>NC_089478.1:600000-1200000 GCF_036810415.1 Kwoniella dendrophila CBS 6074
GATCCTTGTACTTCACCTTTAGATCCTGTATCACTTCATCACATTGGTAGTATTGTTCAATGGTTTTTAAATATGGAGAAGATTACCTGGGAGAACATTGGCTCATTACGATTAGCTGAGAACTCAACTATAACAGTAGGACCCTTGATCGAACGAAGACCTGTTTCTACTGTTCCTCCATATTTTCAAGGGCCTTTCAGAACTTCTCAAGATCGATGGTTGGCTGTGATTGATCATAGAATCAAACTTCTACTTTCCCACAACTTCTGTGAAGCTGGTAGAGAAGTAATGTTTTATTTGGTTTGGATGGAAACTAAGGAATTAATCAAAGGATGCAAAGAGATGGAAAGTACTGGTCCATTTTATATTAAGCATGATGATGATAGATTTGATCATATAAGAGCTAAAGAAGATGGTGAGGTGACTGGAATTATTGATTGGGAATGGTAGGTGATTTACCCTCTATCTTTCATGTTTGAATCTGGTTTAGACTAAAAGATACTGATTGTCGAATGATTATAGGGCATATACTACCAATAAAGAAGAAGCCTTTACAGCTCCAATCGGCTTCGTACCTTCTGAATATCGAGATGGGAAGAATGATAATCTTTCATTCAGAGAAATCGCCATGATTGATATCTATACTTCGCTTGATCGACCTGATTTAGCTGGATATGTAAGAAAAGGAAGAAAATACTATCGTCTTATTGATTTACTTCGACTAATAATCCACGTATTCAAGAGATTAATGCTCTTGAGCGAGCCTTCAAGGATCTACCTGATGACCATCCTGGTCAACCTAATACAATGAAAGAATGGTTGGAGATTATGAAAGATAAGTACAAGGACGACGTAGGATTAAGGTTATTGATGAAACAATGTTAAGTATTTGGCAGGTAGTATGACCAGAGCACAGAGTGCTTTGAATATACAACAAAAGCGTTAGAATGTGATTATATACCCATATGCACAAGTACTTGTATTTGTGATTAGCATTACAGTCTATTTACAATTTACGGCTGATCCGTTCGAGCGTTTCCAAAATAGGATGACTTAACTTCCACTGTATGGTGTGCACCTGAAAGATCAATAACTGACGTACATATTACGTGTTTAATCGCTCAATCGAGGGGTATCGGGTGTAATCGGATCAATCAGTAGTATGGGAATGATGGGAACCTGTGTGGAGTCCCGGTGTGAAATTAACCGGAGTGACCATAACATTTCTGGACGGGGCAACCGAGGTGCGAAGTGACGGTATACAATACCGTAGATCATCATCATCACACAGTCGCACTTATATAGTGCATATACAACCACAACCTATATATAAAACCACTTTCGATTCCGTTTTTCTCCCTTTCGTAATTATCATAACTAAAACAAAACCCAATCAATATGCCTCAACCAGCTTTGGATCTCAATAAATACTTTTCTCAACGTCTTCCTCATTTGAGAGAAGCTTACCCACCTGGAACAGGTGGTACAGGAGCTAGAGATGATGAATTTACTGGTAACTTGAAAGGTGTTCAAGAGATTGAAAACTTTGATGATGAAGTAACTAAATGTATGTAAAATCAGCATTCATTCATTAATCTGTCATGTGTGCTTGTCGCAGTCTTTCGTTTAGAATTGCGAAAAAGTTATATGTACGTATTCCGGAATGACTAACAAACGGTCCTATATACTTTTAGACTTCCAAACCCTCCCTTCGGAGCCTATCACACCTCATCCCCATTATAAATATCCAAAATTCGTAGCTGCTTTAAATACTCTTCCTAACCCTCTTAAAACACCCACGGATTTACAAAAAGGTGAGTTGCTTAGCTTCGTTTCTTGACGACATAGTCTTTTCCAATGTATGAAAGACTTTGGGCTGATCAGTAATTTGACTTTTTCCTTAGCACTTTCATCAATTCCTCTTTTAGCTACTTCAACAGTTCTTACAGCTCTTGATTCAGATCCAGAAGATTTCAAATTCGTTACCGATGCTCAAGCACTTGATAGAGCAGGTTATGAATCAGATGGTGGAATTGATGGTTCAGGTGAAAGTAAACCACTTAAACCAGATTACAAAACTCAACCATGGCAATTCAAATACAGTAAATCACCTTGGGGTAAGTATTCTCATCGATCTCATACGTTAACTTTGTTTTACTTGAGGTCAAAAACTAATTTAGCCTTCCGCTTTGCTATATAGGTTCTGGAGAATTCCTCTTAACTAAAGGTGGTTCAGATGATGTGAAACTTGTTGTAAGAACTATCAATTCTTCAGCTTTCACTCCTGCTGACTGGAAAGAATACATTGTTACTGTGAGTTGAAAGATCTTCATTTTCGACTATTAATGCGCACGACCGACTAATATGGTATTATTGGTCAGGGTCCATACAAATACAACACCAAATCTAAAGCTTCATGGTATTGGTCTAGAGCATGGAGAGCTGCCAATAGATTGAACTGTCACTACTACGTTTTGACAGATTATCAAAGGTGGACTTTTGGTTATTTCAACGAAGATCGAACACACGGTTGGACATCACGCATTTTAGAATACGATGCTGAAAATCCAGCTGTTTTACAAGCCTTATTGTTCTGGACTAGGTGAGTTGTTTGATATTCCTTATACCTAAGCAAATTCATCCATCCCCATTCCGTTGTTACGAGAATATGCTGATAATCTTTTGCCCTGTCAACAGATCCGCTATTGGAGCTGAAAACTCGTTTAAACCTCAACAAAAAGACGTTTCTTCTTTACCTGAATTATTCCCTGCCAACCCAGCAAGAAGAATCTCGGCTTCAGGTAACAGAACTCACCAAGTCAGAGACCAAAATAAACCTAGAAAAGCCAATGAAAGTGATGTGAGTATTTTACATGCCTTGATACTACATGGCGACCTTTCAAAAGATCGGTAAGCTAAAGCAGGTGCATTTATATTTATCTCTGTTAGATCGAAGAAAGTGATGCCGAAGATGCCTAAGCCACTCGAGGTTAGCTAGCTGAAAATAATCTGTACAGCATGAATCGGTTAGATTAAACGTTATCTCGACTCAGGTGTAGTCAAGCGAAGCAAGTGGCTTTCTTGTCTACCTCTATGCATAACATATGGAAAAAATGATTTCTCCAACTTTTAATGCTATTGCAACACATTGTCGAACTAATGGACTAACCGATACAGCGAGCATTTGTTGTTCCGATAAATGAAATGCTTGAAATGCATGTATGGATATTATACTCTATACCTTTATATTATACAACAGCCATTGTCTATCTTACAGAATTTCGTTCATTGCTATTAAATAATTGTAGAGCTTAAGTGAATCCATCCTTAGCCGACCGCCCTACGAGATTTCAAACTTTTCTTGACATTCTCTAAAGCTTTTTTGACCCATTCACTTTCATGACCATATTGATTTTTTTCGTTATTAATTAGACCAGCAACTAAACCGCCGACTAAAGTATCACCTGCACCTGTTGTACTTATAATTTCATTTTGATTTATTTTAGGTGATTGATAATAAGTTAATTTGATTGATTTACCTGAATGAAATCGAGAATTTTCATCTAGTTTGTATGTAACTTCTAATCGGGAATTGTTTCTACTTGAACTGTATACTGGTGAAGGAGATATTTCAAAATGGATCAAACCTTTTGAACCATTTTTTAACCAAAATGATTGAATAAAAGGTAAAAGTTTAATGATTTTTTGTATTATACCATTTTCTTTTATCCATTTCACATCTATATCATTATTCTGATTTTCTAACTTACTCAGGAAATTATCAAGCTGATTTCTAAACTCCGTATTTAGGTTTAATGAATTTATATATTCCCAACATATCTTTTCAATTTCATCCGAATTTGATATTTCTTCATTGATTAATTGATATATCTGATCTAATTCTAACACGTTAGGTGAAATTTGTGTTAAAGGTCTTAGATTTCCAGGAGATTCAGGTAAAGCTGATATCAACGATGAAGTAAGTCTAGGTATTTTAGGTAATGAAGTTGGATCACAAAATGCTATTTCAAACCCAATAATGGAAACAGACTTGGTTAGATGCTTTAATTCTTACCACATCGAAGAAAAACGCAGATTTCGGCTCACTAGGTATATTTAAATCTCCACAGATCTGCAATATCTTTCGAATGACTTTTTCAGTAAGATTGCAATCGAAAACAACCATTTCAGGTGTATTCTGTCTTATGGACTGTTCAACCTATTCAAACAGAGAAGGATAAACTCAATCTATTAATCGCTTATACTTGGAGTTTGTCGGGAAGAAGAGCTTACACTTTCGATTGACATGATTTCAACTATACCCATATCAGCTACACCAGCAACTAAATCACCATTCTTTTCTAAAGTCAAACTACATACTGCAGTTGATTTGCCTGATTTACCAATTAAACCATCGGTTCTTAATCCAGCTGAGTTAAGTTCAAGCAGCAATAATTTTCCAAATGAATCTGGTTCCTCAACTTCTTTTGCCGTGTCTGACGTAATTATCTTTTCATCTATTAGAATTTGATCCTGTTTTGGAATTGAAGGAGTATTCTTATTTGTCCCGAATAGCGAAATAAGCTGTACTGAATTTTCAGGTAAAAAATTCTGAGCAGCTTCAGCTATATTTCTTCCTACACCACCTGGAGATACAAATACTGTTCCAGGAGTAGTTGTTCTAGGTTCTAAAGTATGTGGTGAAGTTGAAGTCAAATCAATAGCTGCTGATCCAAATACTAATACCGTAGGTTTGGCTAAAACAGCTTTGCTTGAAGAAGAAGGTATTGGTATTAGAGTTGATCCTGAAGAATGAGTAGGTATAGTTATATTTTCAGATTTAGTACTAAATGTAACTTTATCTTGCGAGAAAATAAGGTTTGATTCGTTAGTTGGATTTGATGCGGCTGGAGAAGAATAAATATAATTCAATGCATTTCCATGATTTCCGAATTCTGATTTATATATTTCGGATAAGTTGATCGCTACTTCTGCACCTATACGAGCGTTATTTTCAATAAGGTTGACATCTGACAAAACATAAAATCAGTATAAAAATATATTTTAAATATGATGAACCAAGGAAAGTCATTGTAACTCACTTAAACCTAAAGATTTACCACCAGTCAATTCACCTACTCTTTTCAATAACCAAGGAGTAACTTCTTTTCCCTTCTTGTCGATTCCTTGTTCAACACTTTCACGTACGGCCTGTTCGACTGATTTTTGGACCTCTTCTCCTGCTTCAGCATGCTGTGATGGTATAGGAACACCGAAGAGCGTGGCAAGTTTGTTGGGTAATGTAAGTTGGGTATCTAGGTTCACAGAGATTAACATAAATTCAGCTTTCTCACTGCATCGAGCTAAGGCCTTTTTGAGAAGATGTATTGAGGCAGACGTACAGATCAATCTGGCGGCAGCTTCAGCATCACCAACCCTCCATGGACTCTGTTTGATTGATCCGATTAAATCACGTCAGCTTTAGATTCAGCTCAGTTTGAGGTTCAAAGCAATCAGACTAACCTGACAACCTGATGAAGGTGTATAAAAAGCGGGAAAGTCTTGTTTGTTTCCGTATGAAGCTACACAAACACCTTGAGTTTCTAATACTTCTAACGTCCTTGGTATGTCTAAAATTGATTTCGCTCCTGCACAAAATACTGCCATAGGTGTTCTTCCAAGTTCAAGTAAATCTGCTGAGATATCCATACCTGGTAGAAGGAAACTTTGTCAGAACATGGATTGGACAGATATTTTACCTTGTATCAAATTGAAGCATGGTGACCGGACGATAGACGCTCAAAACAATCAAAGTTGAAATAGTTTAGATACTTACTATTTTCCGCACCTCTATGTACACCACCAATACCACCAGTAACGAAAATTTTAATACCTAAACTTTCTGCAATGTACATTGTACCCGCTACTGTTGTACCCCCTGATCTTTTCAATGCAATTGAAGGACCTAAATCTCTTCTTGAGATTTTAACTAAATCCTTTAAATTTGAATTTGAATCTGATAATTGCATTAATTCAGAATCAGTTAATCCAATATGAATTCTACCATTAATTAGAGCTATTGTAGCTGGTATAACCCCTTTTGAACGTATTATATTTTCCAATGAATTAGCAGTTTTCGAATTTGTTGGATATGGCATTCCATGTGTTATAATCGTACTTTCTAATGCTATTATTGGTTTTGAAGTTGATAACGCTTCATGAACCTCTTCTGATATTACCAGTCGATTACCCTGATTAAATCATCAGTTCAGACTACTATAATTTGGGCTACGGGGTGAGGTTAGGATTGCCTTTATTGGAGCAAGAACCAAAATGAATGTAAGTTGACTTACCCATAATTGCTTACCTCTCGCTAAATCGTAAATACCTCTCCGACTTCTTAAAGTGTGGCCAACCTTCAAGTTCAACCCTCTTCGAGTTATTGGGGATATCATCAGCATCGTATCACACTTGCAAGCAGTCCAGGCGAGTCCTTCCGACAGCTAAGCTGCTATAGTTGGGCTGTTTGATGTCAACGCCGACCCAAAAGATGAACAGAGGTATACCTTTCCGAGGTCGTAGATCAAATTGATCAATCAGTCTACTAGAGGTAAGGTACGCTTTACCCCGCATTTCAATACTTAAAGGTTATTCCCCGCTTTTTTTTCTTGGAGCGGTGGTTGCCGCTTCCTCTGTGTTTAAATTTCATCATATGCATCATCATATGCACGTCCTCCGACCGAACGGTAAACTCAACGCAACATGACAACCACAATCTTATCTTGGTTACACAGCTTTTTCCATCTTCCTTTCATATCGTAGCAATCCGCAGTTCGAGGAATTCAAATTCTGATTATAGTAAATGTCATTCAACACATACGAGCAAGGTCTCAAGCAAGCTACAGTGAGTCATCATTCTTCACTTACAGAACTACAACCTGGATTGACTAATCGATCACTCAAATGTATAGGATCAAGCTAACAAAGCTATTCAAATTGAATTTTCATTATCGACCTTATCACCTATAACATCGCCTTTGGGGGTTTTACAAAAAGCATTTCCTGCATATATACTAGCAGCGGAAATATATTCAAACTTAATCTCATCAAATTTAGTTCCATTACATGAAATTAGTAATATAAAAAGAAAATGGAGATTAGTTTTAGAGAGAGCTGAAAAGATTAAAGGTAAAATTGAAAATTTAGGTAGTCAAGTTGGTAGAGTTGAAATTACTGATCAAGGTGAAGAACTTGCAATTTTAAGGAGAAGTTCAAAAGTAAATGGTATAGATATTCCTTTATGGACAAGTGAACCTTGCAAAAATGAATTTCAAAGTATAGAAAAGTTCATTGATGATCGACAACCTGAGTTGGCAGAAGAACAGTTGAAACATAATCCACTGTGGAAAGAAATACCTCCAGATTGTTGGGATACCAAATACAGCGATAATAGTTCATGGATACTGAAGCAAGGTCCTGTTTCAGATTGTTCGGTTGTAGTCGCTCTAGGTGTGCGACTGGAATACGATAAACAGTTCAAACCTCCAGTGAGTTTCCCATTGATATACCTCGCTTTGCATGTGGACTCTCAATTGTTTCTCGCTTCAATACTGACACTGTTAGCTACTTCCATGGTTTAGATTGATAGGCAAAGTCTTTACCCCAAAGATGAGAATGGCAGAGCTGTCAGATCTGAAAATGGCAAACACGTGCTCAAGCTATTGCTCAATGGAGTTTGGCGAAAGGTCAGTCAGGCCACGCCTATCGAGTGAGGCAAATATCATATTGTCATCTGCTGAACAATATGTCTACAGGTAACCTTTGATGCGCTTCTTCCTCATTCATCCGAACTACATCCTTTGTACACAACATGTCAGCCAGCAAATGTATTCAGCGATGCTCCTGCAACCTCGGTTGGAGCACCAGCAGTCCCACTGCTTCTCAAAGGGTACTTCAAGGTCTTTGGCGGATATTCATTGAAAGGTAGTAATCCTGCACCTGATCAGTATGCTATTACAGGCTGGATCCCTGAACGTGTAAGTTTGAAAGAAGGCTTTCAACGTGAAAAGGAATGGAAAAGGTTATTTCAGCATTGGAAAGAGGGGAATATTATGATAAGTTTAGGTACCGGAGAAAGGGTCTCAGAAGGTTTAGCTCGGTTGCACGCCTACGGTGTTGTTGGTAAGCTGTCAGACTGCACACAGTGACATAGTAGTATAGCTTACTCGTCTTGGATATAGCGTTACGCGAAGATGGCGACGAGAGGTTGGTCGATGTTTTCGACCCTGGTTCGACAGCGTTTACCATGTCCTGGGACAGAATATGCTTGGAGTTCGAAGCGTTGCACCTAAATTGGAAATCAAGCTTAATGCCAACAGTAGCGACTCGACACTGGTAAGTTTTCTTGAATCTAGACGTTGCTGAGAACCCTCGTCCCCATGCTTATCATATGGTTTTTAGGACATGGCCCAAACCTACCAACGACTCTACATCGATCACCAATCCTCAGTATCGCCTGAACGTCTCATCAAGCTCATCAAATCAGGAGATATGGATTCTGCTGTCTCAGCACTATACAAGCAAGGATAGACCATTAGATGACATAGCTCTGCATGTTTTCGAGGAACACGGCCATGGAGCAAAGAGAGGCCGATTGATAAGGCCAGAAAGGGCAGATCAAACGGTAAGTCGATATTGCTTTTCCCGGGTTGTCACCTCGCCTTGTCAAAGTTGGCAGGGCTGATTGATTGCTTAAACAGAGTCCTTACGCCAACGATATGCATGTCTTGGTGCGCTATCCCCTCCGTCAAGCCGAGTCCTCCCTATTAGTCATTCCTGCAAGGGATAGAGGAAACTTTCAAACAGCATTTACGCTAAATACGTTTGTATCAGAAGGATCCACCTTATCACTAGACAGGATCAGCCAGACCATGCCATTTTTCCAGTGCATATCTGGAAGTCTGAATAGTAGGAATGCAGGAGGACATCCTGGTAACCCAACACATCTATTGAATCCGCAATATAAGGTGGTATTAGGACCACCCACGAGGGGACTAAAGCTAAAAGGAAGGATCGCGTTACAAGGGCATAAAGAGAAAGCTTGGAATGTTAAATTGCTTTGGGGTAAGGGAGAGCTGATCTCTGAGTAAGTTTCACGTCTTTTGTGTGACGATACAGGACAATCACTGAGCGTTTGCACAATAACAGCGTAAGCGACGATATGATTATAGCGGATACTGGTCCATATTCACATGGTATGGCTTACTGCGATGTCCCTCATGTAGATTGTGAGTAGCTTTCAAAGTTTGTTGTCCTTCAATAGTTACAGCTAACAAAGACGTTCAGCTGGAACATTCACTCTCGTGGTATCGACTTTTGAGCCAGACCAAACGGGTTCTTATACATTATCATTTGAGGCAACCGGGCCGGTTAGTATAACGTCTATACCATCTGAAGGAGCAGGAATGTATAGTAGGATTGTCAATGGTGCTTGGTAAGTAGGTTGGTAGCAAACAACTTATGTCGCCGGCTGATCGGGTAATCAGGGACGAAGTATCTTCTGGTGGACGACCAAGTTCGGGTGGGTATTCGCAAAATCCAAAAGTTGAGGTAATGCTACCAACGCCTGGGACAGTAAGGTAGGCTATGGTTATACATTCATGGAGATTTATCGCTAACAACTACTTATAGCTCGCGGCTTTTCCTTCCATTGCCGTCTCCAACAGCCATCAACCTTACGATATTTCGACGTGATACTGGTGGCGGCTTAGGCGAACAAATATGTACGACAGGACCATACTCAGATGTCATTAGTGGGGTCTCCACCGGTAAGGTTATATTGGATAAAGGGATTTATGTGTTTGTTCCATCATCCTATGAGCCTGTAAAGGGGAAATGGACAATGAAAATTTGGTCCGATGTAGCTATAAGTGTAGAATCTGTATAATTATATTTGTAGAACATAGCATTATAGGTTGTACCGATAGAGCATTACATGCATAAATTCAGATAATATCAATCACGTGTCACTATGCTCCTCATCAAGAGATCGGGCTAGCGTAGCTAAAAGCGAGAGATCTAATGTTTTTTCAAGCGCAAACGCTTTTACCGCACGCGTACCGGTTCAAGTCAGACATCCAATGAATCGTTTGGAATTGCCGCTCATCGATGTCCTACATCAGATTTTGACGCCGCGGTCTACAAAAGTTCTAAGCTCCGTCCATGAAAACTTCTAACTGATGGAGAGACATGGGCGATAGAACATGTGGAAAGAGGGGGTTTTAAATGGGGGTCAGGAAGGTTTTTACAGATATTTTAAATCAGAACTCGGCAATGCCGTATACAGTAGGGGAATCAGTTTGATACGGCAATTCCGCCCATTTTTACCTTTTAAGGTATTGTATCTGCACCGTAGAGCGAGATTGCCGGATTTGACCGCTTATTGCTTATTTCTGAAAGAGGCGAGATATTGAAATATTTCATTCAGTTATTATCTATCTACAGCATTTTCATATCTAGATATCTATCCATCTTCCTTTCTCTTTCTCTTCTTTCTTCTTTATTATCCTTTATCTATTTCAATTTGAATCTCATATACCTAACTAAAAAGACAGAAAAGACAACAAGTCAAAATGTCATCTCAACTCGCTACCTTCAAAGTCCCTGTCATTGACAATGAGCCAATGGTGAGTGAATTGACCCCTCTTTAGACAAAGTAACGGGACCAGTACTTGTAGTCAGATAGGTAGTCCAAGTGGGAAAAGAGCTAATTGATCTATAATCTTCCCATCTTATAGAACAACTATGCTGTCGGCTCAGCTGAAAGAAAAGCTTTACAAGCTGCTGTTGACAAAATGCAAAAGAATGCTCCATACGAAGTACCATGTGTTATCAACGGTAAAGAAGTGAGTTTTTCCAGTCTCTCGAAGTAGCTTAGGAAGGGAAGCAAACTAACTCTTTCGCTCTCTTATCAGGTTAAAACCGGTGACATCCAATCTCAACCAATGCCCCATGACCATGCCAACCCATTATGTACCTACCACGCTGCCACCAAAGAAGTCGTTAACCAAGCTATTGAAGGTGCTTTAGAAGCTAGACAAGCTTGGGAAGAATTACCATGGGCAGATAAAGCTGCTATCTTCCTCAAAGCAGCCGATTTAATCTCAGGTAAATACAGATACGAATTAATGGCTGCTACCATGTTAGGTCAAGGTAAAAACGCTTGGCAAGCTGAAATTGATGCTGCTGCTGAGGTGAGTAAAATCGTCTTCTGTCAGTATATCTAAGCAATTTGGCTGATTTTCTGTCATTTTCCTATCTCAGCTCTGTGATTTCTTGAGATTCTCCGTTAAATACGTTGAAGAACTCTATCAACAACAACCACCAAGAAACTCTACCGGTGTATGGAAGTGAGTAGCGTGCCGTTATTATTTCTGAGGTGTATGCTAACGCTGGCCTATTCTTTATTTTAGCCGAGTCGAATTCAGACCTCTCGAAGGTTTCGTCCTCGCCGTTACCCCATTCAACTTCACTGCTATCGGTGGTAACCTTGTCGGTGCTCCAGCTATCGTCGGTAACGTCTGTGTCTGGAAACCATCCCCAATGGCCACTTACTCCAACTACATCGTCCACAAAATCTTCATCGAAGCCGGTTTACCACCTGCTGTAATCCAATTCGTTCCAGGTAACCCACCTGAAGTTGTCAAACAATGTATTGACCACAAATCATTCGCTTCTTTACACTTCACTGGTTCAACTCAAATTTTCAGAAAATTGTGGAAAGACATTTCAGCCAACCTCGATATCTACCGAGGTTACCCAAGAATTGTTGGTGAAACCGGTGGTAAAAACTTCCACTTATACCACCACACTGCTGAAATCAAATCAGGTGTACACCAAGCTCTTAGAGCCGCTTTCGAGTACTCTGGTCAAAAATGTTCAGCTTTATCAAGATGTTACGTACCAAAATCATTATGGGAAGGTGGTTTCCAAGAATTATTAGTTGAAGAAACCAACAAAATCACCATTGGTCCATGTACCGAATGGAACCATTTCACTGGTCCTGTTATCGGTAGACCAGCTTTCGATAAAATCACAGGTATTATTGAACAAGCTAAAAAAGATGGAGGTGAAGTTATTGCTGGTGGTAAATGGGATGATTCAAAAGGTTACTTCATTCAACCAACTGTTATTGTTACCAAAGATCCTAAATCAGTTTCAATGACACAAGAAATCTTTGGTCCAGTTTTAACTGTTTACGTTTATGAAGATTCTGAATACGATTCAATGCCAAAATTAATTGAGGAAACGACAGAATACGCTTTAACTGGTGCCATCTTCGCTCAAGAAAGATCTGCCTTACAATCTGCTGCCCACAAATTAAGAAACGCAGCAGGTAACTTCTACATTAACGATAAATGTACTGGTGCTGTTGTAGGTCAACAACCTTTCGGTGGTGCAAGAGCTTCAGGTACAAACGATAAATCAGGTTCAATTGCTATTTTCTCAAGATTCGTTTCAATGAGATCAATCAAAGAAAACTTTGTCGCTCCTCAAGATCACCTTTACCCATCAAACTTCATTTAATCAGTTCTTTATAGAAATTCATAGATAGGAAAAAAGAAGAAGAAGTAGTAGTATTTTAGGGTTTAATTTTCGTTTCTTTACATATATAACAAATCATGTTGTCTTATTTTAGGTTTTTTCTCGGACTTCTAGTATAAATAAAAAATCATAGAACCATATGCATTGCAATACCGCATCACCATGGATGATTATCACGTTCTGCCAGCGTGGACTGCAAAAACCATTTCAGATATGATCATTTATGTTGAAATGTAAGGAGAGACTGTTGCAAGCGTGTATAATGGAATGAATGAACCATATGCGTTGCGCTTTTGCGATCTGTTTACATAGTGCATCCCAGAAATATGTGTAAGTACAATATGACAGAGATGTTCGCTTGGTGAAACTAGTCAAATACGATTTTATTTGCTTTAGGAGCATCAGTAGGTATAGTACCCATTTTCTGCTTCCTCAATCTTGCTGCTTCCCAAGAAGGATGCAAGTTCTTCTTATCTTCTTTAGCGGCATCACTTGGTCGCTGTGAAAGTGCTGTTGTTATTGTAGTAGATGGTCGTAAAGAAGAATTATAAGTAGAAGCTGTTGATGTTGAAGCTGAAGGCGTTTGAGTAGTACTACCGCTATTCTTTGCACCCCAACCACTATCTCTACCTTTCATATGTTCTGGTTTACCGCGTTTATCGAATTCACGTTTAGCTTTTGCAGCTTGAAACGCCTCTTCATCTTCTTTAGCTTTTACAACATGTTTAGCACCTTTACCGAATTTCTTTTCCCAAATACTAATAAGTTATTTGACAAGATATATCATATATTAGCTTTCCGGTGATTTACATCAATATACAATATGTTAAAAGCAGTTGTGAAAGGTTCACTCACGCTTGTCTTGCTCTTTGACCTCTTCTATTTTTCCTCTCAACAGTTTTTTTACCTATGATACCATTGGGATCTATATCTTCATCTGGATCACTATCACCTTCATCACCTAAAGTAAAACCTGCTGCTAAAGAAGGTAAAAACATAGATGAAGTTATATTCCCATCTTTAGGTACTTTATCTAATTTACTTGGTTTTGTCGTAATTGCTTTCTCCTTTTTATTGGGTTGAGTAGTAGTGACAGAAGGAGTTGATTTTGCTCTTTTGGTTGGTGGAATTGGAATTGCATCTTCATCTGAAATATCATCATCATCTGCCGCTATTGATATACCATCATCAGAATCATCAGAATCATCTCCTACAGAGCCAGATTCCCAACCAGCTTCATCAGCAGCAAAATCTTGTTGATCTAAAGCTCCATTATCTGAATCGTCATCATTCTCTTCATTACTATAACCTAATTCATTTTCAGATCCAGATTCAACTAACATCTCCATTCTACTAGGATGTATTGAAGGTTTAGTACCACTAGGAATCTCATCCTTTCCTTTACTATTTTTCTTTGGTTCTTTCTTTGATGGATGTGATAATTTAGAACCTTCTTCACCTAAAATCCAACTTAAACCTCCTTTAACAGCTTCAGCTACATTCTTAGCACTACATAATCTATTTTCTACTTTGGCTATTAATGCTGGAGTAGAAGACGTTGAAGATGTTGCACTAGCAGTAGAAGTTTTAGGTATTAATAGTTCTGAAATTGAGGAAGGGAATGATGTAGATTTAAATAGGGTATGTTTACGAAGCTTAAGTAAAAGATGTGTTTGAGCTACAGAATGAAGTTGAATGTCCTAATTTTGAGATATGTGCATTAGTTAAATTCAGTAGTAAATGTGCTGAAGAACGAATATATGCGCATGACTTACATGTAAAAGGGCCAATTGAGCTTCCAAATCAGATACTTCAGCTTTAGAATCAGGTTTATTTCTGTGATCAACAATGTAGAATTATTATCAGCTATCTTGTTAAAATTTACGAAACCAAATCGTCAAGCCTTGAAGAAAGTTACAACATACCTAAGAAATTTAATTTTCTTGATTAAACGTCTAATCTCAAATGATTTAGCTTGTTTGAAAGTTGGATGTAGAGATTTTAGTGCTTGTGGCTGTGATCATGTTCATTAGCTATATGTCGGAAGTCCAAACACAGGACTTGACATGCCCACTTACTATACGCTTGCTCGCTTTCTCCAAATCTACTCCTGCAGCTTTCATTTCTGTAGATGTGATCTCTACTTTGGAAGTCTCTGGTACCATTTCAGCTACTACTGGATTTTCTGAGACCTTTTCGAAATTTTCAGCATCTTGTGCAGCCTAAGGTACCATATTCCATATTAGTCATACGTTATATCTCGACAACATGGATTGCAGCTATGAAATTTCTGAAAAACATACCTGAATAGCTAAACGTTTCCTTTCTTCCCTTTCTTTTCCTGTTCTCTTTCGTTTTTTTCCTACCGTAGCCGCATCATTAATCACTTGAGGATCTGCCATTTCTGTACTACCAAAGTGATTATATATTCAGTGTATGCAGATAATAACTGACAAAAGTAAAATGTAATGTTGATTTTCCAACTCTTGAGCTTTGGACACGCTCAGAAAATCAACTTTCTTGGATTTGGTCACGTGACTTTTCGGTTTCACCTTCAAATTAACGTAACGGTTTACACGGTGTATCTCGTAAAATTCCAAAGATAAAAGACGATGATAATGTTAGTAAGAATGTATATTCTATACCTCGTCGACATAGTCCGAAACAATAACAGACGATTATGATAAACAGGATGACTCGCCCTCGAACGCTTCAAGCAGGTTATAATCGTATACAATACGCTTTTGTCTCCACGTCGTCGGAAGCTGCATCATCTTCATCAAGCTCAGCTCCCAGTTCAAGTTCAAGCTCGATCCCTCGTAGAAGACGATCAAATGCAGAAATACCTAGTTCAGGTATTGATCTTGTAGCTCCGTAAGCATGCCACGTTCCTTGATAGATATGGTGTATATAACAATGTCTTCGACCTATCACTGAGCTTGGCATTATTTGTGACTCTTGACTTTAACAGTCCTGATCCTCAATCCAATATCCGACCCATCATTTACGCTTCGAAACCATCTATAAATCCATCTACGAATTCACCTTATTCAGCATCTGAATTTCCAACTGGATCAAGTGATGCAAGGTTAGAAAATATGGAATTGGAATGGAGATTAAGGAGAGAAAGAGTTGATTTGATGAATCATCGATTTTGGGTAAGTAATGCGTTGCTTTATCCTTTTTGTATCTTTTTTTTTAGAGAAGAAGATTTTGCATGATATTTGGGACGATTATAAATTTATTTTCAGTTTCATTTTTGGCCGATCATTTAACGTTGATGAAGACTATGTCTAACTTGTGATTTTTTTTTTTTTTCAGGCAACTACAAATTTAACATTCGAAGCACAAAAAGCATATCGATTATCTTTATTACCACCTCCTTCTAATCCACCTACGCAAGAAGATGAAAGGAAACGTGAAGATATTTTAACTCAATTTTATGCAGATTGGCAAATTGCAAATCAAGAAAGACAAATACGTTGGGTTAAACAGTGGTGGAGAGAAGTTTGGGCCGGAATAAAGATTCAAGGGAAAATATATTTCTTGCGGGCTTTGAGGAGTAGTAGTAGAAGTAAAAACAGTTAAGATCATTGTTTTGTGTGTTGTGTAAAATATGTATGTAATATCACATGTGTATATCAAGATTATCTTGTTGACCCAATTTATGACTGCATATGGAGGAAGTAATTACAAAGCTCGATCAACAAATGAATTTACATAGATATTGAATTTATCAGTTATGATAACTAATCGTCGCCATATTGCTCTTATTTTTCAGGTAGCTCGGGTACAGATACAGGGTTATTTAATAAATAATTCAACCCCTCATCATCTTTCCACTTCTCCAACATCACCACTTCCCACTCTACAATGGTCTTTGGCAATTTATCATTCTCATCGTTATCTCCTTGAGGATCAGGTAATCCAAGAAAAGCTCTTTTGGTAGCGTTAAATTCCATAATGTTCAAAGACATACATTTTAAAGTATGTATCAATCTTTGATATTTCCTTCCATTCTTGATATATCTAATTAAATCATCTCTGTTTAAAGATTGATATGCTTCGATCAAAGATTTTTCTTTCAAAGCGAAAATATCATTTTTACCTCGATGGAATTCTACTGGTAAGAAACTCATCGGTGAGCAAAAAGCTTCTGATTTTGATGTTGTATATGCCCTGAAATATCAGCTCGACTCCGTCAGTAAGTTATTCATATACAGGCGATATCATATTGACACAGAGGGTGACTCACCATTCCCAATCAATCACTCCAGTGATCTCACCTTTATCTTTTGTTCTAGTATGATCCCAATGATCATCAGCATGTCTAATATAAAATGGTCCTTTATCTTGTTCCAAATCTTGATCATTTTCGACAAGCTCTCTTAATTCCAATAAAGATAGATATAGCTTGATCTCCATGGAGGGATCTACCAAGGTCCTTGCTATTAAAGCTGATAAGCGAGTATTGATGGAACTCAAATATCTTGCTTTGAGTGTACTGAAAGGTCCATCGAAATATGGTGGAATAGTTTTAGTAGGTTGTCTTTCGATAAGTGGACCAACTTCGATTTTCCCACTTGAATCTGATGACAAAGTTAAACTTCCAATCTTATGAAATTTGACTTTCTCTAGATCAATGAACCATCTTGCGATATGAATTATGTGCTGATTCGATTTTTCACTCAATGGCTCTTCTGGAGCAGGATTTCGCATTGATTGTACAGGTTTATACCTAGGTGAAAATTCGTCCCATGATTTACCCTCAATGAAAGTTTGATAACAATAAATCACATTGGGGTGTACTGCCAAGGAAAGAAATATCAGTCATTTTACTGAATTGACCATGCCCAATGCAAGTTAAAGTTATCACAATTGCACTTACATTTGCTATTTCCAGGTCTAAGTATAGAATCAGGTACTTTGATACCGGCTTGAGACAACGCTTGACAAGTTGCCACTTCACTAATCAAGTTAACTTTAAGTGGTTCATTCGGGTAAGGTCGTATAAAGGCTTTACGTCGAATCCTCATCAACCAACTTGTTGAGTCATCAAAGTTGATCTTGATCTGCAGGTTGAATTGTCCGAAATAAGCATTGATATTATCCATTGCGTTTGGTTTTTTGTCGATTTTTACAACTGTATGACCTGGTCGGAGATTTTCGACTTCATCTTTGATCAAGTCAACATCGATGAGCTTTAGAAGTTGAGTGACCTGAGTAATGTTGCGCATCCAGTCAATATTCCGACAAATTGGCTAGATTACGACACCAGCTGAAAACACTTACTTCTGGTTCATTCATACCTTCTAAGGTGGCTCCCATTCTGATTCCTTTTCGCCTCCGTACCCAACATTCATGAAGAGGATGTTTACCATGCTCGAAGCAATATCGAGAGAGACATTCAGCACAAGGGGGCATCCATGTCAAAGCTCGGTATATGCAATTTGGAACATAGCACGGATTGAAAGCCATATTGCTTTTTGGAGAAGATGATGTTCGATGAGGCGAACGTGTCAGAAATTTGGGAAATTGGATAAGCAAAAGTGGTGAAGGTGAAACAGACAAAAGGAAAAAGAAAGGAAAAGCGGCAATTTTCACTGCTACACCAAATAATGATGGCCACACCACTGTATGTGAGGTCAAAAGGATCCAAGGATTCGAAGGACCCCCTGATGCGATACTGCAAGTCTACGATCAAAACATCAGGAATCAGGAATCAGGAATAATGTCATACAAGGTGCACTGATCTTTATGTTTATAATTGATCGGGTAAATGTACCTTGGTACAGTCATTGTGGCTGTGGCGGTATATAGAGTACTGTAGTATTGACACAAGTCACTGTATGTATCGTCAAATACAATAGCCTCGTGTTAGCACATCTCAAAACGAAGTAAAACGCCCAATTCTTATTGCTCACAACGGTTGCATACGAGTACTGTACATAAAGGGTACCAATGAAACAATGTGGTCAGCATCTTGGATCCTCGAGTAAGCCTTGGCAAGAATGCTATCCATGCAAGTAGCCATGAACGATTAAAAGCTTTTACCCCTTACAACTGCATACAAACATGATAATCTATGACAGGGTTGTATCGTATGGGTATAGTTGAGCTGCGTGTGACCAATGTATGTATGGCGAACAAAAGAGCTGTATATCACGAGATCGATGATATCTCCTCGAATTCAAGTGTAGGAAACTCAGCATGAGCATGGTGAATACACGACGATTTAACTAGTCTGCGCTAGTATGAAAGATTTTGGGCAATGGAAGGAGTACAATTTCTCATTGCTTATTCAACTTATCCAATCTCAAATCACTATTCTCTCGTTCAGACTATCAACACATTTATCAGCATGCCACAGTAAGGTCCCAAGCTGATATTGTCGAGTATACATCAGCGCTGTCACATGACTGACATTTATTATGGTTGAGCAGAATGGATAATATCGTTGACCACGATCATATTTGGATTGATACAGCTGCTAACTGTTAGTGAGTGGATCTTCCCTATATTCTTGAACAGATAAATTTCCCAATAGGTGATTGTCCCTGACGTGAAATCGGACCAATAATGGCAGCCTCCGAGTCCACCCCTGCTCAACTTCCACTCTTTACTGCGTAGTGATCATGAATCCAAACGAATGTGATCAAGAAGGGGTACAATTGGATTTCTGTACAGAATTAGGTGTTGTTACTACGCCCCACTGCCTATGTCAAATGCGAAAGATACATCGTCAATCCTGGAAAAACATTTGTGCATTTGGCTAAGTTTTCCCCTAGATCTCGATATGTCAAACAATGCAGACCCACCAGTTTACATTAAAGAAGCTTAAATAGCTTGGACAGTATTGCCGTCTAATAAGTCAACCGGAATATTGCTGGATGTCCTTCTGATGCTCATTTCATGTACGCATTGTATGCATTATGATAATGAAATGGTAGTTCAGTCTTTCGTAACTCCAGACTTGCAAAGGAAGGTTAAGAATTGATACCACAATTAACGGAGCACCGTCACATTCTAATAAATGAAATAGTTCCTCGTTAAAGGTAATTCAGTAGCCGGAGGAGCATCACACAATACTCCATCTGCCAGTACTTCATATGTTTCAGGATCAACTACATAAAATAACGAGGTACACTGCGAGTTAGCTAGATTCTTCAATTCGACATATGCACAATCTAATTTGTCATAGAAAGGATCTTGAACACTCATATATGTACTTACCACTCATTTTAGGTTTGTAATTGTTCAATTTCATATCTTTCTTTCCGATCTTTCTGCAATTTTTAACGGGTTCTGCACGTTTCTTTATACCGTATTTTTCGATTGTACCTAACACAAATAGCAAATATCAGTATCAAATTACTAAGTCATTCTGAAACTACTGTACATATGTATATTGCTAACGTATGATCAACTTACCAGTATCGATTGAAGCTTGACTGACCCAAACAATAGAATTTCTAGGTGCTACATTAGGTTGTGAACCCCACATTGGTCTACCGTAAATAGGTTGTACAGTAGGTATAGAAGCATTTGCATCACCCATTTGTGACCAAGCAATTATACCACCTTTTAAAATCATTTCTGGTTTTGCACCGAAATTTTCAGGTTTCCATATAACTAAATCTGCTAATTTGCCTTTTTCTAATGATCCTATTATATGTGACATACCATGGGTTATTGCTCTAACATACAGAGAACACAAAAGCCAGATCAGTAAAGCAATCATCTCTTCTCTTTGAGAACAGTAGACATGAAATGTAGATTTCTACTTGTGGACTCACGGATTTATAGTATATTTAGCAATATATCTCTTAACTCTCTCATTATCTCTTTTTTCAGAATCACCTTCTAAAGGACCTCTAACTTGTTTCATTTTGGCAGCAGTTCTCCAAGTTCTTGTGATGACTTCACCTATTCTACCCATTGCTTGTGAATCACTTGAAATCATTGAGATTGCTCCGTTATCTTGTAAAACATCTTCCGCGGCAACTGTTTCTGCTCTTATACGTGAATCTGCAAATGCTATATCTTCAGGTATAGATTTGTCTAAATGGTGGCAGACCATCAACATCTATATGTTGTGAACATATTTTCAGGTCAGCTGGTGGGTATTGCCTAGACTCTTATAATACGATGAAATATCACTCACATCAAGATGTTCGTCTAGTGTGTTTTTAGCATAAGGCCTGGTAGGATTCGTCGAACTAGGTAATACATTCTCATGTTCGACCACTACGATAATATCAGGTGCATGACCTCCTCCTGCACCTTCTGTATGATATCTACATGAATTCAATATGATCAGCTTAGATGATACTTGAACAATCGCATTTACTCACGTGTGAATAGTTCTACCGTCAATTGCAGCTAGAGTACTTTCGACATAACCACTTTCGTTGAGTGTGTCGGTATGGATATTCACCTGGGTACGATGTCTATCAGTAATCTCGCTCTGACACTTTACAGCCGAAAAGTTTGTATACTCACCTGAACATCATATTCATCCCCAATGGTCAAAGCTCTATCGATGCATTCAGGTGTAGATCCCCAATCTTCATGTAATTTTAGACCACAAGCACCGGCTTCAACTATATCTTTCAATCCTTTTGTACCTGCATCATTACCCCTTCCTGTAAAACCGAAATTTAAAGGTATAGTATCTGTAGCATGTAACATTGTTTCCATGTAGAATTTTGATGGTGTACATGTTGTTGCATTCGTTCCATCTGCTGGACCTGTTCCTCCTCCTAATAAAGTTGTTATACCTGATGCAAGTGCCTAAACCATTGCCTCACAGTAAGCGAAATTGACGGAAGCAAGTTAGAAGACAAGAAATTGAAAAGCTTTGCTTACCTCAGGCCAAAGTTGTGTACATATATAATGAACATGAACGTCTAAAGCCCCGGCAGTAACAATCAATTTCTCTCCTGCTATTGCTTCAGTATTAGAACCAAATATCATTCCTTCCGTCACATTATCCATGATATCAGGATTACCAGCTTTACCGATTCCAACGATTATACCATTCTTCACACCGATATCGGCCTACATACAGGAGTCTCTGCATCAGCTTACACTAAGCTTGGATTTATAGAGGTGGAGTGCAGCTCACCTTGTATATACCACTCCAATCAATTATTAAAGCATTTGTTATACATAAATCCAATACTTCTTCATCGGATCTATTCGAAGCTTGACCCTGTCCATCCCGAAGTGTTTTTCCTGAATGAATGGAACTTGACTATCAATGTCTGCTGTATAACAGTGGTATCGTAGACGCATTTCAGACATCACTCACCTCCGCCAAATTTACATTCATCTCCATAAACGGTGAAATCTTTCTCGACTTCGACCCATAGATCTGTATCTGCTAGTTGTACTTTATCACCTGTTGTAGGACCGAACATTGAGGCGTACTGAGAAATGTCACATTACATGCGAATCAGTGATACGTTCTGTATTATTTAGTAACCTGATAGAAGATAAGCTACTCAAAAGAGAGGAACTTACAACTTCTCTATCCATTTCAACAATTTCAGCATCTTTAACAATTTCTTGATTTTTATGTTTGAAACCTTTTTCTGTTAACAACTTTTCTAAAGTATCATTTCTTTCTTTTTCATCTTTTATAGAGGATATACTTGATGATAGACCACTTCCACCAAAAATCTTTTTATTACCTGCTACTGTTGCTGCTGCTGAAAATTCAATTAAATTTATAGTTTTCTTTTCACCAGGTTCAAATCTAATTGCAGTACCAGAAGGTATATTTAATCTAAAACCAAAAGATTTAATTCTATCAAATAATAAATATGGATTAGTTTCTAAAAAAGGATAATGTGATCCAACTTGTATTGGTCTATCACCTAAATTTTTAACTTCCAAATAGATTTTTTTCAAATTAGAATTATTTACATTTAATGGTATTTTTTGTTTTAAACATATTATACTTCCTGCTAAATGTTTTTCAAAGATTGAAGAAGGTTCAGATATAGGGAATAGGTCATTTGATGGTATAGGTAAAAAAGATCCATATAGTGCGTTATTCACTATTGGTGATTTATCGATAACGTATACGATTAGTTAATTATCGATCTACTCTACTTCAGTTTCATCGAGGAAAGTCATGGTAAGGGTTGAATTCAAACTCACAATCACCATCAATTGAACAAATTGGATCATGTACAGTAACCAAAAAAGAACCATCTTTGAAAGTACCTTCTACTTGAATATCATGTATACTTTCACCTACACCATTTAAAACATGTCTTTTACCTAGTATCTTTTTACCTAAATTCATTAAATCACTAACTGAATATGGTTCCCCTCCAAATGAATCACCATCTCTTATGAATTCATGTAATTGTGATGAGATTAATGCGATTGTTTCTGTTCTATTCAATTTGATCCCTCTAGCTAATCTACGTTGCGCGATGAAACCTAAATTAGATAAAAGGATTTTATCCTTGAAAACAAACAGCATTAACAATATAACGAATACCAATCAAATATATTCTCTTGAAGAATGATTTTGAAACTCACATGTTCTCGAGGTAAAAGGTGCATTTCGCTTTGTACCTTTTCAACAATACTAATTCACTCTATACTTCAGACCAGTCACTTTGTCTCCTTTGTTTTTAGTTTGGTAGATATTCAAATCGGTATTCAATCAAGCGTCAAATCGTTGATCTGATGTAAAGTAAGAAAACACTTTGCATTCAACATTCCAAACCATTTCCTATGAAGTAGATGTACGATATATTAGATTACCTACAAGTGTATGTATACATACTCTTATCAGCCAGAAATAACGTCAAACCAGAAATTAGATTTACTCGCATCTCAGGCACTGGTTATTTCCTTATCTTTACCATCAGCGATCAATCTGATTCCGCCATTCCCTTAAAAGTGATCATAGCGTATCGCAAACAATGACAAGTCGCTTGATACATATCACAAATCAAGAAAACAAATATCATAAATTATCGAAATATGTAAATAATGGATAATATGGATATGAATATGAATATGAATATGAATATGGATAGAAGTATTGAAACATATATGTGGATCATGATTTTCCGTATAGTGTCCGTTTAGTCGTTATCTCCTGGTCAACTACCTACCGTCGGTTCTTTCCACTTACAAAGACTCCGTTGATCTCTACTACAACAACATGCTAGCACCAACAGCGATAACACCGAGGGCTAAGCCTATGAAATCACCTCTAGCAACTGAGGCTCTACCGGCACTTGAAGTGGAAGATGCAGAGGCTGAAGCGGATGCACCTGATTTACTTGCTGAGGCACCAGCGGAACCACTGGCTGTTTTACTGGCACCAGCAGCACTTCCAGAGGCTGCGGAACCGGATGCAGAAGCTGAGGCCGAGCCTGAAGGAGAAGCAGATGAAGTTGAGTTTGATGATGAAGATGATCCACCAGTACCTGGTAATGAATAACTGAGTTTTTGCCATGAACCACCTGAGGAAACAGTATAATCTGAGTTTACAGGTGTAGGGTAATAATAGATATCACCAGCGGAATCAATTTGAACTAAATCATATGGCGAAGCAGCATATGAAGCGGTTTTATCTTGAGATGTAGGAGCAGCGAGTGTTTGTGTAGAATTGATTAAATTTGTTGCAAATGGTGCACCAGTCGTGGTTTCGTAATTACCTAAATCTGTCCAGTGAGTAGCAATGTATGTGTTTGAGAAATCATTTGGAATGAATACCATTGAGTATGGCACACTATTTGATTCTACTGGAATTGAAATCGCTTGACCTGCTGTATCTGGGAAAGCTGTTCCACTGAACTTTTGTGCATCTGGTTGGAAATATGCGTAGTGAACTACGAAAACATTGGCTGATCCGGCAGCGGTGTTAGGTACACCAAAGTAGAAGATATGGTTGGCAGCTTGTGTGGCGGTTACACTGTATCCATCAACAGAGAACGAAGAGTTTTCAACAGCTTCCCAGGCTAAAGCGCTTGATGAGGCAGAATTGGTAACACTTGAAAGGTCAAGTTGGTATAAACCTGATTTAGAGGTAAGAGTGTAGATGACATTGGTGTCGTGATCAAGAACAGATGATGATCGAGAATTACCAAGATCTGATGGAGCTCCGGATGTGGTTTGGGTGGACCATGAGTCAGAGGCAAAGTTGTAAACGTAGATTTTCTAAGATAGCGATATAATATTAGCTACTTATGGTCTAGGCTGTAACATCCGATATTTGACTCACGCTCAGATCACTACTGTCTGCACCAATAACATACATGGCGTTATTGGTCTGAGACTGGATACATTGTGAGTTGGTACCTGTCCATGGACTAGTGACATATGGTAAGTTAGGATACTTCCATCCGGGGTTTAGGTGAAACTTACGGTCTTCCAGTAGTGGACAAAGCAGATGTTTGTGGTTCTATAGATCATGGTATGAAATTTGAATCAGCTATGATAGGTCCTGGCAATATAAGAAACAGACTTACGTGCCCAAGTGGTATTAGCACCAAGTTTGACATCTGAACTACCACCAAACGCGTAAAGGTTCCAATTGGTATCGAATTGAACACATGGTACAGCTGCTACTGAAGCTGTGAGAGCTGAGAGTATAGAGAATAAAGCAAGAGTTGGCAACATCTTGTAGATATATCGAAGTTGAAAATAAAGAGAGGAAAGTAGTTGGTTTTTCGATTTGTAAAGTGAGATTGACGAGTGATTTGCTTTATATTTATGAGAATAAAGGTAGGGGAGTGGAATATACTGTGAAGGATGATATACTATATGACAAGATGAAAGGATGTTTTGTATCGATTGACTATGAGGATTAAGATTAAGCTGTAGGGATAAATATGAAAATTATTAAAAAGACTGAAGCTGGTAACAAGGTAAAATGGTAACAACAGAGATATAAATATATAAATAGCTGTGCTGTGAACAAAGCAAAGGAGACAACGTAAAATCAAGACATAAATTCAGTAATCTTAGATAGAAAACAACGACGCGCTTAAGATATCTTAATCCCTTTTCACCACCCATACCCCGCCGGTGATCGAAGCATAAATTCAAAGTGGGGGCCCAAGCTCAGTTCTAGACTGCACAATATAAATAGATTGAAAGCTATATTGCCGATATACCGCTTGTGTGGCAGATTGTTTGCCCAGATGAAAGGTTCCCCTATAACGCGTTGATGATGCATGGCAAAATTACAAAGTCAAACGTTACGTTTGGAACATGAATTCACGATGATGGGAACCAGAGTATTATCGTTGATGCGATATATGATAACCTTTCGTTTGTGCTCGACAAGCATCTGATCACCACTTCAACAAGCTATTCACAATGTCTGACCCAACTGCCATCGCTCAACAATTCACCCGTACGTTTCTGTCTGCAAATTTACCAATATCAATGGGATGATAGTGATGGAGCTTGAACTAACGCTTTCTGCAAATTATAGAATTCTACTACCAACAATTCGACTCTGATCGAAATGGTCTTGCTTCTCTCTATGTGGGTGTTTGAATCAGAGAGATATATTTTGCTATATAGATGATGGTGGTACGGTAGATGTCAAAAAGATGGTTGCTGATCATACTGCATTTGATAAACAGAGAGACACTTCCATGCTTACTTGGGAATCAACTCAAATCCAAGGTTCAACAGCTATCACTGAAAAGCTCGTAGTGAGTCTTTATCCGCTTTCGATGAAGAATCAGACTACTCTTGATGCAAGAATCCTATGATAAAGATCCATATGTGATATTTGCTAAACCCGATGTTGTCGATCATGAATATAGAACCTTCCCTTTCAAAAAGTTCAACATAAAATCGTTACCATCGATGCTCAACCTTCATCACCTTCAACAGCTTCAATTATCGTACTTGTTACAGGTCAATTGTTAGTTGATGAAGGTACAAATCCATTACAATTCACTCAAGTTTTCCACGTGAGTCCCGGCACTTATAACATCTAGCTTATCATGGAAAAAACGAATATGTTATTGATAAATTACGTTGATCGCAGTTAATGCCAGAAGGTGGAAGTTACTTTGTCTTCAACGATGTTTTCAGACTGTAAGCTACCCACTCTTGGTGTCGCTGTCAGAACGGGACATATGTAGCTAACTGTAAACACTTTATAGTAACTACGGATAAACGATTTCTATAACGCTCATAATTCTTTCATGGTCGACTGAGGAGAGAAGGAGTAGAACCAGCAAGCGAATTTAATCATGAATTATCATATTTGTCATCATTTATTTTTAGGTTATGTCTGATTCTTAAATTCATCTAATCAAGTGACGATTTTTTTAAAATGCATAATTATGTTACAGGTAACAAAGTATATTTACAAAAGGTCGATAATCCAAAATTATCGTACGAGTACTGTATTTCTAATGATTATTCATCCAAGAAATGTGGTTGTGTTGTTGAATCTGTAGTTTGCGCTATTCTAAGAGTACATATGGCTTATATAGGAAATCTGTAATCAAGTGTTTCCTTTCCCTAATATTTGGTAAATCTATAAATGATGAATTTAAGCAATTTTCCTAATCCAAAATTATCCAAGTCCAAAATTATCCAAACACGTCTTTGTTACGGAATGTGAAAGAAAACCTCTTTTTTTTTCCTCCTTCTCTTCTGTATTAAACGGGGAGTATGTTTTGATTATTGACCATGTTTACCTTCTAATCTATCAATTCTCCATTGTTCAATCCATTGTACAATTCTATTTACATTATCTTCAATTTCATCATCTTCTTTACCTTGTGATTTTAATTCAACTATAATTTCTTCATCATATGATTCTCTTGTTTCATTTAAACATGTTTCCATTATTTCTGCTGTAACATTTTCCGTTATTTTATTTTGTGAATAGTTTCTGTAAATGGTAAAAAAACGATATCAAAAACGTCAGTATACTATTTTATGCTAATTGATAATATTCATTTGATATAAGACATATAATAGAGGAATTGATGAGATGCGTACAGGTCCATAAGAACTGATAGAAAGTAGATTGGATGAATCAGTATCCACTTACCTGGCTGTCAGACGTTCATGTAGTACAGAATTATCACAAGTTAAAACTACTGCTAAATCTATCCATCTTTCAGGAAACAACGATGGATCATGATGATCCAGTATGAAACCTGTTCGTTCATATGTAGATGATCAGCAAATATAATCTACTATGAAGAGTATATCAAGGCATATTCATGGGTCTATATGTGAATAACAGACAGATAGACAGTTGTTCGACAGATCAACTTACCAGTCTGTGAAGGACCATTTTCAGGATTAATTACAGTTTCCAAATAGTCTAATAATCTTTCTTCATCTACGATCCAGCATTTCCACTCATCATCCCAACCTTCATGAAAACTATTTTCTTTCACTATATCACCTATATTTAAATGTTTCATTTGTATATTCGAATCTGAATTCAATTCTTCTGATAATAATGTTGAATGTAATGTTTTACCTGTACCTGGTGTACCTGTAATTAAAATTACTGGAAATTGTCTTGTATGATGCGTTGTCATTTCCAAATTTGTCAAGGAGATATTGGGTATTGATCAATCAAGTATCGGTGTTGAAGTATCACTGCTGTTCTTTAATGTAGTTTCAATTATACTTCTATTACAAATGGTCAATTTAAAGCACCTTACAAAACGAACGGAATGTTCAGAACGTTTTCAACTTTTTCAGAAATAAAACAACAATGCATGGCGGCGATCGCCGATTTTAACGTTATCGAGCGAAGCCATGACGAGCTGCCCAGAAAGGAATGGCGGTAATTTAGCGACCAAAGATCAAAGATAACTCTGCAAAATTTAGATTGCAGGTTCATGCACGTAGACAGGAGCTGTACAGACAGGCTGTAGATCATTCATACGATCTTTTCACACGATAGAACCGGAAAAAAAGTCGCAGAATAAACACTTGGGAGCCAAATTAGGAGATACGGAAACATCGACCAGGTGAACTTGCAATGTTATACTACGAAGCTTGATTCACCTTTCTGGCTGTTGAGCACCAGAGTGATCAGCATCATGATTGCCCTATCAGTATCAACTACTTGGAAAGGACCTTGAGGTAGACGGAAAGTTATCAAAACAGGCTACTTCGCAGGGGAGATCAATGATACATCAAGCTTATTTTCGGTATGATTTGAGAGGTCAATAGATCATGAGACCGACTGATGAACTTGTCGATCGTTAACAGCATGACTTTGACCTGCCTCTTGCTTGTGACTATGATATCCATGTGCTGCAACGAGATCAACTTTTACTTCTGCTTCTGGTATTATGTGCGTTCTAATACCTGGTAACCATCTGCGAGGATCAGCGTAATACCAAACAATCACCATGTGCCGCCCAAGATTTCAGCGTATTCAAGGTGGATATTATCCCCCTGTTCAGCAATTTGCTACATGCTCATGATGGTAAAAAGCAAAACATCAAAAACTACGACACCCGAGATTCCCAAGTGGTCCCCCACCTTGGTACTGACCGAGCGATAGGCAACTTAACTGCGCCGAGCAGACGAGAGGCGGTGTTTTATACCTTCTATGGTCGTAGATGAAATTGTGATTGTCAACATCAATCATACCTGTTTTCAATGATTGCTCAAAGGGTTATTATGGGTTGTGATGCAACTGATGGTACCTGAAAGCCACTTGTGAACTGAAAAAAGACCAGGTGTACTAGCACACAAGACATTCTATAATTGTCACCGACCAGAGACAAAGACTTCGTGGTGGCCACCTTATAGATTCAGAAAACATACATACGTTCTGCTTTAATGGTGGCGACCCACATTATCACAAAGCAAGCCTCAATTGATTCGATTCGATTTAAACACGATGCCATTTGCCACTCTCTGAAGTATTTCTGACATTTTTATCTCGATCTCGGCAATTAGCTGGAATCGAACCTTTGAACGGATTGACCCTGAATTAATGCTTTCCGCTTTCAACGGTGACTGTTGAAAAATGGTAACTCAACGAGAAAAGGTATTATGACGTACCTGCTTAAAGGCTTACAGACATTCCATATGACGCTGTTTGATGTGTGAAAGCTAAGCTTTGGTTGGTTGTAAATGCATTCAAACCCCTGCTTTTTACCTCCTTTAGAACTGTGCAACATGAAATCAACAGAGGTTCGTTCCCCAAATACAGTAATACTTGACCTGACGACCTCCACATGCATAGTTTTGTAAGCGGATTTCCAGACCAAGAGGCAATAGCATCTTTATTTAGATCGTCAATAAACGGTAATCCAAATAACTATATATACATAAACAACGTTTCTTACATCGTTATTGTGTTCTTTCTTCCAATCGCCAATTTATACGATCTTGCCACTTTATCGTATATTTACTGTATCAAATAACTCATTAATCTATACCAATCACTGTAGCACAATAATATAATAATTGACAAAATGGCTCAAGTCGTAGACAAGAGTGAGTATAGCGTTCGATCATTTTTACTCCTTCCATTATGCTGATGCCATTCGATCAATTTTTTGTAGTTGTCAACTCCACTGTTGGAGATGCTAAGAAAAGACAAATGGATAGTTTTACCATTGAACAAAACAACAAAACACCCCTTACATCTTATTTCGGTGCAAAGATCGCTGAAACTGATATCGCTTTAAGAGCTGGTGCAAGAGGACCAACTGTACTTGAAGGTGTGTGCTCTGTTCATCTGGCTATGTTACAGTATACTATATCTGTCTGCTTAGTCTTACTGATGATTCGTCTTTTCACTACACAGACTTTCACAACAGAGAGAAAATCTCACATTTCGATCATGAAAGAATCCCAGAAAGAGCTGTTCATGCCAGAGGTGCTGGTGCATTCGGAGAATTCAAATTACACACTTCATTATCTGATTTAACTACTGCTAAGGTACGTTCTTGCTCTTCCCCCTCCTATTTTTCGTCCCCTTTGAACGCTGTAGCTGATTCCCTTTATTTGAACACACAGATCCTCTCTGATACATCAAAAACAACCCCAGCATACGTCAGATTTTCTACTGTAAATGGTTCAAGAGGTTCAGCCGATTCAGTGAGTGGCGATCTCCCGGCGCAGGTTGGCGTTGTCTACCTTCTAACCAATTATTTTCATTCTTACAGGTCAGAGATCCTAGAGGTTTCGCTGTTCGTCTCTATACCGACGAAGGTAACTGGGATATTGTAGGAAATAACATACCCGTTTTCTTCGTGCAAGATGGTAAGTCGATTCATCTGCTCCCCTGGTCATTCCGATGTAAAATTCGAGGAAGGTGAACGTTGAGCGAGAGATGGTCAACTCCTGAACTATCGAAGATAGTAGCTAACACTTCGCTTTCTCTTAGCCATCAAATTCGTTGATCTCGTTCACGCTGTCAAACCTGAACCACACAACGAAATACCTCAAGCCCAAACTGCTCACGATAATGCATGGGACTTTATGGGACTTCACCCTCAAACCACCCATATGCAACAATGGATAATGTCCGATCGAGCTATTCCAAGATCTTTCAGACATATGCAAGGTTTCGGTGTACACACTTTCAGATTATTAGATAAAGAAGGTAAAAGTACATTTGTCAAATACCACTGGACACCACATTTAGGTACCCACTCACTTGTTTGGGACGAAGCACTTAAATTAGCTGGTCAAGATCCAGATTTCCACAGAAGAGATTTATGGGATGCTATTGAAGCTGGAGCTTACCCTAAATGGGAATTAGGTGTACAAATCGTTAAAGAAGAAGATGAACACAAGTTCGATTTCGATCTTTTGGATTCAACTAAATTGATACCAGAAGATTTGGTACCAGTTCAAAACATCGGTACATTGACATTGAACAGAAACCCAATCGACTACTTTGCCGAAGTCGAACAAGTAGCTTTCTGTACTCAACACATTGTTCCTGGTATGGATTTCTCTTCAGATCCTTTACTCGCAGGAAGAAACTTCTCATACCAAGATACTCAAATCTCAAGATTAGGTGTAAACTTTGGTGATTTACCCGTAAACAGACCAGTCTGTCCATTCATGACAAACCAAAGAGATGGTCAACATACAATGTTCAGTAAAACCAATAGACAAGCCTACCACCCTAACAGACATGATATCCTCCCAACTACTGAACCATCTAAAGGTGGTTTCCACTCTTACCCTGAAGTGGTATCTGGTATCAAAGAAAGAGTTCACGGACCTAAATTCAATGTAAGTTACCCGAAGCCTATTGATGATTAATTCAATATCAATGCTGATGTTTGAATGGTCAATAGGAATTTGTATCACAAGCTCAACTTTTCTACAACTCAATGTCTGAACCAGAAAAGAAGAATATTGTATCAGCATATCAATTCGAATTATCCAAATGTTACGAAACCGAAGTACAACAAACAGCACTTAACCGAATCAACTTGATTGATCATGGTTTAGCTGTAGCCGTTGCAGAATCATTAAAAGATGTTACTGTACCTGATGCTGTACCAAATCACGGTAAAAAATCAGAATTCTTATCACAAATCACAGGTAAAAACCAAACTTTCACTGCAGAAGGTAGAAAAGTTGGTATTTATTTATTACCTGGTTACTCTTATGCTCAAGTTGAACCTATCAAATTAGCTTTAACAGCAGCATCAATGATGGTTAAATTTGTTGGTCCAGGTACAGGTAAAGTTGAAGCTTCAAATGGTATGACACAAATTACAGAATTTACATTTGAAAATTCAAGATCAACACATTTCGATGCTTTAATCTTCATTGGTGGTGATTCAGATGATTACAAAAAGAAATTAAAGAACGGTAGATTGATCCACGCAGCAAGAGAATCTTACATGCACTTAAAAGCTATCGCAGCTACAGGAAACGCTGTAGATTGGTTAACCGATTTGGCTCTTCCAGGAGATTTACCAGCAGATGCTAAATCTAAGACTGAAATTACAGAAGCAAATGGTGTTTTATTAGCTCCTTCAGTCGGTACAGGCGCTGAATTCTCAGAGAAATTCATCAGTTCAGTTGCCAAACATAGAGTATGGGATAGAGAAGTTGATCACATTGCTGCTTAAGCGGAGTATAGCTACTGGGTGTTATGGTATAAGGGGATTGTTATATATGTATCATTAGTCTCATCTCACAGGGTATATAGTCAAAGAAGATATCATGCAATTTTACATGTGTTAACAGTCGTTGTTGTTGGTCTGTCTCGTCACTAACACAGCGAGCAAGCTGTAAATCAGTGAACGAAGCATGATCCTTATTAATCGCCGGTCGGTCTAAGCCGATCTTCCGGTATTTCCGGGTCACGATTCGTGCGATGTTATATTCAGAATGAGGTGATCAAATATGAGTATAATCGTAATTACTCGATTGAAACGACCTCATATTCTACAGTGCATCCATTCGAGCGATCTTTGATCTGACATCAAATTTTTCATTGTCAGCTTAGAGGATTCACAGTTCTGATAGTCCGATATAGCTAGAACCATAAACACATTCCAAAGACAACAGACATTTCACGAATCAAGTACATCATTAGCACAATGTCGAGCCAAATCCCCACTTTGACACTTAATGATGGTATCAAAATACCTAGAATAGGTTATGGACTAGGTGAGCATAAATCTCTGTTGGCGGGTGTTCAATCGTTTATTCAGATGTAATATTTCACATGCATGATGTCCATCTTACACAGACAAGCTTTGAATATTAGATAGGCAGATAGGCTGTTCGATCACATGGTGACATGTCCAGCCATTGCCTCTTTTAAGCTAATCAGCTGAATTCTTATTAGGTACCGCAAATTATGGTAGTGAATGTGTACCTCATGTAGTATCAGCTTTAAAAACCGGGTACAACTACATTGACTGTGCTCAAATGTATGGTAATAGTAAAAGTTTTGGTGAAGGATTTCAGCAATTTGGTGGGAAAAGAGAAGATGTTTTTGTTGTTCAGAAATGTAAGTGTAAATTCGTAGTTTTTATTTGAAATCTGGATGCTGTAGCAAAGAAGTGGAGTGAGAAATCTCGTTGAGATTTGCATGATGTAGCTGTCGCTTCTGTGTGACGCAAGTACTTGATCAGAACAAATGAATAGTATTGCTTATTTCTATTTTAATTGATTCATTAGGTGGAAAAACTGGTACGGAAAGTCATCCAAGAAAGACTTTGGAAACTCTGCTCAAAGAGGTACGTCTATCTGATAACATATTCACGAAAAAGATATTTGAAGCAATGGTCCCAACGCTCAATGTCATCATGTATTACATAGATGAAAATCGATTACGTTGACTTGTGTAAGTTGTAGAATCACTCGAAATGTTTGAATGGAAAAAGCTCATAGATCATTGTTTGGTAGACCTTCTTCATTCTCCCTTGGTATGTTTCAACATAGTTTGAGTGGGAGAATTTTTTTATAGCAATGTCCGCTGATTGTATGGTACTCTTTCTAGCTCTGCAAACCCCTCTCCCTTTCAGAAGCTTGGAAAGTTATGGAAGAACTCAAAGCTGAAGGTTTAGCTAAATCGATTGGAGTTAGTAATTTCCGCGAAGAAGATATTCTGGAGATTGAGAAAACTTGGAAGGTTGCTCCTAGTGTCAATCAAGTAGGTGACCATTACAAACTATGTCGTTTCGCGATCCTTTCATATGTTAGAGATAAAGATGTCTCTTTGTTTTAGCCGAAGCTGAGAATACCTCCTTGGTCATACAGATCGAATATCACCCCTATGTCTTCCACGCAGCAAACGTACAACGACTTTTGACTTTACAAAAGAAACATGATATCAAGGTTGAAGCTTACGGTCCATTGACTTCATTGACGGGTGCAAAAGGTGGACCAGCTGATGAAGTAGTCAAAGAAATTGCTAAATCGAAAGGAATTGGAGAATCTCAAGTTTTACTTAATTGGGCTTTACAAACTACTCAAGGTGTAGTTGTAACGTGAGTGATTTCCCACAAATGGTTCTCCCGCACACGAGAAAAGGCGGCGTAAGGGGAATAACATATACGATTGATTGAGATTAAATACTAATGACCGCTCATATCGATTTATATAGTACATCTACCAATGAAGAACGACAAAAGATTCAATTAGAAGCAGTCACGAAATCAATTACTCTAGGCCAAGATGAAATTGATAGGATTTCGGAAGCTGGTAAAAAGAAGTACTTCAGATATAGAATGACAGATGTTTGGGACGCCGCTAAACCATAATAAAGCTCATTTCTCTGTTGTGGTAATATAGCGATGGATCTCTAAACATGCATAATATCTGAGTATCTGGGGTACACCTAGCCTCATCGTTTGCATTGACTTGGTTTTTCGCAACACTACTTACAGCTAGACTGAGCTTGCTGGTTAGCGTCCTTTCGTTTTTTGGTTACTAGTGTACCATCTTTGCTGTCTATGCTTTGAATGCTTTGAGTCCGTCAATAGCATGTATAATCGAGACTTACGTCACATCGAGTATACTCAAGCCTGTTTGAATACAATTTGATGCATGGAGCAATTGGGTTACCAGAGAATCCAATCCCGAATTCTGCTATAATAGTATCGGGACATAGCTGTCGATCCAGAACGGCTCTCGGTAATTTGTTGAACCCATTACAATTATTGACTACAGTATTTTTGGAGAAAAACAGAAAAATATTCTTAGACAGCATGTATTCGTATGAACAAAATACATCAATATCAATCTAAACGAATCAATAGTGTCCTTCAGCTGCAGACGACCCTCGCAGCACCGGACAGTGCATCCACATCGTCAAAGTGATTTTGTCTAAGTGATGATATCATTCCTATCTACCAACTTCGCCTAAATTACAATATGTATTCATCTCACCGAACCTCGAGCTATATCAACCTTGTTCTGTTTACTTGACCAACACCTCATCAATTCGTTTCAACAGCCCACATCCGTCATCCGTCAGCTGATAACAAGGCGGCCTGCGCAACAGCAATGGACCATATTTTCTTCAATGTCACTAAAATCACAAGGGTTAGATACACATTGTGCAATTTGTTCTGAAAATGTCGTCTTCAACTTCATCTGGGACGACAACAATACCGTCACCTCCAGTAATATCAAACAATCAGGAAGCATTAACGCCAAATCTTGCCCAACAAGACTCTCTGCGAGATGAAGAGAATCAAATCCGACAGCCGATCAAAAAGGATGATATTCAAGTTGAACCTATCTATTCAGCTTTCAGCTTAAATCAAAGATATTTGATTATAGCTTTAGCTTCAATCTCAGCAACTTTTAGTGGATTTGCATCAAATATTTATTTTCCAGCTATTCCAATTATTGCAAAAGCTTTAAACACGACAGAAGGGAATATCAATTTGACTGTTACTTCTTATATGGTATTTCAAGCTATATCACCAACTTTTTGGGGGTAAGTAATGGTGTTTTTCCCCTTCCCAGTGGAAAAAACCCATGTTATACAGTAATACATTTGCATACAGTCTAATTAGGCTTGCTCATGATTGTATATATTCGTCACAGCTAACTTCATCTCATTTTATTTTCCTTTATAGAGCTGTATCAGACGTTTATGGAAGAAGACTTACGATATTGTGCACTTTCGTCGTTTTTCTATCAGCTTGTATTGGTTTAGCATTATCAAATCATCTATATCAATTGATCATCTTACGATGTCTACAAAGTACAGGAAGTGCAAGTACAATAGCAATTGGTTCTGGTATGATAGGTGATATCTTTACTAGAGCGGAAAGAGGTGGTTATATGGGTATCTTCCAGACCGGCTTACTAACTCCTCTTGGTAAGTGAATATCTCCTCAATGACTTATCGTTAGAAGCTATATCGTACTTCGAGAAAAGACCGCTCACCAATGCTCTCTTCGCTAGCTATCGGACCCGTTCTTGGTGGTATCTTCGCAGAAACTTTAGGATGGAGGGCGATATTTTGGTTCCTAGCCATCTACTCCGGAATATACTTGGTCATTTTAGTTTTATTCCTACCTGAAACCTTAAGATCAATAGTAGGAAATGGATCAATTGCTCCATATCATTTAGCTAAAGCAACTTTTGAAAATTACGTATCAAATAGAGAAGAAACGATCAAAGATGGGTCGGTCAATACAAAGAAAGAGATTAAGATTGATTTCATCGCACCGTTAAAAATATTATTTCATAAAGAGGTTTTCTTCGTTGTCTTATATTTAGCTATTCATTACGCAACATGGCAAATGACATTAACTATACAATCATCTTTTTTTGAAAGTATATATGGATTAACTGAGATACAAATTGGATTAACTTTTTTATCTAATGGATTAGGTTGTATGATAGGCACTTTAACTACAGGTAAATTATTAGATAAAGATTACAAAAAAGCTAAAGAGAAATATAAAGATTTAGTTAATGAAGAGGAATTTCCAATCGAAATAGTTAGATTAAGAACTATATGGTTTTGGTCAATTTTACAATTGTTTTCAGTTTTATTATTTAGTTGGACAATTGATAAACATTTACATATTTCTGCACCAATTATATCAAATTTCATTTTAGCTTGGTCAGCAATGTCAATTCAATCTATTATATCAACTTTTTTAGTTGATATTTTTGCAAAACAAGCTGCTTCTGCTACAGCGTCTTTGAATTTAGCTAGATGTTGTATGGGTGCTATAGCGACTGGTACTATAAACCCCTTGGTGAATAAAATTGGAATCGGATGGGGTTTTATGGTTTGGGTGGGTTTAATGGTTCTTTCGTTAGGTCTAGTATTTATTCAAATGAAATTCGGTATGAAGTGGAGAAGAAAAAGAGAAGAAGAGGAAAGACTTGATAGAGAGAGATAAAGACAGTGAATTGGTCGACTGAATACAAAATAAATAAAATGGGCAATGCAAAGGTCATTTTGAGGTTTGGTGATATATACCTCTTCTCCATATTTACGAAATCAATTTAACGAATATTAATGCAATTTTAACGTGATCAAATAACTTTTTGAATGCATCTCTTTCTGGTTCCTCCAGAGTTGCATTTATGGTATTAGTACGCCAGATAATGCATGCAAAGCTTATGACTGAATAATGTTGACAATTGTGCACTGAAAAGAGTCTCGGGATGACATCTCACATCATGGGTATGCATCTTTCCCCCTAGATATAGTACCTAGTGCCTGAGAGTGACGGTAATGTTGCGAGCGTCATGTAACAAGCTAAATACATCCCGTGTCTTGAATTTCACGTCTCGGAACATACCATTCTCATCAGGAAATTTAGATTGCGTACTATATTTATCAAATCAAGTACAGTAAGTGCTCACAAGTACAGCATTCTGTCTAGAGTTATACCTGAACATATATATAAATAGATGTAGATATCTTGGGTGTACAGGAATCCTTCACACCAATCCTATCTCTTCTACATTATAGGATATATAGATAGCTTAGGATTTCTACTCACATTGAAATAGAAAGAAAAGGAGACATACCGACCATGTCACCCAAGGCAGAACAACATTCCCGACTGGCCGTGGTGAGTGGAGAATAAGTAGAAAGGAAAATGAGCAAGCTGCTTATACCTACTATCTTGATCTCAGCTGAGCACTGTAGCGTTCTACATGGTAGTAGCTATAAGTATGACACTGTTGAACAAGTGTGAGTAGATCTTTACAAATTTCCTGCTCTTGTTAAACTCGCCCGGTCATGCCGGTGAACATACCCCAACAAGAAGATAAACCTCAGGAAGTTAGCAAACTGTAGATGGACTGACCTTGCCGTCAATATCGCGATTTTCTCACAGCTGTACTTAGCTCTACTCCTATGCCGGTCTTCTTGCTACTTTGCCAATCCGCTGTTGCAGTCGTATTATTGGGGATAGAGAATGCGTTCGGGCCTTATAAAACGCCAAAGTAAGTTAGGACTCTCGTAACGGAAAAACCAACGTCTACTTAAAGGATTATGTCACGCTAATATCAGATGCGATCTGTTCTTTTCATACCATGAATAGGTTTGAACGGAATGCAGCCAAAGACCTGTTGCCTTTGGTGTTTGTAAATGTTTTGGGCTTGATGTGAGTGATCAGTCGAGATATACTTTACCATTCCATATCCGTTGTCCAACTTTTTCAAGATCTTGGAGCTCACTGACATTCGCTCTTTGTCATCTAGCTTCAATAACGCATGTCTACAATATGTAGATGCATCTTTTCATCAAGTAGCAAGGGGATTAGTACTTCCATTTACGATTATAGTGACAGTTGTTGTGCTTCATGTAAGCTCGCTACGCACACATATCCGAACTTCCTCATCATATAGTGATGTACCTTGCATTATATTAGCTGATTCAATGGTTTTTGGGCGATTCAGCAATACCCTTCACCACTAGCTTTAACCGCAGCATTGATAGTGACATTTGGATTTTTCTCTGGTGTTCTATTTGATCCAAATCATGCTTCATCAGCTGCTTCTGCCGCTGTAGCAAGTCAACATACATCTTCTTTAGGTATAATGTTCGGTGCTATGTCAAGTGTATCTTCAGCTTGTCATGCTGTTCTAATTAAACGTGGTTTGGTAGGTGATCGATCTCGTTTGTCGCTCTCTTAGCTAATTCGGGCCGCTTATTGCTCATCGTATAATTAGGCATCGGTGTCAAATTCACCGATATCACTATCATACTACAACAACATATTATCAACTCTAGCTCTAATACCTATCTTTATAGTTTCAGGTGAATTACCTTCAGCAATCAAGTTATTGTCGAACGGGGGTGGTAGTCAATTCCTATGGGGTGCTGCTATAACTGTGAGTGATCGTTTTCTTTCACTTCGTACATACCTTAAAATGGATACCACAGCCATTTAGTTTACTAGAAGCACTGACATCCATTTGTATATGGTTTTCATCAAACAGGGATTTTTCGGTTTCTTGATTTCCTTAGCTAGTTTCATTTCGATCAAGGTTACTTCACCTGTAACGCACAGTAAGTGGAACTTCGATGTTTAGTCGTCAAATGGCACCTTGCATCGAATTCGTGATAGGTTTATCGAAGCTGACTTGGTGTACATTGCTGTTAACAATTCGTAGTGATTTCCTCAGCTACAAGAGGAGTCTTACAAACAATGTTAGCAGTTTATATTTTTGGTGATATCATGTCTAGGTGAGTGTTAGGATCTTTCCGCTTCACTTATGCTTTGTTTGTTAAAAACAAATCGCAAAGCTCAAGTAATCTGAGCTTATACACGTACTTCACTAACCCGTTGATTTGGTTTTTAGAGGTCGGATAATATCTATCTTTCTGATTATATCTGGATCAGTTTTATATGTGTATGCCAAAACTGAAGATTCGAAAAAGGCAAAGATAGATAATCAAGCAGATATCCCCATCAATCCGAAATCTCTAGAAAGAGGTGATGTGTTGTTTTCAGCTGATAAAGAGAAAGATTGAGGAGTATATGTATACCCCACGTATGTATCCGCATAATTTTTCACAACGAACATTTACTGTACTTGGGGGTCAGCATCTGTACCGAATAGGGATGATTTTTACTGTATAAATGCGTGTAATGCATATTATGAATGATCATTTCATTACAAACAGTATAGGAGTATCCATGATGTATAAGAAGAAAAAGATATATATATATAATGCAAGGTTATACAACCGACAAACAGTACTTAAATGGCAAAGAACCCCGAGCAAAAAGTATAATCCCAAAACGTAAAAAGAAAGAGTATAAGATGAATTAGAATCAGACGATCAAAATTTATCAGGAAAGGTGATACAACAATTTACAAACGATGTCCATCCCTCATTACGACTGAGCATCAGTATTTTCCAATCTAGGTTTTTTAGCTTCTTGTTCCACATTGCCAGATGTAATTGCAGAAGCGGCTGGATGGGTTGCGCCGACAAGGTTAGAAGTACTGTTTGCTGTTCCGGCTACCGGTTCATCTTCTAGCTTCCGCTTCACACCTGCTGTTGATGTTGATACCGGTGCTGATGTGACCACAGGAACGGAAGCGGCAGCGGGAGGTGCAGGCGCGGTTGCGGGTGCAGTCATTGGACTAGCAGTAGCTTGTGATGTGGAGACAGGGGTGGTAGCTGGAACTTGAACTGGAATAGCTGGCTTGGGAATGATAGATGCTGGTGCTGGTGCTGCGTTGCCTGTAGAAACAGGTTTTACTGCTGCAGGCGCTGAGTTTGAAGGAGCTGTACTAGTGATAGAAGCAGGTTTTGGCGTAGCAGTAGGTACAGTAGGTTTAGGAGCTGTTGCTGCTGGTACACCTGTGCTTGCAGCTGTTGAAGGAGCTGTAGTCGCTGTTGTCGTCAAAGGTTTGGGTACAACGTTATTCGGAGTCGGGTTTACAGAAGCAGTAGGAGCGGGATTTGGTTTACCAGAAACAACCGAAGCAGTAATAGGGGGTTTTGCTGTTCCATTCGGAGTTGGAGTTGTATTTGGTTTCTGAGGTAAGCCTTTTTTAGGTGGTAAAGGAGGTACGACACCAGTTGCCCAAATTCTCTCTGCTACTCTTAAATCAATATCTACACCAACAACTCTAATATATCTAAGTAATGCAGTTGCATTTGGTCCAACTGTATTTACATCACCTTTTGCGTTTGCAACTGCAGCAATCATTCCTATGACTTTAGTTAAACTTGTTCCAGGTGGTGCAGGTCCAGGTAATGGTTTACCTGTTGTAGCATTGTTTACTCCAGGTTTATTAGCGGTATTTGCAGCTCCCGTATTTGGTTTGACATTTTGACCAACACCAACACCAGGTTTATTAACTGCTTGAACAGCTGGTCTGTTTGATCCTACACCTGTACCACTTCTAGAAGTATTGGCAACCATACCAGGTCTAGCTATTCCACCATTATTTAACGTTGTGCCATTCTTTGCAGCAATGTTAGATGTAGTATTTCCGGTCCCCGTTTTTGCTTGAGCAGCTTTTGTAGCTTGTTGTTTATTCTTGTTAATCACCCAAGCTGATAAAACATCAACTGCACCAGCTGCACCCAATAAGGTCAACTTATCTAGAATGTCTGTTGTTAAGTGACCAAAAGTAGATTGATCTAAAACTAAAGTTGTTCCATCGCAAACAAAAGGTAAAGGATTTCCATTAGCGTCTGTAGTTGATATAACTGATTTTGATCTCATTAAAGGTGTAATAGGTTGCATAACAACAACGATCTTAGCTTTTGGTTGTAAGATACCTTTCGCATTTGCTGATACTGGTGCTGGAGGTAAATTTGATGTTGTAGTAGATTGTTGTGATTGTACTGACGGTATTGAACCTGAATTGGGAATTGATCTTGGTATTGGACGATTTATCATTGATACTGGTACAGTGCGTTGTATCATTGGTGATTGTAATGATTGAGGTTGAGATTGAATTTGATATTGAGGATTTCTAGCAGCTTCAATAGCAGCTTCACGTTGCTTTTTAGCTCTTTCCTCTGATCTAATTCTTTCTTTTTCCCTTCTAGCATCAGCATTTTTATCTTTACTTGCAGATTTCATTGCATCTTTCTTCTGTTTTTCTTCAAATAATGGACCTTCTTCAGGATCAATTATCCATACTGATCCTTTTGATTCTGGATCATCTTCAGGTATTCTAGGTACTTTTAAAAAAGCTTTGTTTAAAGATAAATTATGTCTAATTGAATTTTGCCATCCTGAATCAACATTTAATCTAAACCATTCCCATTCACCTGCAACCCAATTACATACTTCACCTAAAGTACCTCTTCCACGTGGTAGACATTGTAAAGCTCGATGTATGATAGTAGCAAATGTCTGTGTAGGTTTTAAAGGTGGTGGACCAATAAATGGTGTACCATCTAAGCCAAGTATAGGACCTGGTGGAGGTCGAGGTCCAGCACCAGAAGGAGGAATAGGTACATTCACTATGATATGGCCCGGTTGACCAGGAGTTTCATTCAGTTCCGTACAGTAGAAAGGAGGTAACGGTTGAGGTGGAGTAGGCGGTGCTGTCGGCGGTGTAGATCGACTTTGAGGATGCATGGGGTGACCCGGAGGCGGCGGTCGAACCATCTGAGACTGACCAGGATACGGTTGACCCGTGTATTGTTGAGCGTGAGGACTTTGAAGAGCAGCATTTGGATGTGGCTGAGCTAAAGGTTGACCTGGTGCAGGAGGACGAACAGTCTGATAATTTGGAGGAGGGGTTTGCATGGGGTTCTGAGGGTTTGGAGGAGGACGTACACCTTGCATTGGCGGACGAGCTGCCATGGGCTGACCAGGTATTGGTTGCATGGTAGGTTGCGGTTGACCTGGAGGAGCAGATTGCGCCGCCAGACCAGGAGTAGCAGGAGCGAGTGGTACGGGAGGTCGAACAAGAGGCGTGGTTCCAGGTGCGGCAGGAGGTAAGGCAGGAGTAGGAGCAGAAGGAGGATTCACAGCGGTAGAAGCAGGTGGGAGTGGAACAGCTTGAGGTGGTACAGCGGTAGTAGCAGGAGCAATTGCTGGAAGAGCAGGAGCAGGAGGAGGCGGAGGCGGTAACGCAGCAGCCAGTGTAGGAGGCTCAGAAGGCGCTGCAGGAACCGAAGCTGTCTCAGCTTGAGCACTTTCAGTTGCAGGTTTGGTTTCTCCGTCAATTTTGGGCTTCTTCTTTTTCTTCTTCTTCTCCGTTATCACCGGTTTAATATCTTCCGTAGAATCGACAGCAGTCTTCTCTTTTTCAATAGTAGAATCTGCAGCATTACCATCAGGATTCTTGACTTTCTTTGGCTTTTTGACTGATGAGGCCATAGCCAACGTGACATCTTTCCCATCGATAATGAATGTAGGTGTTGCGGTCCTTTCTTCCACTTTAGTTGTTGCGTCTTCTGGCTTAGGCTTCTTTTTCTTCTTTTTCTTCACAGGCTCATCTGATGTCGCAGTCTTGTCCTTATCCTCTTTCTTCTCACCATCTGCCACTTTATCTTTATCTGCGTCTTTCTTTTTCTCTTGATCTTTATCTTTATTTGTGACCTTGTCTTTCGATTTCGACGTACCGGAGTCTTCAGCTTTGTCCTTATCTTGATCTTTGACCTCCTCTTTACCTGTCCCCTTGTCTTTCGTCTTATCCTTCTGAGAGATTTCGACCTTGTCTTTATCAGTTTCTTTCCCTTTTTCTTTAACTTTATCTCCATCAGCAGATCTGTCCTTATCCTTATCATTTGCAGCTTCTTTAGCTTTCGCTTTAGCTTTGATATCCTGAACAAGTTGATCATAATTTTTGATTTCATCTTGCTTCTCTTTCGATTTATCTTTTTTCTTTTTGACTTTCTTAGGTGAAGTAGGATTTTCCATACTGTCCTCAACTGGTTTATCGTTTTCAATAGTGAGTGGAGATTTAGATTTCTCTGCTGATTCCGCCATTATAGGCGTAACGGTTGGAGTTGAATCGATGACTGTGGTTGAAGGTTTTTCAGGCGGTAAAGCGGCAGTTCCAACGATAGGAGTAGGTGCAGGTACAGGAGCAGGAGCGATAGGTTTCTGTTTGATAGTGGTAGTAGTAGATGTGGAATTTGAGGTGGATGTCTGTTTTTTCACTTTCTTCTTCTTCTCTTCCTCTGCTTCACTTGCAACAGAAGATAACTCAGATTCATCTTCTCCAGATACCAAGCCAGTTTTCGATAATTTTGATTTAATTGATTTTGATTTCGTCCGATCTTTATCTTTATCTTTGTCCTTGTCTTTCTTTGGTATTGAGGTGGTAGAGATTTGACTGTGGTTTTCATCTTTGACTTTTAGTAGTGCTGTAGGTTGTATAGTCGAAGCTGAAGCTGGAATTGGTAAAGAGGGATCTATCCATTCTTCACCACTTTCATCTAATTCTTCTTCATCACTATCATCGTCATCATCGGAATTCCAACCTAACCAACTATTATCAACTACACCTTCTAAACCTAATCCAAATCCATCTTCAGCTGCAAATGCATTGAAAGCTGGTGGAGCTGATCTGGCTATCATTGAAGCAGCAGATGAAGGTCCGGGGCCAGGTTCACCATAAAACTCTTGATAACCAACTTCACTTGCCGGTAGATTGTAAGGATATGGTAAATCTTCTGCAGCATCTGGTGTAACACCGTCAAGAGCATAATGGGTGTAAGTCGGTGAAGATATTGGTGATGGAGGAAGAACGAAAGAGAAAATTCGTGTAGCAATTTGTATTTGTGATCTGAATACGGTCAACATATATTAGTAATCCAGTCATCCACTGCTCTAGCTGGCTGATAAGTGAAACAATCTCAAATACTCACCCTTGAGCGAGAGGTACGACAGACCCTTTGACAAAATACCTATCGTCGACCCAAGCACCATTTCTACCATAAATCTCTAGACAAAAATGACCTAGATCGGCTCTGTATTCAATTTTAGCATGATTTCTAGAGACTGATTTCAATGGTCCAAGATCTACATCAACATGTTCTACTGGTGCAGATGATTTTGGTGGAGGAGGAGGGGGTGGTGGAAGCGGATATTCCTCAATTTCCATATTTTCAAGCTTTATATCATCCATATCTCTACCCATATCCATCGATAGAAACCCATCATTCATCGGTTGTGCATCCCCATTGGAAACGGTCGGTACTGCTGTTGCCTCATGCAGCCCTTCTGACTCAACTTCCATAGGTACAGGCAGTTGAGTATTCTCTTCAACAGGTTCCAATTTAACGGAAAATTCCTCTAGATGCTGATTCTGATTCTGTATTGTTTCAGGCGGAGGTTGAGACTGAGAATGAATTGATTCAGGTTCGACACTAGCATGAACACTAGCAGCTAAATTCTGTTCTATTTTTACAGCTTCAGCTAATTCTTCTAAGACGCCAAATTCACCCATATCCATCTCGATTTCTGGATAATCTTCGTCATGTAGAAATGAAAGGTCAGGCGGTAGAGAATGATCTATCATTCCTTCACTTTGTGCCCTAGGTGGAATTGCAAAGCCATCGTTGAGAAACTCAGCTGACAACAACGGTGCAGAAGAAGGATGAGGTGGTGATTGAGGTGGAACAGAAAAAGATGTATGATGTTGAATAGGTGGTGTAGGAAATTCCACTATAGGTGGTAAAGGTGGTAGATTTAACGGATCATCGATTATTTGATCAGGAGCTATTTCAAAAGATGATATAATAGGTTGTGAAAAGAAGTTTGGAGGAGAAGGTTGATTTGGATCCAACGGTGGGTTTATAGGTACAGATGGTGCTGTTATCGAAGGTGGTGGTAGAGCCGATCCGTTACGGTCCTGTAGTCCATCAATACGTATCAGCTATCAGTCCTATACGAAGCAAGGAGTAATGTCTCCTTTGCCGGTTCCATGGCTTCGATGACCTTGACAAAATGCCGATGATAGCGTTATACTACACGAGACCTTTCTTCTGGGTTTTTGAAAACTCATTCTCGAAACCCTTTTAGCGAACAGACGTTCCCCCAAAGACCACTATTCTCCCTCCATCCTGCTGTTAAACTCCGCCTGTTGATGGTCCTTCACAAAAGCATTCGTCCTTGCTCTTATGACCGAGTAATCTCTCTTTTCCACAATTCAACCATAGGATTTGTAACGAAGAAATGATCTATCTACTCACAGTATTTCTACCAATCATAACAGCTAAAGTTCTAACATAATAAGAGAATCCAGTAACTTCATCACCAAATTGTAATTTATAATAAGCTGGTTTTGGATCAGTTTTTGATTTATCAACTGGTAGAGATGCTAATGATGGTATAGGTGGATACCATGGTCCTCCACCACCTTGAGTTACTATTCCTCCTCCCATTCCTCCAGCCGTATTACTGATTTCTCCCATCAGAGCCATACTTGAACTTTCACCTCCTCCTCCACCGGTATCTATAAGAGGAGGAATCATATCACTCATGTTAATCAGTGATAAGTCCAAATCTAAACCACTTTCAAGTTGATTTAAAACAACTTCGTTATTATTATTGACTATATTATTTTGAACATCTTGTATTCGATATTGTTCTGACATGTGGGTTTTTTCCGTTTTGGCTATCCCTCTCTAGAATCTCTTCTTATCGGATGGATATGTCACTTCCTTTTGATGGAAAATCCTCTTCTTCTATTTGGGATTAGAAGAGGATCTTTCTCGAGAAGTAAAAGTTAAAAGGAGATCCAAAGGATTGTTGAAACGTGTAAAAAAAGGTGTACGCGTTTAAGTCGATTTAGTCTTGTTTGTTTCCCTTTTCAACGTTGGCCTTTGAGACTGGTCTTTCGAGTAGATGAGTATGCACTTCTTTGTGTTGATGATTCCTGTATAAGTGGATGATTTAATTAACTTAAGGTAGATAAGATTAAATGTTGGTTAATCTTTTTGAAAAAGATGTTGTTTTGTCAATTCCGGAATCTTTAACCGGCAGCAAAGAAATCCCAAAATTTTACCACGATGCATATTTTAACCAATTAAGGTAAAATTCATAAAATACACAAAAGCACGGATATTCTGAATTTTACCGCTTTAAGGCACTGGCCTTATATCGCATACCAGTATAGTAGAATTTCAGGGTATCTTCATATCACATCAATTTTGTCAGAAAATTAGGTTATACACATCTGTGTACATGTCTCTTATCGCGATTGATTTTAGTCAAAGAGTGATATGACATGCATGATACAACTTAGATGTAACATATCTCTCGTATGTAGTGGTCACATTTAACGAGATACATGATGGAAGTGCATATGTTGTACGTATAGGTGGAACATTGATACAATGGAAAACTATAAGATAGAAGGATATAATACAACATGATACATATTAATACAGTTTGTTTGATATCGACTAAACTCCATTCCAGATATTTCACTGTGATTACACTTAAATCTCTATGGTGCCATTTGAGCAGCTTCTATATATGCATTTTCATCCCAGCCTTCACTGTAATTAGTGTGTTGAGAGCTTTTCATTTGATCGTCACCGTCATCATTATCATCATCGATACTTGTAATCGGTATAACCTCATTGTTTTTATTGTATTTATCTACTTTTGATGATTTGGTACTGGTGATAGATTTCAGGTTGTTGTCGTTTTTGATCTTCATAGGAGTGATATTTGGTGAATCGATAATTTCGATGATTTCTTTTTTGATATTAGGTTTACTTTCATGTTGTTGTTTAGGTTTAGGTGTAGTTGATTCATAAGATTCTAATCTTTCCTCTGGAATTGATTTCCCGTCATCATCTTGAAATTCATGACCACTCTTATACTTTAAACCCTCATGATCGTCATGACTCTCATAACTATCATTCTGTTGTTGTTTGACTTTCTTCTGCTTTCTCATTGCTGTCTTTATTCGTGATTTCTTTTCTTCTTTTCCATCTTGCAAAATCTCCAAAGTTGCTTGTGCATCTCCGTCATCTTCTCTAAATCTCCATGTACCATAATTAACACTTTCCATTCGCAACTGTTTAGCTTTTTCATATGATTGCCGCGAGAATTTAGTTTTACCTTGATCCGACATGATCAACAAGATTGAAGCTTCGGGTACTAGAACATTTTGAACAAATTCTGTCCATCCTAAAGGATCTAATGAAGGTGGATGATGAGGATCACAATTTTTCAAAGTTGGTAATAACCCCCATTTTCGCAAGGAGAAGAAATGATGGATTATTATGGTTCTACCTAGATCTCCGTAGCTTTTTTCATATAAAACATAAATGTCTGGTTAGCATGATTCCAGAATATTGAAGCTGAACTCACTATCCAGGTTTAACAGCTTGCAAATTCTCAGGTCTCGATTGCCATTTCATACTACTCCATTTACTTTTACCCATTTCTCTAATTTCGTTGTTAATCGTCACAAAAATTTCTGAGGTGTGAGGATTCGCTACTATCTCATTTAACCTATCTTCAATCCACCCTGATTCTAATCTATGATCAAGGTCCAGGAAAGCTATACTTTCCGGATACCCAGCTTTGATACCCAAAGGTATAACGGAGGTTTCCGCATTATGCAACGCACAAAATTCGATGTGCTTCTGCCAGCTAAGTTGTCTCGCATGAGGGTTATTAGGAGTCGGATTAGGGGTCGAAATATGATATAGTTGCTCTTTATGTTGAAGCAGGTTAAACGAAGGATTGGCAGGGAACGGTGCCGAACAGTACTGCAATGTATTATTAGCCACCGGATTTCAAGGTGAAAGCGGGATCGATCTTGGAACTCACTGGACATAACTCAGTTTGACTCTTGTATGGCGCTGGAAGGCAATATCACATATCAGTTGCTATATTCGTTAATGACTTGTTCACTCAGCTCACCTAGATAAGCCTTATCTTCGGGACTTAAATCCTCGTCATCATCCATACCCTCTTCCAAAATTCGCGTTATATCGATTCTAGAAGAAATCGTAGGATTATCAGTCACCACCAGTGTTTGCGTGATAACATTACGAGTGAATTTCTAAACTTACTGTTCATTCGTTTGATCCAAATCGAATTCACCCTCACTTGATAATCTGTCTAAATCATCAAAGAAAGCTTTTGCGACTTCCTGATCTTCATCTTTTTTCTGTTGCACTTTTTCTGCTTTTTCTTGACTTAAGATATCAAGGTCGTCAACACCAAAATGACCGTCGAATGAAAGATTGGGTGACGAAGAACCATCCGAACGTCGTGGTTTGTATCTGCTTGGTGGTTTAGGTGTTAACTCAAAAAGATCATTACTATTTGATCTTCTTCGATGTTTTATAACATTCTTGATATGGTTTTCTATATCCACTTCTCGTTCCTCTTCACTCGACCTTTTCTTCCCTCTTACTTGCGGTCCATCTCGTTTATTGTATTTTGTGGGTTTAGGTAAACCATTATGTTGATAAAGATTCGGTTTGTTATCTTCTTCATCATCTGAACCAGGTACTAAAATCATTTTCTTTTTATTAGGTCTTTTGATATTTGATGAAGGAGGAGATTTCGTTGGAGAAGAACACTGAGATTTGTAATCATCATAACCATCATGTTTGTGACCGGGTGGAGTAGAACCTAAACTCAAAGGATCAAAATCCTCGTCATCTGATATAGATTGTATTTGAGAATTGTTGGGCTGACGTGACAAAGATGATTTTTGCGACCTGGGATTTTGCGAAGAAGAGGAGTATTCTTTATGATCGTTTTTCCCAATGTGACTTGACTTAGAATATGAATGTGTGTCATTACTTTTGGCTGATCTTCCATCTTGTGATTTGAGATTACTTGCTTCCTTCAAATTGTTTGCACGATACTCGACTTTATCAGAAAGTCTTTCATATTCCCTACGACTGTCCTCCAAGTTATCAAAGAATCCAGCCGCATCGTTCGAGTACGAGTTTATCCTTTCTACTCCTTTTCCTTTACTTTTGACTTTCAAAGAGCTTGAGGTTGAAGCTGAAGGATTCTTGGAGGGTTTACGTATCATGCCTACTGGAGGTATTGATTTTGTTTGCGGAGAAGAAGTAGAATTAAGAGTAGAAGTAGATGTTGAAGGTTTAATTGATGTTGACTTTGTAGAAGTAGTAGAAGTGACAATTCGTTTTTTAGGCACACTAACAGGAGTTCTGCTTTTTGATAAATCCATACCAAATGACAACATTGATCCAGAGCTAGGACCTCCTGATGATCCCCCACCACTCCTACCACCCTGCGGAGATGATTGTGATGAGTGTACAAATAATCCTTCCATCTTCAACCAGATCAACCGGACTAGTTCTTCTTGTCGTATATAGATGAAGGTGTATCTAGCTGAATGTCACTCTGTTAGGATGATAACCCACTCATGAGAATATATCTGTGGATACTCACCAGCTGGTATGAGGAGGGCAGAGGGTGAAACTAGGTTGACTAATGAATCTCAAAGTAGTCATTCAACTTGATTCTCGTATCTATTAAATTCCGATCAAATACGCGTAATAATACACGCTAATATATCGTTTTCAGGCACAGCAACATTCAAATTACATACAGGCAACGTCAATCCTTTTCATTATTATTACTGTAGCAGGGTATTTAGGTCGATAATGGTATGATGTAACTTGCATTACTGTATATACCTCTGATAGTGTACAGTACATCAGATAAGAGTACATTCATGATGCTATTAATGATGTGAATAGATATGTAAATATAAATCATGCATCCTGATATACAATGAATTATCCCTTTTGGTAAATATGAGTAAAATGATAAAGAAAAATCGAATGTTTGATTATATTGACTATAATGAATGACTACAACTATAAATATCGTATATACAATGAAAAAGTTCAGTTCAATAACCTAGACTTATAAAGTAGGTGTTTAGGTGTTTAACGACAAGCCCAAGAAAGCTGACTAAAAACTAAGGTTTCCCAGTACGGTAAAGCGAATTTCTCATTGTTATGATTTTAAGGTTCATAGCGAGGTAAGAAGACTGGTGCAGAACCAGGTCCAGCTGTAGAAGGCACAGCATTTGCGAATGTAGATTCGCAATCTCTATGTTGTGCTGATTCACCTTCATCTTCTCCTTCACCATGTGCACCTTCCCCTCTGCTCTCTTCTGCAACTTGCTCGGTAACATTATCATTGGTAGTTTGATCTTGCTGATCCTCTTCGGTCGAACTCGAGGTTGCTGAGGGGCCAGAAGAATGATGCGATTCATTTGGTTCGTGCTCTTCATCATATGAGTCGAACAAAGGTGCCGATGGAGCGGGGGGAGCGGATATTTCCACTTCATTGTCATCGCCATCTCCTAGCATAGGCGGAGCAGAAGGTAGATCTTGAGTTATTTCAGCTGTTGAGTTCGATGGTGGTGCAGAGGGCAGTAGATGGCTTGTATCTGTAAGTGAAGAAGGGACAGTATTCAATCTTGATGAGAGACGAGCATTGAGTTTGGGTGGAGCAGGTAATATACCCTCCTGAATTGCTGAACTAGATATAGTGTGTTGCAGACCAGGAGTGGAAGGGACGTGCAAATGAGATACATCTAATTGTTCGAACCCTTCATGATCGACTTGAACAGTAGGTGCTGAAGGACCTTCGCCTATGTCTGAATCTCTCTCTCCTGGTTGTGGTTGTTCTGATCTTGTAACTGGAGGAGCTGAAGCACCTAATCTTAACCTTTCCAGAACTCTTTTATCATCAGTGGCTATATGCCTGATCCTCTCTTCTTCTCTTTGTTCCTCTTCATCTTCGGATGTCGTAGAAGGTGGTTCGATCAATCTCGATTTACCTTCAGATCTAGATACGACAGCTAAAGCAATTTCACCATCTTCAGTAGCCGGTGCAGGATAATATCCAGGTGCTTGGGTTTTCTCTGTTCCAGATAATACAGGTGGATCATCGCTCGAAGTGGAAGTGATATTATCTTGAGAGGGACCAGAGGATGATGAGGATGAACCGACTTGTCGTGGCAATGAACGTACTGAAGCAGGTCGATATGCAGGTGGGAAATGAGGGATTCTGGTCGTTGTACTATTGCTGGTTGATACACCGGACGTTGACAGGTCTTGTGTAATGGCAGAATTGGTACCTTCGATTTCCTCTTGACTCCCTCCACCACCTGGACCTCTTGTGTGATCTGCGGATGATCTGATAGAATCATTCTCATCTTCCTCATTCTCTCTACTATTATTTAGTATACTGGTTGGTGAGGGTGATTGAAGTTCATCGACACCTTCTACAGGTTTATCTTCATCATCGTCTTCGTTTCCTGGAGATCCATCATCATTAATATTATTGTTTCCAGCACTATCGACGCTTATTCGAGCTCCATCTTCATCCTCATCTAGGGTCTTAGTAGTAGCTTTGTTCTTTCTTCTTCTCATACCTAAACGTTGGTTCCAGACTCTGACTTTGGCTTTTGCTACTCCAGCTTGACCAGATCTTTTTTTCTTAGCCATATGTTGTTCTTCCAATTCTTGTAATTTCTCTTTGAACGCTGTTTCAGCAGCCGTAGAATTCAATTCTTCTTCCTTGATACCTGCTGCTGCTAAGGCTTTCCGTCTTAATCTTTCTTTAGCACGTTTACGTTTTCTATGTTTCTTACGTCGACCTAGCACATAGCTATATGTACACCCTATATCAGTGATTCATGCTCTGATTATGGTTACGACAGACTGAGACTTACAAGATTATAAAAGCTACTATGCCAGCTGCCATGATAACACTCGCTGTTGCTATCAACGGTATTTTATATAAACTTGTACGATTTGAAGATACACCCCAACCATTAGGTAATACTGATTCTACAGCATATGAAGCTGCTGTATGCGTTGGCTGTGAATCATCCACTGAGCCTTGTCCATCATCTGCTAATACTGTTCCTGGAGAATGAGTAGGTGCCTATGACAAAAACCAATCAGCGATTCAACCAGGAATTGTTCAACGGCACCAGCAATGAAGATGGGCTGGTCTGTTAAAGTGGAAAGACGAGAACTTACAGCTATTTGTCGTCCGTATATACTCCAACCACCTTCAACACGCCTCCAATAACCATCGTCATGTCTACTTAAAAGATAAGGTAAGACAGTTTCATCCACATAAACATTATCTGTCGGTAATATAGACGGAATCGAGACTGAGGTGAGATATTGTATTTTCCTATGCTCATCGAAAGTGGTAGAAGGATCTATTGACTCTGAGGAAACGCTCGATGTAGCATCTATACTGGTAAATGTAGATGCAGGTGAAGCTGTGGCTGTAGCTGAGTTTGATCGAGGTGTTAAACGATGTGTTCGACTTGGAGGTGGTACAGGTGCTGGTGCAGCGAAAGTTGAAGGTAAAAATGGGAGAAGGAAAGTAGGTAATAGTAAGGAAGAATAAGGTTGTAGATTGGTGGTGGAAGATGGCTTTGATCGACGTGGTTTGCGTCCAATATGTCGATGTTGAGATTTAAGGCATATCTTGCATCTGCACGTAGCATCTAACGCATCGACGTTACGTGTGTAGGACGCTGAGGAGGCTGAGGAGGACGATACACGTCGATGCGAAGGTCCAGCTTCTATGTCACCTAATCTAATTCCCATTGATCTAACGAGGTCATCCTGATTACTTGTTCCTATACCTTCTCTCCCCCAATCCCAATCCGTATTTATCGTCATATCCTCTTATTTAACACATGAATAAAGATGGCGATTATTGAAATGCTGTGCAGAGCTTTGATGATGATGGGTGTGTCTATCAACTTGCGAATGATATTAGTCGTGAGATTATGTATATATTGTTATAGTAGAATTGAATCGAGCACCGAGTGATAAAAGGCGATGTAGATGATTGAAGGGTGCTGTTGAGGTTTGGACAAAATCTCTTATTATTGATAATTTATAAGATGAATGAATGGTAGTCTGAAAGCAAGTGCAGGGCGATGCTCAATGCAATGCAATGTGAGGGATCTTCTCGCCCTTTGATATGTATATGAGAATTTGAATGTATGTATAGCAAAATTTGATATGTAATGGGGTTGGTTGTTATTTATAGAATTTGATTGTAATTCTGTTTAAGTGTTGTTCCTTTTGTGAACTAAGACAGAGATCATTTGATTTATGATTAATCAGTTTCCGTAGTTGTATATATCTATTTTCGGCCTTTTCTTCTTGTTTGATGTTTTTCGCGTTTGACGGATGAATTATGACTATTACAGATAGGATGATGATTAATAGACGGTAGATGATGTATAGTACAATGAGTGCTGCAGGTCGAATAAAACGTGAAAGTAGACAGAAAGGAGAAAAACGGACAAGAAAGAACAGGAATTGAAGCAGCAGATCAGGTAACCTTAGGTCTATCATTAAAAAAGGGGTTGGTTACAACTTTAGATTTCTGTGTTATGTTATGTTATTCTTTTTTTAGGTGGCCAATTCATCAAATAGTGTTCAAACTCCGTTAGTTACCATACATAAAAAACATACATACATAATCTCCCTTCTCCCGTCTCCAAGATTGAGACTGTATGCATGCAGTAAGCAGAAACGGATACCTCATTTTCCACGACGGCATCAATGCAGTTTTCACCTATACAGGTTAGAAAACAGGAAGATAACATGATGATAAAAACGTTTGTATACATGTCTACTACTAAATAATACGGTATCATCCATAGGTATGCTATAATTAATCATCAAGTCTTGGAGCTTAAAAAAAGATACAAATGGCGGTAAGGGAGAAAATAGATGAAGGTGAGGTAAAATGTAAAAGGTATCTTAAGGTTCTAGTGATTTTCATTCAATACCAATACCAGTGCTTTCTCTTTGATTTTATCAGCACAGAACGAGAGGCGGGATCAAAGTATCGTAAACCTCGTCAAACTCGCAATATAATAACAAAATTGGGTATTATCCCACTCGTTTAAAACTTACGTACAATCTAAATCATCGGTACACTGACAACAAGGCGAAAACGCAGTAGAACAAAAAAGTTATTTTAAGAGTACTGCAATATCTTGTCCTACCGGGCCGATACCTCGATTGAGGAAGAAGATGATGAGGATGACTCCTTTTTTTTCTTTTTTGGGATCAACATGCAGTTCCGGGGTTTATTCGAAGAGCTACTTAAAGGAGGTACAGGAGGTACAGTACGAAAACGAATTCACCCAAAACAAGGGAAAGGAACGAAAAGACTGTGTTTATATGTGCCGTACGGCGGAGATTTTAATCCCATAACGCATGCCCGTCCACATATAACTGCCTGCTTTTCGATACGTAAAAATGACAAATCGCCACTTTCACTTTGGGAATTCCTTAATTAGGTAGTAATAGGTTATTCTTGCTGTTGTAACTAACTTAACTGAAGATCTTAATCTGATAAGGCCTGTTGCAGTTTCGATATCATGCCAATATCGTTATACCACTGGTTCCGTGTTCTGCTACAAGAAGGAGTACAGAGCTGGATTATGGCCATCGGAAAGGCGAGTCAGTCCGACATATAGGACATCAATTGGCCCGAATTAATTTGTCGTTTATATACATGCATACTTAGGGTGACCCCTTTCGTCTACCACCAGCTACAATCCACAGAACAGATTTGAGCCTGCTCAGTACACCTTGGAAATGAAAGAATGCTTGATCAGAATAATACATTAGTTGGTGAGATCATACAAAGCAAACCAAGATCTTTTGACTAATTGTGCAAACCCGTCTAAATCAGAAACAGGGAACTTCGATTGGCCTGTTTGATCTGATAGGAAGGTTCGATCGATTTGCGATTCCCCGTATAAGTAAAGAACATTTTGAAAAACAGCATTCTTGGAAGTTTTAAGATGTACCAGCAAGGTCAAAGTCATCACGTAGATGATAGCTGTGTTGTGTCGACGAGCTCGAATCTTCCTCATGAGTCAAGTAAATTGGGAGTATGTCTTCGATAATTCCGTTTAAAGCATGACATTTCATTAATTATGTAGTGCTAACGATCTGAAGTATTTTTCAAATGATTTAGCTTCTTTGATCATTTCTTCCATTGATCTAGGTTTTCTATCTTCATCAGAAGGAGTATCCCAATTCCTTCCTATGTTCTTATTATTTCCATTTCCTAGATCGTTTCCACCAGTAGGAGATATACTGTTTTTGACAATATCACCTGGTTCGCCATTCGATACAGCTTGTTGTTGTGATGTTTGATTCAAATTTTCTTTCAAATTAGATTCGTTTTCTTCTAATAAAGGATATATTTTATCGTTTTCACCATTGAAATCGGTCGAATGTCTAGGTAAGATATGTACATGAACATGAGGTACTGATTGACCTGCTGATTTTCCGTCCTACTCAAAAACCAATTGAGGTGAAATGATATCTTCAGTTTCCCTATCAAAGTCTGATATGATAGAACCTCCCACACGTAATGCCCGCTCGGCATTAGATCAGGAAAGGTAATATAGATACTTACTTGTAAGGAAACAGTTAAGGCTTGAGCATTATAATACTTTTCTAAACCTTTTCCAATATGTTGAACAGTCAGAAATAAATCTGAAATTTCACTCGGATTTAGATCTGATAATCTAGGTACAACTCTTTTAGGTAAAATCAATACGTCTAAATCATCATAATTTATTAATTTCAATTAGTCGTCCGCGAAAAATATCCAATGTCATTGAAATCTGTGATGTGCATGACTTACGGCCAGGTAATAAGGGTTTGAGATTCACGATTCCAATTGATAAAAGTGTAGTATAAAACACTTTTAGTAGTAAGATACATCGTATATTTAGTAATATGCATCACCAAAACATCTATTCGACCAATCCTTTTTTTTTTGGTATTTGTAAACTGAAAATGGAGATAAGATGTATTCACACTCACCTTGTTTGGTAACGTCAAAGATGGAAAACAAATGCTTTTGAACCATAACCATATCCATGAACTCTATAATCTATAATCTATAATATCTATATCAGTGAACCATGGATATCGCTTTTTGAATTAGCAAAATTGCTATGCAAAATAGGAAGAAGAAGAAGAAGAAGAAAGGTATTAGTCCGCTTATCAAAGTTATCTATCAACTCGTATATTTGCCGGTCACCGTACGAGCAAGTTAAGTAGACTCAACCGCGTCACTGCAAGTCGGGCAGACTTTTAACATTCATTTATCCCATCTCATCTTGCTGATTCTTTTCTACTATTCCATTATAATCGCATTCTCTCAATAACGAACTATTACAGCATTCAGCTTAGAGTCATCATCTGTTGAAGGGAAATGAAATTCATAGCAAACTTTTTGGCGTTACTGTAATTGATCTTCCTTGATTCTCGTCCATTGACAAATCGCTAATTTGACATTCATCGCAGAACGCTATTACCCTCAATTTTAGCTGTCACTTTGAATGGTCAAATACAATTTAGTGATATACTTCCTCGTAAGTCACATTCAACCCTTTGGTGAGGTCACCTGGTATTCATCACTATAAATCGTGACTGATTGATGGTATCCATTCTTAATCCTCATCATCTAGGCTTTGATTTACCCATTGGAAGTAAAGTATCGATAAATCATGGTGAAAGGAAATTATGGATAAAGAAGGATGGTAGCTTTGAAGTGTAAGCTAGTATACTTGCTCTTATGTTTCATTCAACGTCAAAGAAGAAGAGAGATGGTTGACAACTTGTAATTGTTATTTTACACTGAGAGCAGACCTAGTTTAGAGGAAGGTGAATATATTTTAGAACCACTTGTACCTGGATACATCTTTCAATCTGTAAGTCAAAAGCAACAAAAAACCAATCAGCATACATTGAATAGCCTAGTTATATTGTGCTCATGACCCAGGAACTGATTCAAATATTGTTACTCCATAGTATTTAATAACAGTAGAACCTCAAACTCCAGTAGCGATACCTGAACAATCTTCACCAGCTCAACCATCAGATCAACCTGATCCTGATATAGCATCATCATCAACTGAACCATCATTCCAAATTCACGTACAACCTTTCTTTCCATCAAAATTACCTTTAACAACATCATTAAGTTCAATACCTTTTAATCCATTTTTATTAATTCAACCTTTAGCTAAAGAAGATTACTTTACACCTAAATCAGGTTTAAATTTAGGTGGATTATTAAAATCTCCAATGGTTTTAATGATGTTGTTTAGTGCTATTATGTTATTTGCTTTACCTAAATTAACTGTAAGTCAGATGTCATTCGTTAATACTATCTCTCTTTTCAATCATATAAATCCTTCTTCTTTTCACCATCAAGTGCTTCTGCAATATATAAATGCATTCTATAAATTGTATGTTTAGGCTGATCAGCTACTCCTCTTTGCTACCCCATCTACAGGCAAGTTTGTCAGATATGGACCCAGAAATGGCTAAAGAAATGGCAGAAACAAGAGAGAAAATGAATAAATATCAAAATATGGATTTAGCTGGATCGTGAGTTCACCTATAACCATGGTTGTAAATTTACTGCTTCAAGCGTCAAAGTGTGTGGAATGATCTAATATTGGTTTGTTCCGTGTTTTTCAATTTTACCCAGTTTATCAAATATGCTTGCTGGATCAACAGAATCTTCCACTACTGCAACGGTCAATACTGGATCAGGGTCTAATACACCCAGCAAATCAGGTACAAGTGCGAATGCTGGAGGTAAGAAAGGACGTAGACGATAGACAATTCTTGAGTTTTCAAGTGATGGAGAAGGGAACGAAAGATATAGATATATGTATATCAAATAGAAGATGCATCATGATTTTTTGCGTTGCGTTATTTTACATGGAAAACCAAAAGCAGAAAAACAGACTAAACAATAATATCAAATATAGATGAAATTACGGATACAACGATTTACACAAAATTGATCAATGTTATTTACCAAGGTTGAGCTAAAAAACCAAAACCTTGACCTGAACCAGACCAAGTGACTATAACTTCGTCAGAAACGTCATTCTCATTGTCAATAGCAGGAGTAAGCATTTGATCAACTCGATTCCATTCTTCAAATTCAGAAAAAGCTGATTCTATATCTGAGTCTGAATCTGATGGATATATTGACCAAATACCAGTTTGTTCATTCTGAGATTCTGATAATCTTGATAATAATGAGGCTGTTAAACTCTCATTGGGAGAAGTCGATAACGTTGAAACGATTGATTCAGATAATGGACTATCAATTGGATATGGTGTATCAGTTCCACTTGAAGGCCAAGACTCTGATTCGGATGAGGATTCAGAGAAATCAAATATAACTTCTCTCACTTGATTTTCGTCTTCCTCCTCTTGAGGGGGTTGAGTTACTGACATGTCCAAAGTAGGAAAAACTAATTGTTCGGATTGTACTCTTGACAGTGTAGGTTTTATGATTGGTGAACCCCACTCTTCCATAATTTCCTTTCTTTCAACTTGAGTTAAGTCTATTAGTCGTTTTGGGGTTTCAGAATAGATTTCATACAAAGCCCACCATTGACCTTCTTCGTTTAATCTTAAACTTTCCCCTAGGATAGTTCTGATGTCTGAAACTGACCTATTATTGAATATTAATCTCAAAATATCAGGTTGATTTGTGATTGGATCGTTCGAAACTTCAGTTTCTACTAAAAGGTGATTACCGGGATGATAATCTAATATACCTAAATTATCTAATTTATTCAATAAAGGTATAATTCTCGTTGAAGAGTGCAATGAGAAAGAATTGTGAATGGATAATAAACCTTTTGTTAAATTTGATAGGATCGATATTCCCACTGAAATCTCACTATATTTATTTGATGACATTGAATTGGATAATAATTCATCTAATGATGGTGATAAAGGTAATGCTAAAACAGTGGTTTTACCTTCAGTCACCAATAATTCAGGTTCTAAAAGTAATGGCCTCTCATCACAAACTTCTTCATTGGAATTTGATCTAATTGAAATAGGGAAATAATGTTTAAGATCTTCAATAAATGAAGAATCAATAGAATAACACGAAGTTCTTCTTGTAATTCTTTGTTTTCTGTTAAGTCTAGATTTTGAATATGGTGTATATCTACTAGGTTTCGGTAAACTTTGTCCATAAGATTTCTTATTTTCATCATCAATCAAAGAAGCAAAAGCTCTAAATACAATAGGTATATTGTTATTTACTACTTGATGAGTTGATGAAGCGAATGTTCTTGCTGAACCTAAACCTACATTAGCTTGAATCGAAAGTCCATTTACCCATTTTGGTCTTGATCCATTAGATTGTAATCCTTGTCTGACTGGACCTAATTTACTTGAAGAAGAACCTTTTCCAAATCTCGAAGTAGCATTAGCTGAAGAAGAAAATTGTCTTGAAGATGATTTGATTGGTATAGTAGCGTAATTTAATTGATGTGAAGGTGTACTTAATGAAGGAAAAGATGATTGTATAATTTGATTTATAGCTTTTCTAGTTTTATGTATGTTATTCAAACTAGGTTTCTTCGATGAAAATGCTACAGCAGAAGCTGGTTTCGGTGTATATATCATTGCTGTAGCTACTTTACGAACCAAAGTAGTCCAACTTGTTGAAGTGAAGAGAGGTGGCATGATGAATAGATTTCACCCCTCTTCTTCGTATTTGTATTATTGTAGTATTTGCTCTTGTTGTATTATTTCAGCTTAAAGGCCATTCAGCCAAAAATATAATAGGTCATCTTGATACAAATGATATCGAATAGATGCTGAAGTGAAGTTGAAAAGAACAATAATACCTTGTTATAACGTACATATATATGATTTACGCACAGACCACTGCCGAATGAACGAGTGAGTGGCGACTGAAAGACCAACGCGAATACAGTCGGCTTCGGCACTCACTGTAATCTTAGCTTGTACAGATCATCATGATTCAGGAACGGGGTTATCATTTTCGGATCACGGCAAGCGGCAAGCGGAGGTAGCCGTTGGAGATTTCAGATTTCTGGCGAAGACTACATTGCAAGCAAGAAAACAATTGAAGGGACAGGTGTTCAGGTATATCCAAATGACAACCGTAATACACTTTTGAAGCATATATTAAGTATAACGAAATGAGGTCTACGGCTATAAGAACTCCACGACTCGCAGGTATCCGCTCGAAGCTGGCAGCAAGAAGATCTACTGCTGCATCTGGTGTGACCCGATGTATTTCGGGCTTATCTACAACGCCTCGACCGCTTATCAATAGTCAAATCACTCTGGCGTCAAGCTCAAGTGCCTTCTCAACATGCTCAGTGACGCAAAAGCATGCCTCGACTTCATCTCCTCAACATGTGATACCAATAGATATGGCATTTGACCTGGTACAGCCGAAAGAAGTAACAGCTAAAGGACAGACGTTGGTAATTTGTCATGGATTATTGTGAGTATCTGTGAATCGATGTAAGGGGAACCGACAAGCCTAATGATGTATATTTAAAGCGGCTCTAAGCAAAATTGGAGATCTTTGGCTAAAACATTCGCTTCGAAACTCGGTATGCCTGTATATACGCTGGTAAGTCTCTAAATATGTCAATGCACTTCTTAGCTCATTCTATTACAGGATCTGCGTAATCACGGTACTTCACCGCATGCTGAACCACATACATATTCAGCGATGGCAGAAGACCTAGCCCATTTCTTTAAAAAACAAAATCTGATTTCTGGTGTGAACCTGATGGGACACAGTATGTGAGTATCTATTATCATGTCTGTTTTATCGTGCTTGAATCACTAAATTATTATCATTTCATCTACCACATATAGGGGAGGTAAAGCAGTCATGGCATTTGCATTAAATGAAAAGCTTAATTCACCTTTAAGGTCGTTAATAAGTGTAGATATGTCTCCTGCTATCGGCAAAATTTCGCCTGAGTAAGTTGACGCTATTATTGTTTTTACCTATCTATGAACAAGATAAATTAACGAAAGTCTTATTGTAGATTCTCAGCGTATACAGATGCAATGATGGAAGTAGAAAAAGCTCAAGTCAAAACGAAACATGAAGCAGATGGTATATTCGCAAAAGTTGAACCAGTGAGTCAAGATCGAGAGTACTTGAGACCATCCTACCGAACCCCAAGATACATTGATAGTAATTCAACCTGACATATTCTTATATCTTCCCACAAACAGTCGTTACCTACAAGACAATTTTTATTGACAAATACCAAACAAACACATGGTCATAATCCACATTTAGTATTCAGAATTCCTATTGAGCTATTATCAAATGCTATCAAACATATAGGTGATTTCCCTTATACTCCACCCACATCACCAGAAACAATATCTCCTACATCACCAATATGGAAAGGTCCAACATTATTTTTAAAAGGTTCTCAATCAAAATATATAAATAGAAAAAATATACCTGTAGCGGAACAATTTTTCCCAAATATGAAATTAGAAATTTTAGATACAGGTCATTGGGTACATGCTGAAAAACCACATGAAACTGTTGAATTAGTTAAAAAATTCATAGAAAGTGTTGAGTAAAGGGACTCTTCTTGCTTAGATTTGATAATGATAGAATATATAGAGAGGGTCATAATAGATTTGAAATCTGAGTTTGTATTTGTTGGAAAGATGATCGGTCGGGACAAAGGATGCCATCAATAACATGCTGTAAATCACGCAGAAGCTTTTTGATTAGTTCGATTCAGTGGGAAACCTAGCTGTATATGATTTGTGTGTCATCTCAACATCCATAAAGAGCATCCCTTTCATCGAATCGAAGCTATACATATGATATGTTTGTTCTCCTGTGTACTGTAATGGTTACTGGCGGATTGCCCTTATGTGGGTGTGATATATAGAGGACCACTCATGTTCCCCTAGGTAACCGATATCTTGGTTTTCAAGGTTGTTCGCGTTTTATCACTTTGCCATTTTGTCATTTTGTCATTTTGGATCTTGCAAGCAATAGAGGTGATCGTTCTTTTGTCTCCATGAAATGAACAGGAGCTTTATAATCCAATAACCAATAGCTTCAACACCATAAACACCCTGTCAACATATCTATTCGATCAAATATTGTTGAAATCGGCGCAACCTTGTTTACCGCACGTGTTTCAAACATATGATCTAGCGAAAAATCGAAGAAAGGAAATCAAGAATTGATATTCTGGGATTAACTTCGACATCAAACGCTCTATCGGTGATACTTGATTAAAGGACCCAACAATCCTTCTATCAGCCTTCTTCGCTGGTTATATAGGTGCATACGAACTTTTCAAGCATACAGAATAGTATCATGTCCTCTACGTCATATTATCATACAAAACGACCTTTAGAACCTGAAGATGGTGAATTAGTGGAAGAAAATAGTTTTGCCAGTTCTTCTTTCTCATCGTCAAATCGCTTCAATTCACGTTCGGGTCCTCCACCACCCAAATTGATTCGTCCAAACAAACCCCAAAAGTCAGTGTGGAAGAACCCTTTAGATAATGCTGGTCCATCAACTTCATCTTCATCCTCAACTTCTTCAATAAAACCGAAATCTTCTCCAACAAAACAGAACCCTTATTTACCTCAATCTCAGAACCATCCACCTTCTTCCAAGTCATCAGCTACATCACATATCGACCCGTATAAAACGCATAATGCAATTAATGGTAAATCACCAGAGAAGGCAAAAATCATATATGAATTACCTGCTAGGCCTCCATCGAATGGTGTACAGCAGGAAAAGCAGAAGACGAAAGGAAAAGAATCGGATGACCAGCGGCATGTACATAAGGATGAACGGGGACAAGAACGGAAGGCTAGAAGACATGGCGAGAGGAGTAGGAGTAGAAGCAGGGAAAGGTCGAAATACGATGATTATGACAATTTGCCTTCACGTCCTCCACCTAGATCACCACCTGAACATAGTAGGACAAGATCATTAGAAAGCTCTCATCATTCCCGACATGATGATCGAAGAAGCAGGGAGGATAACTATAGACCTGATTACTCTAGAGAAGGTAGACATGGGTCAGATAGTAGAGACGATAGGTATAGACATGATCACGATGGAGGCAGAGGGGATAGGTATCATAGAGGCAATGATAGGCGAGATTATCGACAAACGGATAGAAATGAGACTGGTTATACTTCTGCATGGGATACTTACAATAGTAATAGAGATGAGGTGTTGTCAAGTAGAAGGCATGTCAATCCGGATCATCACTACGAAGGCACAAGATCGCCATATAGGAGAGGAAAGTCACCGCCTTCTTCAAGAAGTATAGAAGAACGACCTCATAAGTATGAAGATCATCATCAATCGAAGAGTCAGGATGAAGGATCTGGTGGTAATATCCCAGCAATCAAAGCGGTAAAAGACAAGGAAGAGCAGGATACAATGCGGAACGGACATACAGAAAGTCAGAGGCCTGTCACACTACCTAAATCCCCATCCAACTCACCACCGAAAACACCGCCATTTAACAACAACAACAAAGATGACGAAGAAAATAGTCAAGATCGATCTGGTCCTCCAATACGTATATTGAATCGACCGACTCGTCGTCCGACGAAAGAAGATACTCCTCCAAGACCTCCTACGCCTTCTACCGATATTCCACCGCCTCCACCCCCAGATGACGTTGCTCCACCTCCTAATACTGCTCCCCCTTCGCCTCCTCCTGGTACACCCCCACTACCGCCTGAAGATCCAATTTCAGCAGCACCTAATACTCCCATACCACTTACCCCTCCTACACCTCAGCAGCAACCCCGATCCCCCCCTAAATCTCAACCCTTGCCTCGATCTCAACCTGCATCTCAAGAAACTGAACCTGGAGAAATAGTTAATCCATATGCAACGAAGCCTATTCCACATGCACCAAACCGGAATTTACTTGACCCTCCAACGAGAGTGGCCACTCCCGTTATAGCCAAAAAGGAAATTAACCCATATGAATCTCACTCGCAAAGATTCAGAACTTTGATGGCTGAAGAGGAATTGAAAAAGCTGGGTAAAACCTTTCAAGGTACTGCTACTTTGGCGGACTATGATTTAGGCGCAAAACTAGGTGAAGGTACTTTCGGGTAAGTGAAACATGATGCATGACCTGACATGAAGGGGCAAATGACTGATACGAAATGCCAGTGTCGTCACAAAAGGTGTAGAAATCGCTACCAAACGTGTAATAGCATTGAAAAAGCTTATCACCCACAATCCTCGAGATGGGGTAAGCCTCTTTTACGAACGCTTCCGGATACGTTCAAGCTAATTCTATTCATTCAGGTTTCCGTTACAACCGTTCGAGAAATCAAGATCTTGAAAAGTCTGAACCATCCAAATGTCGTTCCCATATTGAACATGGTTGTCGAGCGGAGTAAGTCATAATTCTAGCCGACAAGCTATTATGTCGCTTACGGGTATCGCCTGATAGAAATACCTGGAGATCGAAGTAATCGAGGGGAAGTATTCATGGTTTTCCCTTATATGGATCATGATCTTTGTGGTTTACTCAGTAATAAAGATTTCAAAATGTCGCATTCGACTGCAAAATTGCTCATGAAGCAGATATTGGAAGGGATGGCATATATACACGCTGTGAGTATCGGTTTGACTCATCCATAAAAATCTGGTTGGGTGCTTATACTGTCGTACTGTGCAACTAGAACAACTTTATTCATCGAGATATCAAAACGGCAAATATATTAGTTGATAAACATGGATTGATTATGATAGCAGATTTTGGATTAGCTAGAACATGGACTTCTACTGAAAGTTTACCTAAACATCTATCAAATGAATATACAAATATGGTTGTGACAAGATGGTATAGAGCACCAGAATTGTTATTAGGTGATACGCATTATACACCTGCTGTGGATATGTGGTCATTAGGTTGTGTTTTAGGTGAAATGTATTTCAGACATCCCATTTTATCAGGTGATTCAGATAGAGATCAGTTATACCAAATTTTCTCAAAATGTGGTCCTTTGAATCAAGTGACTTTTCCAAATTGGGATCAATTACCTGGGTTTCCAGATAATCAACATCATCCTTGGGATAAAACCCCTATGGATGGTCACATTTTGGAGTCAACGCCTAAATGGGGGTAAGTCGAACAATTTTCTTTATCATACATCTATAATGAAGGGACAGGAAATATACTGATATTATTCATCATTGTTGTTGATACAGCATGGATCGTGGTGGTGCTGATTTGATGATCAAATTACTTACACTTGATCCTAATAAACGTCTTACAGCTCATGACGCTTTAGATCATCCTTGGTTTTGGACATCTCCTTTACCTGCGGATCCGAAGAAGTAAGTCAACTTGATTAATGAGATCAACAAGAGAAATACAACTCTAACTTATACGTTGTTTGTAGAACCACGATAAACGTTGAATCTTCTCATGAAATGACAACTCGACAAAAGCAGGAACCGGTAGTCGCTGCTGCACCTGTTCGACCGCCTCCACAGCAGCAACAACATTTCAATAATATGCAATCTCGTCCACCACCTTTCGGTGGTCCTGGTAGATCTCAGCAACAACATCATCAGGGATTTAATAATAACAATCTGCCCCAAATGGGTTATCAACCACCAATGCAGGCGGGATATCAACAGCAACCATCAATGGTATCACATGCTAATCCTTATGCCCTGCCACCGCAACCAGGTATGGGAATGCCAATAAACACGGGTATGAGCGTTGGCATGGTTCCAGGAATGGGAATGAACATGGGCGTAGGTATGGGAGTTCAAACGCAAATGCCAATTCAACCTGGATTCAACAATAATGGCCCTGGTGGATATAACAGCAATAACTCATATGGTAGACCACCTGCATCTACAAATAATCAACAAAATCCTTATGGTCAACATCAACAACGATCGAACCAATATCAATCACAAAATCAGAATCAAAGATCAAATTCCAATTTACCCGCTGCACCATTCAAACTTTCCAATTCTAGTGGAGGAGCTCCTGCAGCTCCCTTCAAATTATCCGGATCTGGATCTGGAGGTGGGAATAGATTACCTATGAATCCGAATTTAAATAGATCACAAGGTCACCCTAATCAACCAGCACATAATGGAGGAGGAGGAGGAGGAGGAATGAAAACAGGTCCACCTGGATTAACGAAAAGTGGTGATGGATCTAATTGGAGAGGTGAGAAAAGAAGAAAACAGGATGATATGTTACCGTATTAGCTTTGAATTATGTAGAATGAGAAACAAGTCACATGTGGTTCAGCTTATCAAGGAATAATCTATTGGTATATCATACATATATAGTATCTATACGTATAATCAACGTAGCATGTCATCTCCATCTAATGTGTCATGTAGGTTGAATGCAATAATCTAGTGAGCGGTAGTAATGAGTGCTTTTCCAGTTTACATTTTTGCATTACATTGGTAGAAAGATATGAAGTAGAGAAACAGTACGTATAATTACCAAAAAGGGAGAAATCTGAAAAACATATAAAACATAACAGACTATTACCAAAGAGTAATCAAAAAGAAAAGAAAAGTATATGATGCGCAATATATAGACAAGAAACTGTATATGGATTTCACATGACTAAACAACAATTATCAGGATTACTCTCACTATAATTCTTTTTCCTCCTTTGATCTTTCTCATTTATATGTCTCTGGTAGTGGTGGTGGTGGTGTGATTGTTGCTGGTATTGACCATATGGACTATTACTATTAGGTATTTGTCTTGTCTGTTGTTGTTGATGTTGTTGTTGATGTTGATGTTGATGTTGTTGATAAGGGTTATTGTTATGATGTGGATGTGGTATACCACCAACAACTAAAGATTGATTCAATAATGCTTCCCTTTTTTGATCTTTTCTGACTAATTTAACTAATTCTCTAAATGCAACTTCTATATTGACTCCATCTGCTGCTGAACATTCTATAAATGGTGCACTTAGTGATCTGGCCATTTCTCGTCCTTCTAATTGTCCTACTGCTCTATATCTCGATAAATCACACTGTTAGCAAATATTTGACATGCATTAGCTTACTTTGCATTTGTCTCGTATGGTTCCGATCAAAAAAGATCTTAAACAAGAACATATACAAAAGAAGATTGAATTATATCGACTTGTTGGGCTAATTATCACTCTCTCAAGAATTTTTGGATTTTAATGGAAAGAATACTCACTTTATTGGATACTACCACACAAGGTACATAATCTTTATCTTTTACTCTTAGAATCTCTTGATGGAAATTGGGTAGAGCTTCAAATGTTGGTCTATCCGTTATTGAATATAGTAGGAGGAAACCTGCACCAAATGTATACCATTGATCTGCCATTGCTGCAAATTCCTCTATTGGTAATCAAATCACCGAAGATGTCAATAGAGGATCACTCAAGTATGATGGAAGAGCAATGAGCAACATTGGTTCGATGCAAATGATATACTAAGAACGATAAAAAATACGCTGTGAAGACCAACTCACCCTGTCCAGCTGTATCCAGGATTTCTAGTGTGACAGCTTCGTCATCAACAACGAATTGTCTTTTGTATGAATCTTCTATAGTAGGATTATAACCTTCATCATAAAAATGTGAAGTTACAAATCTAATCGTTATTGCTGATTTACCGACACCTAGAGTTGTAAAATTGATTGATTAGTGATTAGTAATCAAACGTTCACAACGAGATACACCTCATCGAACATGGGCAGTCCGGAAAATATGGAATAGGATGAGGTCAGGAAGAGTATGTACAAACTCACCACCTCCGCCTACTACCACTAATTTCTGCTCACGATGACCGTTCTTTCCTTGGGGAGGCATCTTAGCCAGTCGTGATGAAGCGTGTGGGAATGAGTAGACCAAAAGGATGTTGATGTAAATATAAGCGTTGACCAGAATAGGGCAATAGGATCGATTGATGTACTGAACTGCTAGTCTGGGATTTGCAAGATGCGATTTTGGATAACTTGATTCAAGAGACTTGGCAAATATATGTTAATCGTGTTTGCGTATATATTGAAAGGCGTAGTTGGTAGGTAAAGGGCTCAATTCGACTTTGAAGACGAGCTTTTGTGCGATGCTGCTGTTGAGATATAAAGTCTAAAACTCGTTTTGATCTGTGCTGTGTCCTATCTATCTATTCTGTTGACAATAAGCTGTGAATGGTATTGATGAGGCGATGATGTAGGTAAGATATTGAGAGTAAAGATAAGATGGGGGAATGCTGGATTGAGATATGACGATGGCCGAGAAAGATGTATCTATAGAGTGAGTAATGGCTATGAAAGATGGGGTTAATTGGTAAAATTGATGAGTGTATCAAATGATGCCTTGGATCCCAAATGATCAATCATCAAAATAATTTATATACTTTGGATATGATATCGATTTGGTATTCCTTTCAGCTGAGAACGCACAAGCAAAATATACTAGTTTTATGGTAGATAACAATTGACAACTTAATAATGATTGTTACTATGACTGGTACAGGTACAGTATGTGGGAAAGGCTATGACCTAAATAATCAATGGTTTTTGTATATTGAGATAAACAATCCGAAATCTTAGGGGAGTAAGGTACAGGATCAATATCTTGAGGATAGCTCAGTAATTGCATTGCAGACTATCATCCTTTTGCGATAAATTCCAGTCGATACTACTACTATTGGTGATCGGTAAATAAGGCGAAGCTTTGAAACCTTCAATACAAAGGAGAAATTAAGGATGGACTTATCGTCATTTACGGTAATAGTAGGCCAAATCTTCTCATCCTCAGGAAGATTACCTCCTTTAGACCGCCTTCTCTACTACGACCACTAAGCTTCACCCTTGAGCTAAGGCGGACCTCCCGAAATAAGTCTCCAAGGTCTATTCAGTATGTTAGCAGTGGTGGAATGGATGCTGTATCGGAACACCACTGGACACATTGAATTGTACACTGAAAGTGTCATTTTGGTGAAGTGACTGAGCGTGACATGTCATACGTGTTGTTGTTTGTATGTGCACATATACACATGGTGTATTGATGTACACAAGCTATATGATGTGTGTGCGACAGAATTGATGGTGAATTGACTCATGATGCGAAACTTTGAGGGAAGCTTTAACAGGGTTGATGCTGATGATGTGTTATTTGATGGTAGTCAAGGTGAAATGATCGACACCATATTCTCCACTTTGATTTCTTTGACAAAAAAGCACACATGAAAACAAACAAACAATCAAGGGATCAATCAAGCAATCTTAATCCAAGCAAGATATCGCTTTGATCGCTGTTTGATCCGCCCGGAGGCAGTTTGGTTTTCTTACTGAATCGGGTAATTTATCGTCAAAATTCTTGGTGTCGATATCCGGTTTAGGCGATACCCGATATGTCCACTTTGATTCTCGTTTTGTCAACGTGACCTACTTTGGATGTAAAACCCACATGAATACAAGAAGGTGTAACTGACTTGACATGATGAGCAGGAAAACATATAATTGGGATAGGATTTTGACTGTATCTCATGAGATATTCTAAAGAACATATCGGACTCTTACTTACTTTTTCAAATATAACACAGATACAATGTTGAGACGGACCTTATCAATACGGCCTTCTTCCCACACTATCAACATCTCTCCGATTCCGATAATATCAAGGAGAACCCTAATACCACAACCCCCTCCATCAATAGTTGCTCCACGTCCCCTACCCACACATCACAAATCTACTTCCGAAGATGCTCAGAATAATAGATCGTATATGACTAAATTACTTGAGGAGTTAGGTAATTTAAAAAGTAGAGCTAGAGAAGGAGGTGGAAAGGAGACTCTGAAGAAATGGAAAGATAGAGGACAAGGTAAACTCAGTGCGAGAGAAAGGTAAGTTATCACATCTTGGAGACTGTTCGAGGGTTCAAGCATCTCTTCCGAGAAGAGCAAGCTGACTTCCCGTTTAGAATTACTGCACTATTGGATCCTTCGAGTCCATTTGTCGAGCTCTCTCCTTTGGCCGCTCATGAAGTTTACCCAGATCCTTTGCCCGGTGCAGGATTGGTGACCGGAATAGGTTTGTCACTTCTCAGATCACAGAGGATAATTGGGATATGAAGCTGATTATATCTTCTTTACGTTTCAAAGGTATGGTAGCGGGAAGAAAATGTATGATAGTTGCCAATGATCCTACAGTTAAAGGTGGCGCTTATTATCCTTTAACGGTGAGCGTTATTTCCAACCTTCACAATCGTGATAACGTAGACAAAGCTCAACTTCGAGAGGCTATTTAGGTGAAGAAACATCTCCGAGCCCAACAGATAGCTCTAGAAAACAAGCTACCCTGCATATATCTAGTAGAATCAGGTGGAGCTGCTTTGCCTTATCAAGCGGAAGTTTTTCCAGATCATGTGAGTAGAATAGAAATTTTCCAACCATACAGGTCCAGCTGGGATCGATTTGAAATTGGCTAATATGCATGTGTGCAGGATCACTTCGGACGTATATTCTACAATATGGCTAGAATGTCCGGACTAGGTATACCTCAGATTAGTGTAGTTCATGGAATCAGTGTTGCTGGAGGAGCGTGAGTGCAAGTGAGGGGTGACTGGGGATCTATGCTGAAGTGGAATACACAGATATATGCCCGCTATGTCTGATGTTGTCATCATCGTGAAGGTGAGAGAGTTGATAAAATGCGGACAACCAAGCCACATGCTAACATGTTCACTATAATCTGTCAGAATCAAGGAAGAATTTTCTTAGCGGGACCTCCTTTGGTCAAAGCTGCTACAGGGGAAGTAGTAGACGAAGAAACTTTGGGTGAGATACCATATTTACGTTTCCCATATCTTTTCATATTAAGCTTACTTCCACTTTGTTTAGGCGGTGGCGATATGCACACTTCAGTATCAGGAGTAGCAGATTACCTAGCTACTTCGGATGCTCATGCTCTTTCCCTTGCCAGAGAGGCTGTTCGAGATCTCCACCCTATCCCAATATCGGCAAAATCGGGTAAAACAGCGTCATCTAGAGATATCAAAGAGCCTCTATACCCTACCAAAGAGCTGGATGAAATTGTACCTTCAGATCCTAGACAGTCTTACGATCCTCGAGAGATCATAGCTAGACTAGTTGACGGAAGTGAGTTTAGAGAGTTCAAGAAAGAATACGGTAAGACCATCATAACTGGATTTGCCGAAATTCATGGTCATACGTGAGTTCCGCATTGCAGATTTTCAATCTCCGTCTCATTCGGGCTCATTCCATGCTGATATATCTGCATTGCATCATAGAGTCGGTATAATAGCAAATGCTGGAGTACTCCTGTCACCGTCCGCACTCAAATCTACCCATTTTATAAACCTCTGTTCGCAACGTGGTATACCATTAGTATTCTTGGTGAATGTTAGTGGATATATGGTGGGTGAGAAGGCAGAAAAGGGAGGTATAGCGAAAGATGGGGCGAAAATGGTTAGAGCTGTGGCAAGAGCAAAAGTTGAGAAATATACTGTGGTTGTTGGAGGAAGTTACGGGTAAGTTAACGCATATAATAAGGGTACAAGGGTGTTGTAAACTGATTGATTGATATAAAAACAGTGCTGGAAATTACGGGATGTGTGGAAGAGCGGTAAGTTGGCTAGCTTATATTACCTCATATATATGTGTGCAGGTCATAATATCAATAAAATCTGTAGTATTCGCCCCGTTTCTTGTGGATGTGGCCAAACTCCAAAATATGCGTTATGGGTCCAGATCAGTTATCAACTGTGATGCATACCGTTCAAGGTAAAAGACAGTCTTCTTCGGGAAACGAAGATGCAGCCGAGAAAAAGAGACAAGAATTGAAGGAGAAGATCGAGAAGCAGAGTGATGTGCTGTTTTCAACTGCTAGAATTTGGGTAAGTGAACTCACATATCAGAGTATTTAGTACATGTAGCGTACAACCGATTCGAAGTTGACTGACTGTGGATTAATGTATAGGATGATGGTATAATTAGACCTAGCGACACAAGGGATCTTCTAGGCTTAGGTTTGGAACTAGCACATGAAGAAAGGGCGAGTAGAGGCCATGCTGGCGGTAATGGAACAAGAGGAGAAATCGGTTCTGATGGTGATGCGGGTGATTGGGGTGTTTTCAGAATGTGATATCATCAACGGCCTCATCACGTCGGTAAAGAACGGTTCAGTGTACGATTGGCTTATGTAGATGTAATTATAGAAGAACCTTATACAGTTTGTAACATTGAAGGGCATTAAAGGGCATTCTTGAATATGTATATATCATGTATTAAATCAGTTCAGCAAGCAGATGTTCACACTTAACTTTTCAGCCGTGAATAGTTCGATATACCGTACATGTGTATAAGTATGGTATGAATTATAATTGGATTGAAGTAAGATTATATACTAATATGATTTGCGCCAAAATATAGGAGACGCCCCGAGGGCATCTCGAGAGGGCTCCTAAATATAGTGGATGAACTATATGATGATTTGGTAGAATTGAATAAACCTAAATTTGACCTTCGCAAGTAGAAAATTTGTTACTGTTACAACTTGAAACCAAGATATAAATACAGGATCAATGAAGATCTCACTGTGTCACTAAAATATCGAATTGATCTTTTCCCATTAAAACCCGATCTTCTTCTTCTACATGATATTTCCTAAAAACTCGCTGACATTAATTGTATCACCCTACAGAATCCCACCTTCTTTTTCGACTCCCTTCTCGTTTTTGATGTTTTCAATGTTGATTATTTTTTCTTCGATAGTTTCCACCAACCCTATTCTCTTCTCTTGCTACCAAGATTTATTTCCTTGAGAAACATTTAGATGTGTTATACCTAATTCAATACCACCCCATTCTCTTACAACATCTTCAGGATCTTCGTCATCTGCCTCACGAGATGGATCTTTAGGTTTTGGAAGATGATCAGGTGGTATAGGCATTTTGATTATAGTTAAAACTTCGATTTTCTCATGTACTAATTCATTTATTATTTCATCATCATTCCCATATTCATTATCAGTCGATTGTCGATTTCGATTCTGATTCCTGGATTTACGCTTATTCTGCTGCTGTTGATTATGATTATGAGATGATAAAGATGAAAATTTTGATGGTGTAGGTAATAAAGATTCAGGTCTATAAGCTAAATGATTAGGGAAAAAAGGTATATTCGACCATGGTATTGGTTCTATTTTATGTTCTGGTGGTGGAGGTGGTATTATGGCTAATGGAAACTACAAAATGGGTGTAAACAAGAGTTTGTCAGTATAAGCATTGAATCTTCAATATAAAATTCTGTGATTGAAGCCAAGGTGAAATAAGGATGTAAATGTATATCTCTTCCTCTTGAAATCCACATTCCAATAGAAACAACCCGGAAAAATGGTATATGATTAAACTTACAAATTCATCTTTATCCGTTCTTCCTTGACCAATCTGACTGCTAGATGCATGACCATTTACTGAGTTCTCTCCATGCTGCTCCTGTTCTTGAGCTAAAATCCTCTCTTCCTTATCCTGTTGTTCATAAACCTCATTGATATCTGATTTTTTCTCAATCTCCCACCAATCAGGATGATTACTTCCATCAGATTTCAACCAATTCAAATTCCTTCGATCTCTTAAAGGTATATATCCTGGTATACCAGGTACGATTACACCTAATCTATTTGCCTAAAACGATGTACGAGAAAAAAAAAATCGATCAATAAATATTGATTCCTTTCTGGTTGTCTATAACATTTAATATGTTGCCTTGAGGGCCAATAGAGAACTTACCTCTCTAACAATTGCATTCCTCCTTCTTCTAGCTCTCATCAAACTCAAAAAACTAACTAAACCGAATGCACATAGTAAACCAATCAAGATATAGAAAAGATTCTTGTAAAATGATCCTGGGTTTGATCCTCCAGAATTATTATTGGTGTATGTTGGATAAGATGATGAAGATGTTGTGGTGGTTGAAGTCGTTGTGGATGACATTATAAATGAGGTATTGTTGATAATCCAGTCCCCTTGTCTACAATTGATCGCCTGATTAAATGCTTGATCAATCAACCTGTAATTTGATTATTATTCGATGCTTGCGGCCAGCCAGGTATTAAAAATAGAGATACAGTCTTGATCACTTGTTCTTACAGTGATGAACCCGAGATTAGATTTTGTAGATGATTTCACGTTGCCAGCAGATTTGCCTCGCTGATTCAAGAACAGGTAAATGTATATATATCCTTTGTATTTCGTTTCGTGATTATATTCTCCGATCCAGTATGATAAGCATTGTATGTATGTCCAGTTTGAGTTATTGTGATAAACCTAATATATATGTATATTTATTACTTTATAGCAGATGCTCAATTGATGAAAAGAAAAAGCGTTTCTAATGAGATGATTGAGAGGTTTGCGGCAAACGATTATAACCTGCTTCGACCTATCCTATATGTAACCTTCATCAACGGTAAAAGGTTAAAAAAAGTTAAATCGAAATTACCTTGAGATCTTATTTGATTAAATTGATTTAAGGTAAATTTCCTATTTCTTCATTTTTTATCTTTGTTTTTTCTTTCCGAATTCCAGACATGTATAAGTTTAGCAGCTCAGAAGTGAACCAGGCAAGGAGCTCCAAAGGCCAAGAGCATTCACTACAGTGGTTACAGTGGTTATTCGTTATTTTTATCATTTTATTCACCCTGATTCTATTTTGCCGATCATCACGCAGCTAAGTTACGGGTGGCAAATTTAATATCAATAAACAATGACGTGGATTATTTTGTGACTTTTTGTGTGTGGAGTCTCCACATGAATATGAAACGTTTTGATCTTGACGCGATGGAGAAATGTTGAAATATAAGATAAAGTCTTGAATGAAAAGATGGACAGATCGAAGAAAGGAGAGCGAACAAGGCGATGACAACGACGTAGAACAACATATATTGTCAAAGGATCCCATATCGAAGGCATTCAACAAGAAGACTTGTATTGTTATCTATATATATCGTACTTTGCATCAATACCTGTTCTACCTGAAATCATTATCATTCACTTTCATATCTCAGCTCTCAATTACGAATCGCTTACTTCAATCTCACTTCACCATGTCCTCATCATCATCAACCTCATCCGAAGATCCCCTTCAACTGTTGTTTATGGGTACAGGAACTTCTACAGGTTTACCTTTAACACCATGTTTAACATTATCAAATCCATATCCTGAATCATTTAGTGATATGGTACCATTATTAAAAGCTACAAATGAATCATCAAATGAAGAATTAAAACATAAAAAAGGAAGTTGGGAACCAAATGGAAAATTTCCAAAAAATATTCCTTGTCCATGTTGTAGATCTGCAATTGATCCTGATGTACCAGAAGGTTGGAAAAATAAAAGAGGTAATACAGGTTGTTTAATCAGAAAAACAAATAAAAAAAATGGTCAAATCAAAAATTTATTAGTTGATGTAGGTAAAACTTTTAGAGAACAAGCTGCTAGATTTTTTCCTGTTTGGGATGTTAAAACTATAGATGCTGTTTTATTAACTCATGGTCGTGAGTTTTGGCTTTTTGTTTTCGTTTCTACTGCAAATATATTCTAAATTACTAATAGGTTTATTATGAACATTATAGACGCAGATGCGTACTTTGGTTTAGATGATTTAAGAGAATGGTGTATACGTCAAGGTAGAGCTATACCTGTTTATCTTAATCAAGAAACATACGAGAAAGTCTGTGAAGCTTTTCCATATATGGTAGATAAGACTAAAGCTTCTGGTGGTGGTGACGTGTGAGTTATGTATTCAGCTTATCTTACAGGTTCGAAGATAATATTGACGAATGCGTACGTACTGTTAGACCGCAACTGCTATGGAGGATAATCAAAGATGATGATGAATTAGAGATTGAAGGGATCGACGTGAAAGTTCTAGCAGGTGAGTAACGTTGCATTTCCGGCTTTTTCACCAATTACTCAAGCCAATGCTAAATCGCACTCTCGTATTATTAGTACATCACGGTATATATTTCCATACAGTAGCGCCTACGCCCACACCAACAACAATAGCATCCACAGCCTCCTCAACGGTCCCAGTTAAACGATTAGAGCCTGAACCATTAATATGTTTAGGTTTCATGTTCGATAGTCAAATAATATACATATCAGATGTTAGTTCTATACCTGAAACAACTTGGGAAAGAATGTTACATCGAAACCCTTTGAGTAGAAAAGCAATATTACCTACACCAGAAAATACACCAGTTTCGAAACCCTCTACACCAATAACAAATGGAAATGGCAATGGTGAAGGCGAAGGGGATGGAGAAGAACCACTACCAATACTAATTATAGATGCATTATGGCCGTTAAGACCACATGCATCACATTTTTCGTTACAACAAGCATTAAAATGTAGTTTAAGATTAAAAGCAAAATTCACTTATTTGATAGGTTCAACACATCCTACTACACATTATATGTGGGAAGAAATTTGTAATTCTCTCCTAAGTCCAACTTTACTCTCTCAAAAAATCATTGATGAAGCAGAAAAAAAGGAAAGAGAAGAACATCCAGATAAAATCCAATCTGATTATTTAGTTAAAAAAGTTTGGGATAAAGTTTTATCTAAATCAAAGTCTCAACAACAAAGTAATAATGATGAATTAGGTTTAGGTTTAGGTGAATTATGGAAAAGGGAAAATCGTAATGCTATTGTTAGGCCTGCATGGGATGGTTTAGTCTTACAAGTACCAGGATATAAGTCAGGTAAAATACAAGATTTGGTTGAAGTTGAAAGAAAAGATTTGAGCACAAGAGGTCTAGTTTACTAGATCTCAGGCAGGTTTCGGTTAACGTTGATTATATGGGATTATTTCTAGCTAGACTGCAACGGGTATTGTGAACACGGAAGTGGCGAGAGTTGTATAGGTTCAAGATAAAATAGAATTATAGATTATACAGGATCGAAAGTCAATATTATGGTATTATCTGGCTTGCTTGCACAGTATTTCGACCCCTCATGAATACTTCATTTCCCATCAGAGCTGTGCAACTTGGATATCTTGGAGATTTAGCACATGTGAATGGCCCTCTGTTGGATAAAAATCTCTAGCTACACTAAATATATGGAAAAAAGCCGTTAACTCATAGTGCCCGAACTCTTTTGACGATATCTGTCCAATTCATTACGTCCAATTGCGTATTGACCTGCTTGTCGACCGGTAATTACAACATCTGTCCAATTGGTAATACAATTCTCATCGGTATTTCAATTTGGACCGACCAACTATCGCCTCACCCATAACATGCAGTAGATTTTGACGATTCTTCGGGTAAAAGTAATCAGTATTGTCGGCGAAGAAACGGTATACATAAGGACCGAGTTGGCTATGCTTATGATTACGACGATAGGCCGAGACAATTGCCAGAATCTATGTTTCAGCCTACGCTTTGAACATTTTGGTGCGATATTTTCAGAAATGAAACGTAGAAAGGATGGTCATATCCACTCATCTGGAGCTCCTATGGAAAACCCTGCAAATTGTTATCGATATACATATGCATATGAGCTTCGACGGAATGTCAATAGTTATTCTATCATTTGTATGAAGGATACTTGAATACTTGTTGACTATACTGACTGCTTTCCAAAAAATATCTAGTACCTCTGTGAAAAATCAACCATTGTCCATCATCAAACCATTTTGGCGATGACTCTACCATCAAGACCACTCGATGCTATGGTATATTCAAGTATATTTTTCCTTGACATCTTACCTTATATAAGTATCATCCACACAAGTTTCATAGTTGGACGATACCTATCTTTGTTAAACCTTACTGGTAGCCTTGGATGTTTTCAAAATATAACCCATAATCAATATATAGTTATTTACTCGATACTAGAGAGTACATTCTGGTTATATTCAACTATTTCCGACCTTTCGCTATCAGGGTTAAAAACTGCAACTTCAGAAATCCCCTTTTCAAGAGAAATATCAAATGAATCAAGACGTGAATTATTTGAAGAATTCATCCACTCTTTAAATGGTAAGGATAAGAAAGAGATTGATGAGACGATTAATGGATGGTTCTATGTCATTGAAAGCGAACATTCTAAAAGTGTTTTTCTATCATTTTTAAATAACCTCAGGAGACTTACGAGTACTATCAATGATACTTCCCTCAACTCTCTCAGGCAAGATGATTTAAAGAACGATGAAGGATTTAAAAGAGGTAATGTTGAGGAATTGATTTGTGGTAAGCTTTAGAGTCGGGATATCTTTCTACTTCACAATATCAATTTCGTACACATCTAATATCTTTGTTTTTTTATACATTGCCCAGCTATATTCTTCAACTCAACTTTGAAAGATGTATTATCAAATCCGATTAAAAATCATGTATTAATCTCAATGATATCGAACTTAGAATTGAAAAGGAATTTTAGATTTGAATCAGGATATAATACATCTTTAAAACCATTGTGTCCATCTTTAAATCAAAGTTCAACTACGACGACGAAAGTGATCAAAAGTGAATATCGCCCTTTAATATTTTATCTGTTTATGGGTTTGTTTAATGGTTTATTCGATTGGATAATCTATTTTATTGGATTTGAAAAAGTTAATCATGGTAAAATGAATGGATGGTTTTATCCTGGAATTAGAAAATCAAATTCAATTTCAAGTTTTATTTTCAACTTGAATTTAAATAAACAACAACAACCTACTGAAAATCAATATGGTGAAAACGAAGAACAACAACAAGAACAACAACAAGAACAACAACAAGAACAACCTATAATTATGATACCTGGATTAGCAGGTCCATTTTTCTTATTACATTTTATAATTAATTTAATATTTTTAAATAAATCAATTTTAATTATTGATCAACCTCATTTATCATTAACTTTTAGATTGACACAAAAATCTAAGTATATTCCAACTTTAACTGAATTATCAAAAGATATAATTAGTTTTTATAGACTGGAAAGAGGAGTAAATTTATTATCGGAAAATCATCAACCTTTGATCATTGCTCATTCTTTAGGTTCAGCTTTAGCTTCTTCCTTACTTAGGGAATTATCAACGATGGATAAAAATCAATTTGTACCCAATAGTACTATTAAAGTTAATGATAATGGCAAAAAAGAAGAAAAAATATCACATTTGAAGTTGATACTTTTAGATCCAATTTCAATCTTATTAACAAATTCACATTTATCAAGAACGATTTATCTTGATAAAGAAGAAGAATCTACTTGTACTGGTCAAAATGAAGATAGTAGTAGTAATAGTAGTAAATATATGGATTATTTAGTTAGGTATTTTATTAGAGAAAAATCAATGTTAAAATTCTTGTTGAAAGAATTCAATCAATTTGATTCTTTTTTTCCTATAAATAAATTATCATCCTCATCGTCATCATCAATCAAAGATACCAAGAATGAAGAATATATTTTGAAAAAGGATAATGTAAAAGTAATCATATCTTCAAAAGATCATTTACTACCTATTCAAGAACTTGAAATGTATTTGAAAAGAAACGACATTTCTTGTGATGTTTTAGAAGATATTCAACATGGTGGTTGGCTGTTAAATCCTCAAGCCTACACTAAAGTGTGGAATGCTATCAAAAAAGTCTCAGATCGTCAGGACACAGCAAAACACTTCAACTTGGATACCAGTCAATCTCAAACAGAAAGAAAAGAAACTCGAATCGTAGATCCAACTAACATCGAATCTGTACTCTCACTCACAAAACTTTCGAATACCGATAAGATCGTTCTATCAGATATGACAAGACAGCGATCACGCTCATTGACCGGCGTCAAGCCCTCGTTACATATCTCATCGATAATGGTTAAATCACCTTCCAAGTCATCTTCAACAGGTATAAATCGGAATTCCATGATAATGAATAGAATGAGAAGTCGTACATTCTCATGCGTGACGCCTAACTATAATACTCAGGAAGATCAGTTCGAGGCGTATTCAGATGAAATGGAAAATTCAATGAGTAGACAATGTTCCTCAATTGGTATGAATAGGACATTGAATGTTAGCAGGTTCAAAAAAGTAGATGTAAGCAGGAGTATTGGGGTTTGGCAGTAGTCTATAAGTCAAACTTTGTGAAAGTTATCCGTACAGTTGTGTTCAAGAGATTTGAACTTTCATTCTCCTTCAACTTCGCATGTATTCCAACCGTTCTTTGAATAATATCTTTTCAATAATAACTTTACTCGCATAACTTATTTGTGCCACACGTAAGATTGTCATATAGTAGTGTAAGAGCTGTAATCTAGAGTTTTATTACCCTGAGTGTAGACTACTAGTATAATTCAGGGTATTATATTTCAGAGATGATCATATCACAGTCAAGATATAAAGCCAAATAGAAGCACGTTTATTCCGAACATATGAACATCTATAAATCCACATACAAGCGGATTCGGTTACAAGGTTATAACACCCATCTTTTGATTGATCCCATATTCATATTGGCTGTCATCATCATATCCTTAAGATTCAAAGATGTCTAGTCAGACTCATCAATAGAAGAAGAAGACGATAGAAATCATATAGTAACGTCGTACCGGCTTTCACCTCCTTTACCTAGATAACCGGATCAAGTCAATATTAATTATCCATCTACATCTACATACAAAAGCGGTACCTGCCTTTCTCCCTTTGATCAATCAATTGATCGCTAGTCCTTTGCAAGACAGGATTCTTCCTCCTTTCATCAACAATCAACAAAGTCACATACAAACAAACGTGGGTTACATCACTTTGGTCAAAAGCGTTGTTCTTAACACTGTCGATTATTTCATCATCAACAGGAGAGCAATTTGCATCATCACCATCATTAGCATCAACCACAACATCATCAGTAACGAACTTATTGATATCACGTTGTCCTCATCTTGTATATCACACGGCAAAGCATCAAAGGCACGAGATCATATATAGGAATGGTCCAAGGATCTTAGATTAGTACAACTGCCTACCACCTTTGAAGAAAAGTTATAAACCTTATAGCATTTCACACAGCATGAACGGATCAACAGAAATAGAAGCTGGACCGAGTCGGTCATATAACCATACGCCATCTTCTTCAAGTACACCGAATAGACGATACAGTCATTCCCAAACAACAGGCAATACCCAACATTCACGCTCACAATCACAAAGTTCCTCACATTCACAACGTAGACAATCATCATCTCAAGTACCCGACAAATCGTCCTCTTCCTCCTCGTTTTCTCACCAGGCAGGAGAACAACCTCCATCTACCAACACACCTCGTAAACCAACAGTACCGCAGCTGGACATAGCAACTTATCCAACACAACAATTACTGAAATTATTAGCTGGACTTCTACAGCATATAGCTACATCAAATGACGCATTGAGGTTAGATCCAGATTTAGATTCGGAAGATCAGGAAGTGATAGGTGATAATGAAAGTGAATATACAAGAGGAGAAGAAGAAGAAGGATATCCAAGTCGGAAAGGCGAATCTTCCAACTCCAGATCAAGAACACATTCGAGAACATCATCTCAAACTCAGAGGCAACAATATCAAAATTCTTCTTCACCTACAACAGCATTATTTGATTCAGATCAGTCGCAGCAATCTCAGTCGCAGTCTTATTCTACAGACACTAGTGAGGATGATACAAGTATAACGAATGGTGGAGGAGATCCTAGGAATAATCATTATGAAGGTATAAGTAAAATAAATAATCAAGATGAATTTCCATTATTTACAGCATCGAAATCATCTTTGTCACATCCTTCATCATTATTAGCATTTCATGCAAGACATATACCTTCAATATCAATTGAATCTTATTTATTAAGAATTTTGAAATATTGTCCAACAACAAATGAAGTTTTTTTAGGTTTATTAGTTTATTTTGATAGAATGACTAGATTAGGTACACCACAAGGTGTAGGTGGTACAAATGCTATTTTCAATGGGTCATCCAATCCAGATAGTAATAAAAACAATAAGAAAAGCTTTGCAATTGATAGTTATAATGTACATAGATTGGTCATTGCAGGTGTGACTGTTGCAAGTAAATTCTTTTCTGGTGAGTTTGGTTGTCTATTCTCTCTTCCATGTTTGAGGCTTTTTTACTTTCATGTCGGAAGCGATATATTTTGGATTATCCTCTATATCGTAACAACCTATTCATTTAGATTCGAACGATCGAATACTGATAATCAATATCTCCTTATTCTTCTAGATGTATTTTATACGAATTCAAGATATGCCAAAGTAGGTGGATTACCACCTACAGAATTGAATTCACTTGAATTACAGTTTTTATTATTGAATGATTTCAGATTGAGAATCTCTTTAGAAGAAATGCAGAAATATGGTGATAGGTTATTAGCTTATGCGTTGGAAGAAGAAGAGAAACATCGCTTAGAAACTGAAAGAGAAAGGGAAAGAATGGAAAAGAGTAATATCGAAGATACTTCCACTCAGGTATCTGAGAATGGTCAATTTAGGCCTGAAGAATCCATAAGGGAAGATCAGAATGGTAAACAATCAGATCGGGACAAGAAGGACGCCGCCAACGCTAATACGGCACAGCAGCAGAAGACCGATAGTTCGACGTCATACACATCTACTTCCACTGAAGCTCAGCAACAGTCTACTCAGCCGACTCCTGCTCCATCAACTTCGGCGGGAATACCGATCCCTGTTTAGAAAGAGACATGGTTACAGCTGAGAGTGGGGTCATAGAATGGGTAAGATTTGAAGAAGTTATAGGTAGAATGGTTAATCCCATGTGAGATCAGAATGGTAATCCCCTCTCGATATATTACTTCAATATCAGGATACACCCGGATTCGATGTTGGCCTATTTCTGAATATCAACACGAATCCTGAGCCCGCTTGAACGGATCAGCTACGTCAGCTTCAAAATCCTATGCGGGACATTAGGTATCCAATGATTAATCATGATATTCATTCATCTGCTCAAATGAAATCTAGTATAGCTATGAGGAAATTAGAACCCATATTTTGGTAGAAAAGGAAAGACGACCGACATGGTCTCTGAGGCAAATGGACAATTCATCTATCGCATCATACAAATCGCATTTTTGGGATTGTGGAGATCGTTAACAATTTGTATCGATAATCAAAAAATCATTATCACAGCATCTTATATCAGTTACATATCTTTTCATATCCATCAAGTATACTTTTACACTTCCATAGACATGTCAAACAGAATAGACTATACAATCTCACAATGAAGGGTCTCCCTTGACTCCGTTTCATACGCCCGGCTTGTTTGCAGCAGGGGAGCAATGGAGATATCTTGAGCACGTTGAAGAACCTGTACTCGTGATTGCTCATATTCACAGCCATGATGATCTTTTAATGTCTGTGCGTTGTTGATAAGTCTTCGTATCAATCTCATGATAAGAATGTATGACGATTGAACAACATGATCATGATTGAGTACGCTCTAAACTACATATCTACATGTATGCGCATACTTGATAGGAATAGCGATTTGAGCGACAACAAAAGATATCTTTGGAAAGATTACGAAACGGAGAATTTCAGGAACAATAGACGCCGAGAAACGTTGGACGTCGACATGAAGAGAACAATAAGATTGGTTTTTCTTTTTTTTCGTTTCTTTCTTAACCTTTTTTCTCTTATTGTTCTTTCCACATTTTATGATTCTTTGAAACCCTTTAATATGATTATTGATCATCCTCTGATCTTGACCTCGCACTCTCTTTTTACATTATTGGCGTAGAAGAACAATACGAAATCTCCGACATCCATCAAAAATGCGCCGTCCACATCAAATTAATATTTGGAAGAGAGAACAAAAAGATCTCCTATCAAAAAGTTTCACTATTTCCTGTCCCGACGAGTAACAACGTACATTACATTGAAGAAATTGAATTTTATCTTTCTGACTGATGATGGTTGTTCCTGAATGACTGAATGATTTGGATGGAGCAAGAGGAAATTCTTTTTGTATGTATAACTTGGCTTCATCAATGTGAGAGTAAATGACTATTGTATACAATGCGATGACTTTAACTCACCCTCACTATAAAGACTAACTTACACCTTATAAAGCAAAATTTTATCTATCTCATCTATATTCTTCTCTTCTCCCATTCATTTCTATTTTGTTTCTTGTGGGTGATCAAATTTAATGATCTATTCATATAAATAAATATATTTAGTTCTACTTATAGACCTTATATCTAGTATCGCTCATACCATCAAAATAGTATTTCTAAACCCTTTCTACCCTCAACACACATATACACACAGTTTCTCCATCAATCAAGTCTCTCATCTTCTACCTAGATTTCTGCTCGATTTCAACTACGACTCACCTGCATCATCGGCCATCAGCGGAAGTTGTTTTTATATTCGGTTACAATCAAAACCTCGTGGATCAGTCGTTTTTTTGGTGGTTGATCTATAGATCCTAAGATCATAAAAATAGGTAGAGAGAATCATTCCTTGCTTCTTCCATCCACAATCAAGATCACTTAGTCAACTGGATTATACTTTGAGAATACGCTTAGGCTAAAATAGTATATATAGAATTGTAGAAGAGTAAGTCGATTTTCATCTTTTCCCATTTGATCATATATCCTTTTGTACGAATTTAACCATTATATCCACATATAGTTCTTTCATACTAACGTTTTCTCCTTACCTTTTAGTTGTCTAGATTCCATTATGTCATCACAAAGTACCTCACCTGCGGCTGCTCCAGCAACCCCTCTTACACCTTCACCTACATCACCAAACTTCAAATTGACCTTACCTACACCTCCATCATTTTCAGCTCATCGATCACGTTCAGCTGATTCTTCGAGAGCGACTTCATCAACTAATCTCAATGATTTGATCTCTCAATCACAATCTAAAGATAATATAGACTCTACTAGTCCCGTCAAACAATCTAAAAGACTCAGTATTTCATCAATTCATGATCCTATTGTAGATGATAACGAAAGAAAAGATAGAAGAGTCTCGTTTTCAATCGAAACTCATACAATCTCACGACCACCATCAGGTCTAGGAGATTCAGGATTGAAATCACCTGTTTACCGGATACCCCAACGTCAAACTGATGACAATGATAAAGAAGAAATCCTGGAAAGTCCTGACATCAAGAATGACTTGCCCTCGACACCTCAAAGTTCAAACAAACGTAGACCAATATCTTTCCAAGGCTTATCATCAACTTCTTCATTTTCCGCTTTAGGTAGTCCAAACAATACATCTCCATCGAGATTTTCAACTATGGCAGCATCAAAAGGAATTTCAATTCAATCATCATTATCAAAAGGTGGAGCATTTTCAAAATCAATTTGGTCTGCTGGTATCATACCAAATTCAAACTCAGGTTGGATTTCACCTAATAATGATAACAGACCATTAAAATCATTATCACCAAGTTTAGAAAATACAATGAAATCAATTTCATTAGCTTTAAAATCTCCTATCAATACTACTACTTCAATCAAGAGTTCTAATAATATTTTAAAAAGTCCAAATTCAACATCGATGACGACAAAAACAACTGGTACTGCAGCTGAAATTGCTAAAGCAAGAGGTTTAAGTATAGCAATTATAAAAGAAAATGGTAAAGGTGTTGTCGTACCTATTACACCTGGTTTATCAAGTTCAAATAATCTTGGTGCAAATGGTATGAAAAGTCCGATTATATTTAACGCATTAAAAAGTCCAGAAATCAAAATTTTGACTGGTTATGCCATTAGTGAAGGTGCTTTACAAAGTGCTAAAAGTATCGGTGTACCTGATACTCCTGGAAGTGCAAGTAAAAAAGAGAGTAAGTTAAACTTTCAATCATAGACTCGTAGTTATCGTGAAACGAAATCAGCTAATTTATGGATTAATATTAGTCATTTTATGTAAATTTTATCATACACCAGGATTAACATGTACATCAAGACCATGTCGATTTGTACATAATTTATCTTCTATCCAACAACAACAACAACAACCTAATTCAGGGGTTGTAAACTTGAATACATCATCATTATTATCTGGATATAAAATGTTAAGTAATCCATCACCACCAGATCCAACTTCAGGTACATTTGCACATGCACAAATGACACCTTCAATTGAGAAAACTAACGACGATAATTCATTCCTACCAAAGAAAACTTTAAAAATGAATGAAAATGGTAAAAATGGAATGGATTTAGGTGATATTATGCCAGGTGAAAAAGTTTTAATTGAAGATGAAAATGGTGATTCTGTTTTAGGTCAAATTTATTTCATGTCAGGTGGTGGTAAAGGTGCAATGGGTAAAAGTAGAGAAAAATGGAAGAGTAAGTGTTCTTTTTCTTTTTCTCATAAACAACTAATCGACATAGTTTATCGTGCTAATTGACGTGTCTGATATCTTAGCTGTCCCATGTAAAGATTTCGCTGAAGGACATTGTCCTTATGGAGATTACTGTTCTTTCTTACAGTATGTATAGCTTTGTTGGAGCCTTGTGATGGCGAAGAATGAAAACCAAGCTAACTGATGGTTTGATTTAGTGATGAGAAAGCTTCGACTGCGACTGAGAATACTACATCGAAAATTGAACAAAAAGTTAGCGATGATACAGATAAATCCTCTCAACCACGTCGATTAACTCATCGTAAATCAGCTTCATTAAGTAGTTCACTTACAGCATGGACTAGATCTTTACCTAAAGCTATTTTAGTTCCATCTGTCAAAGTCGATCCAAAAGTTTTACAAAAGAGTGAAGGTAATTTATCAGCTTTTGCACCTGCATTTACTAAAAATCCTGTATCTGTAGATGAAACAGGTGATATTGTACCTGCTTTATCTTCACCTGTACCTTTACATCAACTACCTGTTTTTCAAGATCAAATTAGAAATTCAGCGGCAACACCACCTGAAAGAATTAAAGAACCTTTAGCTATACCTATGACACCAACTATAACAGCACCACCAAAAGTAAATACAGCTTGGTCAAAAGGTCCACCACCAAATTTAAGAAAAGTAGCAAGTATAAAAAATAATTTAACTTTATCTATGCTCAATAAAAAAACCCAAAACACAGATGATGAACACTTTGTTGAGAATGCGAATGAGAACGGCGGTGGTTTAACTCCAACATCAGCTACTGGTAATAATTATTTGATGCCACCTGTATCAGCAATTTCAATGTTCGGTACTGATTCAGATCCTGCATCACCGTTTGATCCTGTTGTACAAAGGAGAAAATTACAAGAATTAGAAGATTCTTTGAAAGATTTACCCAAATCAAATTTATCATATCAATTTGAATATGATTTACAACAATCACAATATCAACATCAATATCCACATCAACATTATTCACAACTCCAAACGGAGAGTCAATCACAAAGTCAATACGATTATCAAGCGCCTTCTCTTTCTTCTGTTATTCAACAACAACAACATCATCACAACGTTGCATCTACCCAATCTACAGAAAACAATAGCCCGTCAAATATCTTCAATTCAGGTACTTATCCATGGGGTATGCCAATGTCACCTTTACCTGGATACAAGGATCCATCTGTACCAATTATACCAGGTGGTTTAGGTGTTATTTGGACTCCAGCAGGTTGGGCAGTTCAAGATGCAGCCATGAAGAATGCTTTAAGATCTGCCGAAGTTAAAGCTAAATATGGTGAAGATATTAAACGTAGAACTGCTAAAAATTATTTTAGAACTAAACCATGTAAATTTTACGCTGAAGGTTTTTGTCCACATGGTGATGAATGTACTTAGTGAGTTCAGCTGCTGCGTATTGATTGGTCGTATACCCAAGGTGACAGGAAACTGATTTTTTGGTTTTCGTATTACAGTATGCACGTACTTACACCATCATCATCTGAACAATCAACTTCAACTTCAACCTCATCATCTTCAGAAGGAAGTGAATCTGGAACATTTTCACCTATACAACTAAATTCCATTTTACAACAAACTCCTCATCCTCCACATCCAAAACATCAAACATTACCATGTAAATTTTATAATTCAAGTTTAGGATGTAATAATGGAAGTAAATGTAATTTTTTACATACAAGAGTTGTACCTGAAAGTGTCAATTTAGTTGAAAGACCTAGACCATGGAGAACAAAACCATGTAGACATTATCAATTAGGTAGATGTAATTTAGGTGATGCTTGTCATTTTGCACATGTTTTAGATCCTGCTTGGATAAATTCTGGTTTACAAAATAACGTTAACGGTAACAATAATAATTACAATGATAACATAAACCAAAATCAAGAAAATAGTTTAACGGAAGAAATGTTAGAAAAAACAATTGAAGAAATGAGAAAAAACCATACACCATTTAATAATGATGATGAAGATGATGATGATGTGGAGATCGTAAGTTCATCATTTGATAAGAATGAAAAGCGTTTATCATAAATATGAGACTTACTATGTATCAAATTGCAACAGGTAACAGCTGTAGGCGATATGACTTTCTCTTCGAGTAGTTATAGTCCACCTTCATCGGTTCGAGCATAGATAGAGACGACCTGCTAGAGATCAAAATTGAAGTGAGGATGATAGAATTCAAACAACTTAGATATAGTATTTTTCCATATCCACCTGCTCATTTTCATTATAAAACTGCATATCATATAACTCAGTAACAAAATAACGCATATTTAGATGCGAATCCAAACTGGTCACGCTCATTCATATTATTTAATCATCATATATATATATATATAGACATCACCTTTTTGCTTGCTCCCCTTTTATAACATAGTTGTTAGAAATCACATTCATGCAATGGTTATTTTAAATGTTATCTCACTGAAGTACATTACACTTGACGATGAAGAAGAGATACAGCAAAGATCGATAATTTACTTTAAAGACTAGCTTGGACATGAAACAAAGGTGGTGAAGAGTTTAATCACGAGTCAAGTTGATAGCCAAGCTTTTCTTTCCCTTGGTTATAAAGCTCAGTCCATACCGAATAAAACGTCATGTGTTCAGATGTATTAAAGCAATTTGTAAAATCACAATTAAGCTTGTATACATCACTCTTTACTGTAATTCCCTGTACTTTACTGGATATCTTGGCTTCCTTCGTTCACAGATACCTCAGACAGACAAAGCAGCAATGTTTTGTCCTTCCTGTATAACGATCCCGTTAGAAAAGCCACAATAAATAACATGCTAAGATACCCTTTTTCTCAAATGAATGAAATATGAAACCCAACCAACAAGCAATATCAATTTAAAACAATAAAATAAAAAAAAAGACACACAAACAATAAAATAAACATCAAATGTAACAAGGCACCGTGATGTTTGTAAAAGTAAAAATTACCTTTTAAGGGAATTTGTAGTAAGAGAACCGTGCTTGATTTTCAGGGATCAATGCGTTTTGACGGAGGAGAGGGGGGGACGTTATGCAAAATGTTTTTTTCCCTCTTGTTCTTCTGAATGAAATGTTTGATGTGGGATGAGGGTGGTCTTACGCTAACATACCACATACCTTTGACCCCCCCCCCCCCCTTCTATCATCGTCCTTCTTTCTTTCATCATCTTTTTACTTCTTCTCTCTTGCTTTTTTTTTACTTTACATTTCATTTCATTACATTTATATAGCTTTTATAACTAACTCATTTTTATTTCTATTCAACCTTCAACTTTCAGGTCGACCAACAGATTCTCAACTTTTACACTACCAAACTTACCAACACTCGTTTTAGACAAACTTAACACACTTTCTTTCAAGAAAACCAAATTTACACAACTCGATACAAAGAATAATCAATATCGACAATAAAAAGAGTATAAATTAGATTATATATCAGACACTACTAAATCAATCAAATATCTTAAGTAAATATCTTCAAATTATCAAAAAAAGAAAATGTTCGCTGCTTTAGCTCTTGCTGTTCTCCCTCTTCTTTCATGTAAGTTTATAGCTTGGATATCTCAAATAAGGAGTGAACAGGAAATTACAAGCTGACGAGAATAACATTCATTTTAATCCCCCCGTTTTTTCATATCTTTGCGTCACTATAATTCATCAACACATATAATATATGTATCAACACAATAGCCGTACTTGCTATTGACGGCTGTACACGTAACGCAACTGTCGCCTCAGGTGATACTTGTGATTCCATTTGTAAGTGGAAGTTTTCATAAACCAAAACGAAGAAGTCTTGGCATTTTGTAAGAATAGTGATTTTTAAGAGGATTGTGCGCTAACTACAACATATCTTTCGAATCCCTCTGTACAACACTTGTCACATATGATAATCCCGCACCTCAACGCAAATCTCATTATCAACCCGACCATTCGATTTGTCCTCATCCTTCTCATCACTATCCTTTACCTTTCTCTTGGCGCGCTCTCGATTTATGATCAACATAAATAGCTAGAAAATACGGTGTATCAACATACCAACTTGCTCTCGTCAACGATGCCACAATTGACGAAAACTGTGACAACCTTGAACCCGGACAAACAGTCTGTCTCGGTATCGCTGGTCAAGATTGTACAAAAGTTTACACTGTTGTAGCTGATGAGTGAGTATTATCTACTGAATCCTTCAGCTATCTATTTTCTCGTGGACCTCAGCTGAATATTGCTCTTGATTATCTATCTAGCACTTGTGACTATATCCAACAAACATACGGTATCTCAAACGAAACCCTCTGGTCCAACAATCCTCAAATTGACAACAAATGTGATAACATTTACGTTGGTGAAGTTCTCTGTGTGGATACTGATTCCTTCTCTTACCCCCAATACAACGAGACCTTATACAACGTGAGTATTCTTTTGGTAAATTGCCATATTGATCGCAAGACGCATGAGTGGTAAAATATCAGTAACGAATGCTAATCTATCGCGAATTGCATTACAGGCCCTCGCTTACACTTACCTCCCATACTGTGACGAGTAAACGATTATCTAATTAATGATCAAACCGAGTTGACATCATATATACCATTTTCTGCTTCTTTGATGTCTCACTTCAACGGTTTTTTCGATAAATCTTATGATCAAATTCTTTTATATATATTAGTCTGCTTATTGATACGAAACCCTGCTTGATACTCCTTGTCTTTCTATCCTCCTTGATCGGAAACGTTTGATTTGATACCCTTTACTTGTTTACGCTATTATGGACACTCTGGAAGTGTGGGTGATTGAACGATGAGAAGAATGAATGAATATTTATGAAATTCTACCTGCTTTTTCGACGTACCTTCCAAGCAAGCCTGATCGCTTGCCGTTCCTACTGTAATGGTGTATCCGTCACTGATACTACACATCTGCAGCTCATTCCTTCGGTAGAATACAATTGTCATCGCTTCATCTCGGTGACTACCCGTCAGACGACGTCGATCATCTCAAATAGTGATCTTCCTAACATTAACATGTCGATTGAGACTTTTCAACCAAGTCGACGATGAGTAGTAACTATTCATGAAATGTAATCACGTAGCATATTCGCATATGTAGGTAGGATAACTACGGATTGTAGATAAGGTCTGATCCTATGAGGAGCCTTACCTCATACCTCAAACATTGCTCGTATACAGCAACAAACACGGTATGTACCCTTACACCGGCCCGTCGTTTACGTTTTTCTCATATACGATAAGTAGGGTTAGCAAGGGGAAAGGGGAGACAAAAGAAGCACAAAATGATGTGATAGCAGGTAAGTCGGTTATAGCCGGATTTTGGGTAATGCCAATCGCCACTAATTCTCGCCTTTATCACTGTAGGTCACACGTTAATGATTAGACGCTGAGAGAGAGAGAGAGATAACATATTACCATTTTTACTGGTACTCAAGAAGATAGATATCACATCATTTATTGTACAATAAAGCCATCAATTCGTCATACTTCAGTTGTCAGCGCGAACCTGTTCTTCACCTTGTCCAACTGTATATCACTAGCTCTTGTTGAAATACACAATTTTATCGTTTGATATTCAGTAAAAAACCCTTCATTGGGATCTACAGGAATTGAAGTAGTACGCACTATTTTATATCAAAAACGATAAACTTTGAACTGGAAACTCTCCGCTTGTCTCATTGCAAACCCCGCTTAAAGAAAGGTTGTCAACGAAACAACGCAGTCCTTTTTCACACTCAATTTCAACTTATCATCAATTCAGTTTCAACCATTCTTCATCTCAATACAATAGATTATTCCAACAATTATCGCTGGACATACCGACATCAATCCGAAAGGGAAAGAGGCGATTCATAGGTGTAGGAATTGTTTCATACAATAGAAACATCAATATTAATCAGATTAATATAGTATATCATAAATTAAGGGATCAAGCAATAAATTCAACCAACTGATGCCAAGACTCATCAATAATCAAGAAAGACGTGATCGAACGATAAACTTCATTTCAAGCTTAAATTATCCTTCATACCTCTCATCAACATCAACATCAACATCTACATCAACATCCTTGTTGTAATCTTAGGGATTTATACATAACTTATGGTGCAATAGATAAGGACATATCAGCGGCACCCAGCTTATCAGTATACTCTCTAGCATTTCAGCATCCACCTGCTTTTTCTCGCATTACAACAACATCGACTGCTAAGCTTCTACCCTACCTCCTTTGCCATCAATAGTCATATCGATCAGTGCATAGATCTCAATTGGAACAGATTGACCCGACCTTGATATCAGCCAAGACAGAGACAATCAATAAAATCATCTGGATTGTCTTGGCTCAATCAGCGTCGTAATATATATTTCAGCATTCCATCAGCAAGATACAATAATATAATAGACGGGACAAACTATTATTGGTAATTTTTCTCAGAGCTGCCTTTCTTACAACCATGACTTTACCTATAATCTTAACATCGCGCATCAAACGAATAAACCTCCTTCGCTGAACAGCACATCAATTATCTCTCAGCTTACTTCCCCTACTCTATATAAGCCAGAATGTCAAAACTCCAGAGGTTCCTGCAATCCAAGTCATCCACTTCGACCGAGGATGACTCAAGGCAGTATCGAGTCAAACCAAGTCGGACACCTCAGTCGACACAGATGTCAACATCAACATCAGTAACATCTTCATTGGACGAATATGAGAACAGTGTAAATTCATCATTTCGTTCAGATACGTCATCCAAACCATTCTTATTCCCCGATGCTAGAACACCAAACAATACAGCTTTTCAACCTGGTGAAAATAGTTTGATCAGCCATAGTAATAACAATCACGATGGGGAAGGAGGTGAAACTTATTCATGGCAAGAAAGAATACCTACAGATAGTAGACCCGATCCAACTCCTATTCAACATTATACCAATGATCTCGCTTATCAACCTGGATATAATCCAGAATTATCAATAACACCAGATTCATCAATAAATCAACGTACATCATATACATCGTCACAATTCTTATTACCTACACCTATCAATTCATTTCATACAGATTCTATACCACATTCAAATAGACCAATACCAGGTCCTTTATCTTCTCTGTCATCAACGTTATCAAACACAAATTCCAATGATCCATTCTTAAATACACCTTCAACTGATAATACATCAATCACATCACCGTCAACAACAAGTAAATTACCTCCATTAGATTTATCTTCAGCAGAATCTAGAATAAGTACAAATGGTACAGGAAGTGGAATAAAAGGTCAAGAAGATAGAGATGAAGCTAGATTAAGACAATTAGGTTATGATGCTGTTTTAGGTAGAGATTATACTTTCTGGAGTAGTTTGAGTATAAGTTGGCTCAATATAGGTGCTTTACAAGTGAGTTTCCGTCCATCTCGCGTTGTCCTGCGAATCAGCTTCACCGTTGCGACAACTACTGACAACACCTTCATTTAGGGAACTATATATGCAGTCTCAGGTTGCTATGCTTATGGAGGCCCAGCGATGATAGTGAGTTATCTTTCGCAATGACATATCAGTGTCGGAATTCCTTGTACATTCCTGACCATACTCGATTTGTCCGAGCAGTTGGTTGCTTGGCCAGTCTCTGGGATATTCTGCTTCTTCCTCACCTTGACGTTATCGGAACTTGCATCTGCATATCCTGTATCAGGAGCTATGTCTTCTTGGGCTTGGAAGCTCGCTCGTGGGAGTGTGGGTGGTGAGAGGGGCTGGGCATGGTTAATGGGAGGTTTCGTGATGGGAGGTCACGTTGGTAATGTGAGTACCGATGTTTCGCTTTTTCATTATAACGGCCATTATTGGCGATTTTTAGCACGATTGATTACTGACAATTTATATGATCTAGATGCTTCTGGTAATATGGGAAATAGTTAATATAACGGCCGGTACAATGCAAATTGCTTTCGAGTATAAAAAGACACCTTGGCACATGTTCCTCTTCTTCATCGTGAGTATCGTCCGCTCACTCATACGTTCTCCTTTTCCTCACAATTTTTGAAATTACATGACTGATTGGATCATCACAGGCTGTTCTTCTCATAGTGGGCACGATTGGATCAACAGCCTGGGGAAGATCGCATAAGTTTTGGTTAGGATCTGGTATTTTTGGTTTTACGATGTGGCTTGTTTTGTGCATTACATTATTGGCGACGAATGCAACTAAACATAGATCAGGAGATACGTTCAACACATTCTACAATACAACTGGTTGGAGCTCGAAACCTTATGTCTATTTACTAGGTTGGCAGTTTACTACTATTGCTAGTGGTGCTGACGCTTCTGCCCAGTAGGTAATTTCTCAATCACCTTTTTTTAGGTAACCCATACTGATGACATGATATCCAAAAAAAAAAAAGTATGGCCGAAGAAACTCAGAACCCGTCAAGGAACGTACCTAATGCCATGACTGCTTCAGTAATACTGGTAAATTTGCCTGTTGTGAATTGCATAGACAATCGCTGATAACGCTTCTGTTAAATCTACAGACATACATATTGGGCTATATCGTAAGCGTTCTCACAAGCGACATTGACGTATTCGAATCGCAAAGCTTACCTTGTCACCACGCAGTCAATTATTTTGCTACTCCTTTCCATTGCGCCTGAAGATGCAGCTACTGTACGAATGCACAGTTTCCCATTTGTGAGTTATTCCTGTCTTTTCCATCTGGTATACACTAATGCCTTGTGGTAGGGCTTTATCCTTACAAAAGCGATATCAGAATCCGGCGCGATCTCTATTTGTTGCTTGATGATTGTAGTACTTCACCTTCAAGTCATAGCTCAACTGCAAGCATCATCAAGATTCGTCTTTGCTTTGGCGAGAGATAACGCTATGCCTTTTTCACATTGGATCAAAAGAACAAATGAATCAAAAAATCCCATTTTCGCCAACTGGCTAGTCATTACACTGTGTCTTCCATTTGCTTGTATGACATTAGGTTCTCAAGCTACCCTATATTCGGTCTTGGCGGTCACAGCGTGTACAATGTCATATACAGGCTATATCGTACCTGTAGGATTATATTTAGTCAGTAAAAAAAATCTCTTGACGGAAGGTAGAACTACTTGGTCCCTTGGAAAAGCAAGGTCAGTTGCCTGACCTTCAAAAAGACTCTCCCAGTCCCACATATCGCTAAAATCTTCTGCGCTGTCCCCCATAGTAAACCTATAGCAGTCGTTGGGTTTGTATACGGCTTGACATTGATAATAGCCCAAACATTCCCTGGATCCAGACCTGTCACAGCCGGTAAGTTGCACATACAGAGATCTCATATCATTGGTGCAAGCCCGCTTACACTTGGTTTGTCGGTAGCTACAATGAGTTGGTCGCCCGTCATAATAGTGGGAACCATATTGATTTGTTTTGTGACGTGGCAGAGTTATGGTAAGCGAACGAAAACTGAGTGTCTTAGGTAGGCGAACTTCAGGCTGATTTAAGCCACATGTTACTCAGGTGTGCGACATTATTCTGGTCCAATTAAAGCAGTTACAAAATGGGAAACAGGTGTAGAAATTGATTTGTCAACCACATTAGGTTCATCTCGATCTAGACCTTCTCATCCATCTCCCAAAAACCAATTTAGAAGCGATTTACCTGATCGTGGAGATACGTTTCCCCCAAATATCAATCAATTGAATAGTGAAACTGAATCATCGTTGAAATTGGCTTTAGAACCACATATGCCAAGTGTTGTTCATACTGTTTCGATTGAAACTGGCATAGCGGCTGATAGTATAAACCATCAAGAGTTTTTAGATCATCAAGCAGAATGGGCTGATGTCAATGATCATAATCTCAGAAATGGATTTCAAGGTATAAATGGTGATTTAGGTTTGGAATCAGAATGGACTGATTCTAGTTTGACTAGTACGACGGATACAAGTGGTTCAAGTGGTGGTACAATACGGAGTGGTCAGAGAACGCCGACAACATCAAGAATATAGTGGATAGGTTTGTTGTATAATGAGATATACCAGTCTCAATCCGAGTGTTATACATTAGTGAGAGTTTCATTTGGGTCTTACTGGCAGGATCCCTCAAACATAGATCATTTGGTTGTAAGATATAATTGTAGGTTGACTCGAAATAAAGACAAAGAAGTTGTCTTATTGTTTGGTATCACATACGTATATATTTGTATATCTTGTATGAAATATGAACAGTGAAGAATCTAATAAAACGACTTTATTCATTTATTAAGAGCACTTTAAGAGTGACATATTATGGTCAAGATCTGATCGATATTTTTCCGATCTTTGTGATGTTTGATACTTTCTCCTTATAATCTATCTATTATTGAACATGTACATATACAAAGGTTTTTTGAAAAAATTCCACAGTATTAACGTTCATAATTGTAGCGATTAGAGCGATGATTGGGATTGGGGTTGTGGTTGTGGTTGTGGTTTTACACGCCATACAATAAATGTATTTCCTTTTGGCATTTCTTTTCTAGATTCTTCTATAAAACCCCATTTATTTGCTATTTCCGTAATTGATTTAATTGTTCTTAAACCTAATAAAGGTGATTTCGATTTTATATATTCTTTATCGAACTGTTAGACGTATCAGTTTTATGATGTCTTTCAGCTTGATATCATACGATAACAATCGATGATGATCATCAAAGAGATAGGATGTCTAGTCACATACCTTTTCATCACCTTCAGATTTATAAGTACCATCATCATTTAACCAAGGTCCATAAGTTGCTATCCAACCTTTTGATGTATCTATAAGTTTAGGACAAGATGATGGATTTATCGGTGAAAGTCTTTTAAATACTTCTTCAGGTAAAGTAATTGGACAACAATGTATAACATTTACTATAAATCAACAAGTTGATTTTACAATATCTAGATTAGTACGAGATAACATGATATTGGGAAAGTTTGATAGTTGATAGCCTTTGTAGGAACTCACTTAATATGACACCTATAAAAGGTTTCGATACATGACCATATTTTACACCTGCATTTAAACTATCCCAATGTTGTGAATTTTCAAAATCAACTATTCTAGGTTGACGTAAATTTGATAATCTGATATTTTGTTCTTCTAATCTAGTTGAAACTAAGCTGAGACGGGTAGGAAAGGATTAAATCAGTATAAAGTATATATATCCAAAAGTCATTCCTTCACTCTGTTTTTGTAAATTGTACTCATCGTCAAGTTCAGCCTTGACCACCATTCTAGCCTCTTCTTTTGAATAAATTAACTCTTGTTTCTTTACTCACTTTTGTTCATAATCATCCCTAACTGTACCCCACCAAATTATATTTTCCCATTTTCTAGCAAATCCTTCTATATGTTCATAAGTACCTGAACCAAATTCTAATATATTACCTTTCTCGTCATCTTGAATCACACTTGATAAAGCTTCTATAATAGGTGCTTTATTCCTTTCTATTGTGCCTATAAATCGTGTTCAAAATCGATAATAACCCAAAATTGTCAGTTTCAAGAGTTCGAGTTTGCTCAATTCATGGTGAATAGTTCAAGAGAAGGAATCCATACATACCTTCCGTTGTTCTTACTGATGGATATGACATTTTATACGATTATAGCCATACAACGAGGCGGATGAAAAAGGATTTCAACAAACATCGTTCTTGATATTAGACTATTTGACGCTAATTCAAGAACGGACCATAACGGTGGAGGCACTTTTCGCTTTTTCCATCGTAGTGGGTTCTCATAAGTTAAGGGTTCTCTTGTCCTATAAATTCATTGTAGTGGGTTCTGCTATATCATCAAAATGGGTGTTCCCATGAAATTTGTGAAGCCGTCTTTACTACTTCCCTTCTAACTCTTGTAATCAGGAATGCTAATATGCTAAGAATGCGTTTTGTATAGTCCATGGATCAAATGCGTATTGAATGTGAGTGGACACAACGGGCAAGGTCCTTCGAAGGAGAACAATTGACCAACGATCATATCCACATATAATACAAAAACAATCCTAAACTATGTATATAAGATAATAACATCCCAAATAACCTTGCTTTCATTTGAACAAACCCCGTCTGGTGACCAGTAGCCATGACATGTTTATGAGAATCGTAACATTTCCGTAAAATAATAATTATATTGTTATGTCGTAACACCTTTCGAACCTTTTCTCCCTTCAATCCTTCCTCGATCTTGGCATTATATGGCAGATTTACTGTCTGATTGAGTTGTAGCTATAGGAAATTGACGTCAGTCAGGTTACTTGCGAAGAAAGGTGGATGACTATGAGCATAGCAAATAAACTCACTTGGGTGGAATTTCAGCTAAATCTTCTTGTGCATCGGCATCAGGTTCAGGCATACTACCCATATCTGTATGTTGATAAACACTTCCATTTGCACTTGTTCTTCTACCACTTTCACTTGGATCAGGTGAAGTGACTTGATTATTGGCTCCTGAACCTGAGCCAGAAGCAGAAGCAATTGGACCACCATAACCACCTGACATTCTATTTTGATATCTTTCATTTGCTGCTTCACGTTGTTTCGCCATTGCTGCAGTTGACATATTTTGTGGTTGACCTTGAGCTTGACCATAACCATTATTACTGTGTCCATCATATGAAGATTGATAATGCTGTTGTCGGGGACTAGTTGATCCGTATGCTGCTGCACCTGCCCCTGCTCCTACAGCGGCACCTGTAGCAGCGGCTACACCATATCCACCTTCTAATCCCGATCCATATGGATTATACCCACCACTACTGACTGTATTTTGCATATAATCTCTTGCATCCGGCATTTGCATTGCTGGAGCATGGGCATATGGATCGTATTCAGTCTCTCCGCCTGAGTTTGAATATGGGTATGGATCTACTCTAGGTGATGTTGATGCTGCTCCGCCAACATTTGGTACAGATGGTGAAATCAGATCGATTGGGTCGTTTACAGAGTGTCTGGCTGCATTGGTTGGGTCGAACTGAAAGAACAAACATGGTATGACATCAGTACATATCGACATGCGGCTGCTCGTCAAGGTTTGTAACTCACAGTCTTCTCGTCAAATGCTTGAGCATTCTTTCTTTTCTTTCTGAAGCAGAGGAACCAAATTAAAGCACCTAAAATAGCTAAACCGGCAATACCACCGACCACACCACCAACTATTGCTCCAGTATCTATTGTTTTAAGCAAACATCAGCTCAATCCGATCATACTCATCAATCCACCAAGCCCCATGATTATTCAGATACATACGCGAACTACTACCGCTCTTTGCTCCGGCAGTTGTATTGGCTGTTCTAATACCTTGAGAAGTTACATGTGTCGATCCATTTTGGTCTGTTACTGTGACGTAGCTGTTAATTACAGTGCAAACGAGGAATTAGTAACTTGGAGCTATTCTCAGTTTGGCTGAACGTTAAGGACTTACACAACACTAGTAGATTGCGATTGGCCTGCATCTGAAGTGCTTGATTCTTGCTGACTTGAAGCCCCGGCGGTCAAAGAGGAAGTTTGACTTGCTATTGAATTTGATGGACTTTGATTTGCACTTGCACTTTGACTTGATGTTGTTGAAGATGCAGAAGCTGAAGGCGATACAGATGCAGATGCAGATTCACTTGGTGAAGCTGAAGCTGAAGAGGTTGTTGTTGAAGAAGAGATGACTGCTGAGGAACTTTGAGTAGTTGAGGATGAGACTATAGCGGAAGATTGTACTCTTGAAGCTGATGCTGAAGCTGATGCAATTGCTGAAGATAATGCTGATGATAAAGCTTCAGATAAAGATGCTGATATCGATGCTCCTCCTCCAGCAGCTGAAGTTGATCTTCCTGGTACTGTAGTTGGATTATTCGTTGGTACGGCAGCAGATGATGACATTGTAAAAGGAGATTATTTTGCAAAATCGATCAATTAGCTTGTTTGTTCCCGATGGGGGTTTATAATTATATGTCCAAGCCGAATAAGGGAGACGATGTTGTAATGAATAATGAGAGTGATCAAGTGGTAATAGCAAAAGATACAGATAAAACAATTATAGATGATAGGCGATCAAAAGCCAAGGCGACGAAAAAAGAGATAAGATATTCCGATCAAAATGATGACTTTTGATGGATGATCATACAAAAACTCCTTTCAAGATCCAGCTTCAATAAAAAAATAAAAATATACGATGATCATATGATACCTTATGGTCAATGCACAGAATGGTGACAAAGATGCTATTTGACATGCAGAATGAAAACAATTCTCCATCATACATTTTACGACCTTACTCTACAGCTTCGTCCGCTCGCTTATTCCACTTGAAACTGAACAAAACAATCCCATCTACCCTGCAACCCTTCACCCCCTTATTCCTTCCCCTTCTCCCTCTTATTGCGAGACATGGAGATAAGAAGGTAAAAGAAGACATGATGATGATGAATGAAAGACGTAGACTTTTTCAAGGTGAAGAAAATATCCTTCAACTTTGACCCCAGAAAGATTTCACAGCTTATCACCCTGATCTAAACACAAGTTCCCTTTTGCCAAAACTGAACAAGAAGTAAACAAAGAGTTTGTGACTTACCTTCGGCCATTTTTCCTAATTGATGTATCTGTTTCTTACCTCTTTCAATGGAGGTTGGTATGTATACAGTTATCAATGCAATTCAGATGTATATACAGAGGATATCAGAAGAATTGCAGTAGATAATTAGATAAATGGGTATTTACGACAGACACAGATGTCAGCATGATCCTGTCCTTACAGATGGTTGGTTTATCTGGTTAAGTTTGTTATTTCACGTTTTTGCAAGTTTTCGAGGTGAGTACTTTTCCTCTTACATCACACTCGCACACTCGCACAACCGATTGATCCCTTATCCCCTGACTACTTGGCTTTTACCCTTGATGTAAACATCTCACCCCCTAAGTTATAAGTATGTAAAATCAAGGTAAAAGCTTGGCCCCCTGTAACTTAATTCTCCGTGATTTCGCTGCTTTACCCTACAGACATCCCCCGTTGCATTTACGTAAATGTAACTAAACCCGAAAACGATCTAAGAGAGGTTCGGCTTAATATTATCCTAATCTTTAAAAATGGACATGCGTTCATGCTGTGCCAGAGGTATTATTGATAATAACGATACTCTGATATATGCATGAATGATCAAGTGACTACTTATCAAATATTAATTATTATAGCTATGCGATACGGAATTGTCCTTCTAAACATTATATGCTAGATATATGGTAAACGTAATGTCGAAACCAGATAACACAGCCTCAAGAAACATTGTCCATTTTTGGAATTAGATTATAAAGGTTACTATCGCTATAGATACAGTATAAACAGGAAACTCTTCAACGAGAAGGTATTATAAGGGATTGCCCGTTCATGCGATAAAAGGGTATTCAAGTGATCTTGGGGTATCGATGCAAGGTTATAGTTTATTGAGAGGCTTTGATTCTGTGAGTGGTGAATTATTGGTTAGCACCATAATCTACGTAGATAAGGTTGTGCATCATCATGGAGCAGAAGAAGAACCGAACTTACATATCGGCAGCGTTTTCAGCAAGACCGTAGAGGGTGGCACTTAAATGAGCTGAGAATTGAATTGGTAATACTGAAGCATCTACAATTCTAAGGTTTTCTGTATTGTATACTTTGAGGTCACTTCCAACTACACCACCTAGATTTTCAGACATCATGGCGCATGTCGCGATAGGGTGATGAACAGAAGAAACTATTTCAAAGCATCCATCAGATTTGTTCGGCAGGATTCTTTCAGCATCACAAGTACAACAACTTACATCCATCCAAAATCCAGTTTTTCCAATCATCATCATTACCACCTTGACCATCTTCTGGAACAGTATCGTATCCAGGAGCATTTTCTTCGGTGACTATTGATCTTAATGGTGCAGTTTGGAAGATTTTTCTTGCCATTCTCAAACCAGCAGTTTGGATTTGTAAATCAACATCTGCAGAGAAATATCTAGGATCGACTTCTGGGTATGTGAATGGATCCGTCGAGGTGATCTTGACTGTTCCTCTTGAGAAAGGTAATAATTGCCATAAATCTATACCCAATCCACCGTTAGGGAATCCACTATCGAAGAATGCCTAAATTTGGAGAAAAAGGGTTAGTCGATCATTCCCTTATAGAAGAGCGAATTTAGCTGAACTTACTTCGACTAATCCGGAGTTTTGCTTAGTCATGAGATCTTGTTGAATGGCGAAGATAGAATTTGCAGCTTCAACTGACACTACAGCCCCAGCGTCATAAGCATCTTGAGCATACCTACCGATGTTTGAGGAGATAGTAGCAGCGATATCATTGTTGCTTGAAGAAGTTAAGCCTAAAAGATCGGGATAGGCAATAACGTCACTTGGTCCTTGACCTTGGAAATCAAAGCCGTCGATGGGAGTCCAGCCAACAGAATTCATCGTCTACAGCAGGCATAACGAACATCAGTTACTGATCAGATAACGAGGTCGCAGAATGTAACAATCTACTTACTTGTTCTTGCAAGTTCTTTCCTACACCGGTTACATTTGCTACCACATTGATACCAAGACTGTTTAGTAAAGCGGGATCACCGACACCTGATAATTGTAGTAAAGCTGGAGTTTGAATTGCGCCTGCTGAGACAATGACTTCTTTTCCAGCATTTACTGTGTATCTAGTGTTATCACCTGAAGAACCGAACTCTATACCAGTGGCTTTGTTACCATTAAACTGGATTTTAGTAGCTAAATGTTGTGATAATATAGCTAAATTTGATCTTTCCGATACCGGTGTGTAGTAGGCTGTAGCTGAAGATGATCTATGATCTGAATCTTGCCAACTCATCGTCTACCATGACAAATGATACAGTCTTAGCTTATTACTTTTTGAGAATGTTAAAAATTCCACAAGCATGACTTACATTTGGGTGGAAAGCAACAACATTTGCATTACCATCATCGGCGTCTGGACTTGATGCAACAGAGAAATTGGTTGATACGACAGTTTTGAAGTATTGTTGTTGAGGACCATGGTATATACCGTCACTATAGTATGGATTTCAGTAGAGATTCAGCTTAGTGAGGTGGATCCAGAAGTAAGATCATTTACGGTAGGAGTATAAACTAGTCCCTTATGATATTGTAAGAGTAAAAATTGAGACTCACGGATAAGTGACTTGTAGCGGACCAGAAGTATTATGATAAGCAGGATTTGAACTTGCACCAGCTTGTTTTTGTTGATTATTGGGTGCTGAAAAACCTTCACTCTTGAGCATACCAAAATACATTCCATCCCAATTCCATTTACCATTACCATCGTCACCATTTAAGAAAGTTGATAATGAATTATATTGTGCTTTTGATCCTCTTGTTTGTGCCAAACCGTTAATCGATGTAGATCCACCTAACGTCTTACCACCTTTTATGTATCTACCTTGACTTGATGGCCAATTCCAATCTAATTCTGTACCAAAAGCAACTGAATATTTATATGGATCATATACTCGAGGATCATCTCTATTGTCTGATCCAGCTTCAATCACTCTATACCCAAAGGCTGATCAGCTATATCTCGAATAGGTGGATAAACGAGGAGATCACTTACAATACACTTGTATCAGGATTTTCACTTAATCTATTGGCAACGACTAGACCACCTAGACCACCACCTACTACTACGTAATCAAAAGTCTGACCATTTATCTGCGATGGATCAGTTAATAAACCAGATATAGCTGAAGTGAATGGTAAGAGGGGCAATAAAGAACCCAAGCTCAATATGAGTGAAGTTGTGCGTAACATTTTTTTCTGATCAAAGATGAAAACTACAAAATCTGATCCAAAGTCCGTCAATAACAAGAGAGGTATAAAGTTATGAGATTATATATGATTAAGTTAAAAAGGTACGAAATGGAAAAATCAGAGTGCTGAAGTAAAAGAAGAAAAAGGTGAAGATGATGGATAGATAAATAGCTAGTTCATCCATATCTTATATAATCTCAACCCATCACCAGTCGCCTTCGTCATCCCTTTTTTGCTCTACACCAATACAACCTCCTTTGTAAGGACATATGATACATCGTCATCCCTCTTCAGTCGATGAAACCTGTTCCTTTCGTTATATGCAGTAGAAGCAAATAATCCCGTCAACAATATCTTCGGTAATGTTTGAGGATACGAAAATAAGCATTTAAGCTATGCTACTAGATACTCTGCTTTTTTACCCAAAATTGGTTAGAAGATACCATAAGTAAAACATGTGAACGAGATCAATCGTTAAAGTATCGAAGATACTCAAAGAAGTATTTGTCTGTTCCTGGCCCTGATCGGGATAAGATGAAAAGTGTGTTTTATACACTGGCTGATTAGAATTGATGGAAGGATGTATACATAGCTTCTCCATATGGTGATGGATAAAGTGTACATGAGATCTAAACTTTACGGTGAATCAAATGTTTATTGGAATCAAAGCGGTGCTTGCGGGTTCGAGAATTAAAAGAATTAGATCAGGCGAGAAAGCTATGTTGAGGTCTTGAGGAGATGCAGTGCAAATAGTATTCTTACATCATCTGATTCAAGGTCTATATCGCTGTTCATGTTTTTTTTCTATATGCGGAACGAAGAATTTTTTTTTCTGATTGAGGGTGAACATGAAAAGTGGAGGCGGGATTGGGAATAGACTATTCAATGACGTTGTTGTAGGATAATCACGAGGTGTTTTGATATCGTAATTTTCGAAAAAAGTCCCGATATTATTGGGATTCATCTAGAGAAAGCATAAAATCCGAAATGCTCTCTTTAACAAGGTGAATGTACTTCTTGCACCGCATTTGCAGTCGATGAACAGGTTGCCGACCTCTAAATCTGATCTATATCGACCAAGAACTGTTAGATGTTACTGGTTGATATGCAGCGGAAAGGCGAAACTAATGACCTGACCTTAGGCTATAGTGTAAGCCTTACAAATCATATATATATTTTGCGAAATTTTGCTTCCAACGGATAACGGCTCGTAAGGCAGTTGCCTGTTTCGTTGGTGCAGTGGTAGCATGCCCTCTTAGGGTTTTCATTATTCGAAAGCTTTGGGGGTGGTCCTCGGTTCAATCCCGGGACGAGACCCGTTAACTTTTTTCTGACTTGTTCTTCATATCTTAATAGATCTTTCCACTCACTAAGCTAGGCTTATAGGCGAAATAAATAGTTTCTAATTTTAGTAGGGTTTTTTACCCACAGACCCAAATGGTCCTTTCATTGCCAGCCTGTGTGTTACGAAATATAATGCATGATTAATACAGAGTTCGCTTGTTATTACCCAGATTTCACAACAACATGTCGTATCAAAGTGTGCTTCTTCGCATTATGACGATGTCAATGTTATCACTGCGGTGACACAATCTCGTTGTAATGACTACAAAATGGCTCATTGCGATAAAATTACATGGCTTCTCGCACAAGAATTAAAGACACAGGTATCATAGTATCATAACGTTACCACAACACGATCTGAATTTCCTCGGAAGGTCCGATCATGTCCTGTCTTCATGTTCGATAATGAGATACAACATAGCGAGTCTCGCTAGATCATCTTAGGTCTGCATAGCATTCGCTGGATTCAAGATGATACATCTTTCCATCCTTTGCTACTATCACTTCTTTCGCTACATAATCAGCCGATATCATATAGTGTACTTGCTTTCTGAAGGAAACGGGTCACGGCTGTCAAGGAGACCGTCCACAGCGTGCTGCAGGGACAACACAAACAAGGAACAAAAAGCGGGAAGATGGATATAGATACTGACAGGTCTAAGACTAAAGGCTTACAACACAGAAGTTGTGGAGGTTTTCCCGCTTCAGAAAGAGAACTAAGCTTGTAGCATTTAGAACGAACATTATTTTTGCCTCAAAATCCTTGTCTTTTGTGAATTTCACCAGGGCAAAGGAAACAAAAAGAAATTCCCACTGACAGGTTTGAACTGCCGACCTTCGTGATAATTGAACAAGGTACCCACATAAGCACGAAACTCTAAACCACTGAGTTAAGCGGGAATTGATTGCCTACGCTTTTTATTTGTGAAAATTTGCGACCAATTATATACTGTGTGCTACGGTCCCAACAGCTTTAGCAATGTCGGATCAAGCGGCGCTGATGAGGAAAAGTCAAAAAAGTTCACTTGATTGGCGTCCGCTTGGAATTTCCTACGTTCAATTTGAGGTATATCGGATATTCTGACATCTCGCGAAATCGCTCTTCACAGAATGGCCTTACCTGCAAATCCCTGTAGATGCTGTAGGGGGCTATTTCACAAGCTGGGCTCAGCTAGTAGTAGAAGGCAATTCACCTCAACTTCTAATACTCTTTCGGAAAGATCGGAACGTGGTGGAGAAGGTTTCAAGCTTCCTTCGAGGGATTGGTCTGTAAAGCCTCCTGCCCAATCAAGTAATAGGAATGAATCAGGATCAAAAAGAGGCCCAAGGGACGAAAGAGGCCCCAGGAGGAATACCAGAGGAGGATTGGGCGAGAGAGGTGAGTCAAAATTATCAGTTTGACTATTATAATCCATTATCAGGAGCCGACAAACTACTTATACCGGGAAACCTACAGACTCATTGGGCGGACCAAGTAATCGGAAACCTTTCGGTAGAGATAGAGGAGATATTAACAACAATGGTCGAGGACCTAATAAATGGGGTTCCGCTAGAGAAGGACCAAAAGGTGATGGGATCAATTTATCATTCGGATTCGGGTTAAAATCATCAAAAGGTAAAGATCCAGAATCAAAAGGAAATGGTACGATTAGTGATCTGATAGACAAAACAAGGAAATCAGATCGTCTAAATAGACAATCGACATTGCAAAATAGTAGCAACAGTGGAAATAAAGGTACTTCGATATTTGGGGATCTGTTAACTGGTAACAAGAGAGATAACAGGAGTAGTTTAGACCGGAATCAGAATAGAGATGCAGGCTCTAAAGAAGATAAATCAGATAATGACTCAACTTCAACAGGATCACAAGAAATCCTTGTAGAAGATGGAGGTGAAACGGATGATTTCATAGGTGGAAGAAAAGGACATGGACATGTACATGGTGTAAGAGATAGAAGAAATACAAGTCATCATAGAAGAGATTCAGGTGGATCGTTATTATCTAGGTTAAGTGAAAATGAAGAATACTCACTATCGACCAACAAATCACATAATATCAAATCTTCAGATCTTCACCCTTCATCATCAAACAGTAATCACAACACGCATAAACCGAAATTGTTAAAACCAAAGATAGTTATTCAACAACAAGAAAAACAAGTTTATATACCAAGAACGATTAGTGTAGCAAATTTAGCAAAAATATTCAATGTGAAATTATTCAGTTTACAAACTAGAATGTTGAGATTAGATATGTCAGAAGATCAACGTAGATCAGATTATCTATTAAATGCCGAACAAGCTTGTAATATCGCTATTGAACATGGTTTTGATCCTGTTGTTGATGATGAAGCTAGTTTTGATATTTATCCAGAGTGGGTCAACATCCCCTTTTAATCAATCCTTGCTTAACAGAGTACAGCTAACATTCGCATTTGACCGTTAGTCCCGATACAACAGATGGAACTGTACATCCCCTCAGACCTCCTGTGTAAGTCATTCACGTTTCCGCTGTGGCAGACTCATAAGCTAATAAATTCGCAGAGTTACTATCATGGGTCATGTAGATCATGGTAAAACGACACTCCTTGATTCCCTACGTAAGACTTCTGTAGCCGCAGGAGAAGCAGGTGGGATTACACAGCATATTGGTGCTTTCTCCGTACCACTTTCATCGCTTTTGCCTGCTGGTACTATAGCCAATTCATCATCACCATCGACAATTACATTTCTAGATACACCTGGACATGCAGCATTCACAGCAATGAGAGCTAGAGGAGCATCAGTCACAGATATAGTAGTTTTAGTCGTCGCTGCAGATGATGGTGTAATGCCACAAACGAAAGAAGTTTTAGAATTAGTTAAAAATGAAGGTGATGAAAAAGTTGGTTTAGTTGTAGCAATAAACAAATGTGATAAACCTGGTATAGATTTCGATAAAGTTAAATCTGCTTTAGGATCAGAAGGTATTCATTTAGAAGAAGATGGCGGTGATATACCAAGTGTAAAAGTCTCTGGATTGAATAAATTAGGTTTGGATGATTTGGTAGAAACGCTTTCAACACTAGCTGAAATTAGAGATTTAAGAGCAAGAAATAAAGGTAAAGCTGAAGGTTACGTCCTAGAATCTAGAGTTGACAAAGGTAGAGGGTAAGTCAAATTCAACTCTCCCTATTGTGATTTGTATCCAGTACTGACTGAGACGGATGAACAATCCTTAGAAACATCGCAACTGTTCTAGTTACAAAAGGTATACTCAAAACAGGATCATCTATTGTAGCAGGACAAACATGGTGTAAAGTTAGACAAATGCAAGATGATAAAGGAAAATCAATCAAAGAAGCATTACCTGGTATGCCAGTTACGATTACAGGATGGAAAGAATTACCCTTTGCTGGTGATGAATTATTAGAATCTATAAAAGGTGAAGATGAAGCTAAAAAAGCAATTTCAAATCGAAAAAGAGATGAAGAAAGGAAAAAATTGATGAATGATGTTGAACAAATTAACTTGAAAAGAAAAGAAGAAAGATTAAGATTAGAAGCTGAACAATTAGCTCAAGAAGCTTTGGAATCGGGTCAGAATTTACAAGATTCCGAAACATTACCTAAGTTACCGAAGGAGGTAGAAAAGAAAGAGTTAAGATTGGTAATCAAAGCTGATGTTAGTGGTACAGTAGAAGCTGTTGTTGGATCCCTAGAACATATAGGTAATAAAGAAGCAGGTGTAAAAATCGTACATACTGGTGTTGGTGAAGTTTCAGAATCTGATATCACTTTAGCTGAAGCTTCTGATGGTGAGTTTCTTACTGGTATTATGCTTGAAGCATGCTTGCATGAGCGGAAGAAATGGCTAATCTGAATCTGACATCTCGTTGGTAATAGCTACTATTATTGGATTCAACGTTTCGGCATCAAGATCAATTCAGTCAAAAGCAAAATCATTGCAAGTACCATTAGAACTGGAGTCTGTTATATATAGATTAATAGATACAGTGCGAAAGAAGGTTGCAGGATTATTACCACCTAAAATTGAATATTCAGTTAAAGGTGAAGCTACCGTACAACAATTATTCTCAATCAACATCAAGAGAAAAGAATCCATCACGATAGCAGGTTGCAGAATCAATAATGGTATATTAAACAGAACAGAATCAGTGAGATTATTAAGAGGTCCAAATAGAGATATTATATTTGAAGGTGAAATTGAAACTTTGAAACACCTGAAAAAGGAAGTTCAAGAAGTTAGAAAAGGTATGGAATGTGGTATCGCTTTACAAGGTTTTACAGATATTAAAGAAGGTGATGAGATCATTACGTTTACTAAGATTGAAGTACCTAGAGAGTTGTAGATAGAATATAAAGATATGTTGGAACGATAAGGTAAGGGCAGAATAGTATAAAAGGGAAAGAAGTAGTAAAACTTGATGAAAATATTTACGAACCTAAATACATTTACTCTGCATATGCATCATAACATCGCATCACTCAATTTTAAAGGAATTGACTAGAATTCTGCTATACGATTTGCAAGTAATTCGATGCGATATATACGTTACATACAAACGCGAAATGAGAAAATGCTATAATTATAAAGATGAATATGATATATTGGTATTATAGATGTACAAATATGGCCAAGGGAAAATGCAGTAAACAAAATAATATAACAAAATCAAATGTCCCAAAATATCCTAAGTTGTCAGGTATAATTTACCCATTCATCGTACCTGTTTTTTGATTGGAATTCAAATTCCTAGGCAGTACCACCCAACTTAGCTTTCCGCACACCAAAATCCTTCATCAAAGGCTCTAACCATTCAGATCTAATTAATTCTTTCTCAACAAATTTACCTTTGAATCTAGTATATCTTTTCATTGCTGAGGTGGAAGGATATAATAAACCTTGATATGCACCTACATAAGCTGGTGGACAGAATTTTCGGGCTTCTAAATAATCTGATAAGTTTACATGTGCATAATCTTTTAATATTTTTCGTGCTTGGGTCAAAGTTTCTGGTAAAGCATGTTTTTTTGGTATATATGGTCCAAGTGGTGTTAAAATTTCATCTTCGTTTTCATTTTCGTTTTCTTGGTTTCCAAAAGAAGGTGTTGGTCTAGGTGGTGTAGGTACACAAACTATGGTAGGTAAATCTGGTAATTCGTCACCTGCTAAAGTAACTAATCCAAGCTATCAAACGAGAAGTAGTTATCAATATCATGTATGATCGTTATCTAGCGTAAGGTGATTTGGCTCACCTCGATACATAATGACTGCCATAGACGTAATTTATTCGCTTTTATAGTCATGAAGTTTCTTGGATCAGAAAGGAAGCTGTGTATTGAAAGGTAATTTGTCCCGATCAGTTATCATCGAACAGGATAGCTAACATATCGAACGTTGATAGTGTGTATGGAGACTTGATTCTTCACTTACCTATCGATCGAGGAAGCAGCATCTTGAGCGTTCCTTATACCTCCAGTAGATCTCCTATTTGGCGGTGTACCCAATTCACTCTCTAAAGCGGATGATTGATCGTCTTCTTCATCAAGTATGTGAGCAGCTCCATCTACTGAATTACTTAAACTACCAGATCTACTTGTTTTAGCTGAAGAGGTTGGTGAAGTAGTATCATTATCTGCGAATAATTCATCGTCTACCTCAGAAGTCTCTCTATTGGCTAATCCTCGATTCTCAGCTCTTCTTCTGGCTTTTTTTCCTCCTCTTCTGGTTTTTCGTCTTACCAAATCTGGTACACCATCAATCTCTATCTCGTCTTCATCTTCATTACCAACAATTTCAGTGTCAACCAACATTGAAGTGTCAAGAGGAGACGTTGAACGTGGAGTTGAGGGTCCAGCTATATTTATAGCCATCGGTGTCTGCTGGTTCTCAGAAGATTGCATAAATGATTTAGCTTTAGGTGTTTGTGGTAGTAACTGCGTATCATCCGTCGGTATCGTTGGAGAGACTTTCAAGGAAGATCCAAATGTTCTAATTGACGGTATACCCAAAGCAGCTCTTTCCTTTTCTCCAGCTATTAGCTTCTTTTTCCTTTCTCGCCTCTTGGCAGAAGCTGATTTCTTCGTTAATGTCTCTTCCATGTTATCACTGAGAGATGTCGATGAAGAAGTATCCATTTGATCCATTGGTATAGTCTGAAAAACATTATCGTATTCACTTGAAGATGATGATGAAGAGAAGATCATTTCGGATGATGCAGATGTTCTGTGAAACGCTTGTGCGGCTGAATTGATCGATTGAAAATCAACAGTCGATAAAGAGGAATTGGTTGATAAAGGGTATAGAGATGTTGACATTGTTTCCGTCCAGGTTGATTATTGTACAATTGCTATAGCTACAGGAAGGGAAAATTGGGTCGAACGGTTAGATTGAAAGCTTTACAACAGAAGCAAACCACTTTGCTGGAATATACAATACATGTTGAAGATGTCCTAGCAGCTTTTCTGAGTCTAGCTACATGCAGGAATGTTTTGGTGAGTTGAGGTATGGGATACCTGATAAGATGTCCTATGGGATGGAAATAGTGTCCAATCTTTTGTCTCGGCATGTGTCTATCATTATCCATCCAGCCACTCGTATACGACAACCTCCACTTAAGGTACGTAATTTGACGGTGATCGCCACTCCCATTTCGACGCGATTCGATGCAATAATGCATATGCAATAATTTTAATGATTCTTCATCAAAACATCATCGGCCACCGTGATTGGGAATCCTTTATGATGGTGACTTTGAAGGTACATTTTATGCTGATCCAAAGTATCCCATTTCGTTCCTATAATACATCATATGCGATCAACAGGGACAATATCGGATTTTCACCTTGTTTCATCAATGATTATCCCTTTCAAAAAGCCAAGAAATGGTCCGTGCTGCCTTGCATTACCTGGAAACACTCGTCGTCAAGGAGATTCAAGGTAATGATTCGTTACGGTAGGCTATTCCGCGAAAGTCTAGTATCTCGTTCTCATATTCTCATACGAGTAGAGGATTCTTCATGACTCTGATTGATTGCCCATTGTTCGATTTACTTATATATTCCAATCAGTCTTCTCGATGGTCTTTTCCCCACCTTTTTCCAGCCTTCATCCCTTTTTTGACTTTGTACTGTATATCGAACCTCTCGCTGGACGAGAACCACAACACTCGTTGACATTCTCATGAACAGCTTTCGACAAGCTACACCTCGCTGAATTACTATACACAATGTTGATCATCTCACTTTGCTTTTTACTACCGATTTTCACTTTAGCTGCTCCGCTACAATCAAAAACAAACAACCTTTACCCGACTCTCATACATGCAGAACTCAAACCCTCATTTAAACCTGTCAACATTTTAGATAATCCTGAAATTGGACGATCCCGAAGAGCTAGAACCAATCATTTCAATCATATCAAACGACAAGAAGAACCTTCTCCTGCCGAAGAGGAATCCAACGATCAGGTTCCAGTTACAAAAGAGGAAAATAATGAAACTTCTTCGGCTGTGTCAACGGAAACAACTAAAGTTGAACCAGAAAGTCAACCTACAACAATAGAAGATGGTTTGACTAATAGTCAAAGTGAATACAAATCAGTAATGGTGTTAGAAGCGATAGAGGGGTACAATACGTAAATTACAATTCCTCCGTTCTTCGAATAAGCAGGTAGTTGTGTTAAGCAAGTGACTAAATAGAGAACATGTTTTGATCTTTTCATAGTGATAGAGGCAGAGTTATTGAAAAGTGCTTAGTGCCTTCCGACGACTCTTCTCAGGGATACTGCGAGTCTTGGATCGATGGAAAATTGCAAGAAAATGATGAAAGCTTAGTAGCTCCATCAGTTACGACTTCCGCATCCTTCACTCAGTCTACGTCCGAAGCTCAACCAGAGGTGAGTTCGTCGAAGGGTAGAAGGACAATCCACGATGTGACCTACACTGAATACATGAAACAGCCGACCGGTACCTCCTTATCATCTTCCGAAGCTGAAATTAGCGAATCCTTCTTCAGTTGTGTCCCGACATTCTCTGCTTCGGAATCATCTTCATTGTCCACCTTCACCGAGACACTCGTTACTGCTACTCAGTCAGCTGTAGATGTTATGCCCACAATATATCCTATCAACCTTGTTGACGACTCTGGTGCTTCAACGGAGGTATCATCGTCTATTGCATCGCCTATCTCTTTCAGCTTGATGACTCCTACTTCCACTGAGAGCGTTAGCACAACTGAATTTACCGAGATGCCGTCCGCTACGACCGAGGATAGTATTGTGGTTGAGACTATTGCCAGCTCTGCATTTGCTAACGCAACTGTAGCCGCTGCATCTGAAACCGCTGCCGTAAGTATAGTTATATTTGACGCTGTGGCTCAGGATCAACAGCTCATATTTTTGATTCCATCATAGGCTGTAGCTATACCAGGTCAACAAATTAAAGTCCTTCCTATAGGTTTGGGTATTCTGGGAGGTAAGCTTGATCTCATGTCAAGTAGATATTGACTTTGTGCACAAGCTGATTCAATGTTTTCCACATAGGTTTGGTTGGTATAGCTGTTGCAGCAGTTTTATACGTTACTTTACAGAAACGAAAATATAGAAAGGAGTTTAGATCCAGAAAATTAGCTGAAGAAGCTTCTCCTATGGGCTTTAGTGGTAATTATGGATCTGCTGAGCTAGTACACAGACTACTCGTTTATATCGGAATGGCAATGTACCACAATTGTATTCGAACGGCTGGGGAATTGCCATAAAGTCAAGTCAATCTCCTATTGTCTAATTCAACTGTTCTTTGTTTTGGTTTCATGGTGATTCTGTGACCTAACAGACAAAACGCAAGAAACAAAGCTTTCCTTCCCTTGGCTAACAAGTACTGATAAGACTCTCTGTGCTTTTCCACCGAGGGATAAAAAGCTCCATTCTCCGGACGAGGTTTGAACTCGCGACCCTTGTGAAGCCTTTTTAGAAAGACTGGTTTTAAGATAACCACATAAGCACAAAACTCTGACCACTGAGTTACCAGAGAGAAAGAGTCAACGATTTTTTTCGGTTTTCCCTGAAATATATAGCGATATCCGCCTGCTCGGAAAAACGGTGGGTTAAATTATGGAGATCTTCACTATCATGGTGTCCTGATTTTGTATGAGTATATGTATGTCATTATCTAAGCTATGTCTATTTGTGTTTCATCCATGCATAGTCAGATAGTCATGACGATAGGTCGGATATATAAGGTTAGCCTTAACGAACAGATGAATTTAACAATGAAAAACCGCGGTTACTGCAAGCTGCGGACTGCATAGTTACCGGTACTCATTGTGACGTAAAGAGTCCATTTCAATGAGTTTTTGGATCTGACTATGATCGTTTATGTTGAAGTAACCTATAAAGCAGCGTCCACTAAAAAGATGCAGATGATTTTCTTCATATTTTATAGTCTAGTGACGTTTAATTTAAAGAAAGTTTGGTGAAGAATCACATATAATTCGTAACACGAGTGCTCATTCTTTGCAAATATGGCGTTCTCAGCTCCTCAAGACAATTCGGATTTACCTCCACCATGGTATGTCTTCTTCTCCTACGTCCTATACAGATCGGAATTCATGCTAAAATATAGTATACCCAATCACAATAGGATCAGACAATATGATACTCAATATCAAACATATTTTTATATAAATCCATCTACTGAACCACCAACTACATCATGGACACATCCTGCTTTGAGAGAAGGTGAAGTTCATCCTGAACAAGCCGATGCTTTGAATTCATACCATCAACAATCTCAAGGTCAAGGAGAAGCTGCTGCATTCTTGAATTCTGGTAGTGTAGCTGATCCCGTACCTGGTCCTAATTATGATAATAATAATTCATCTTATCAAGGCCAACAACAAAATCAAATCACAGATGGTCAGACTGGAGAAAGAGGTTTAGGAAGTACCATTTCTAGTTTGATGGGTGGTAAACCTAATAACCAGTATGGATATAATGTGTGTAAAGCATATTCATATAGGATGGGCTGAATTTTACTGATGATTACGATACCCTATTATAACCCTCTAGCAACAACAAGGATATCAAGGTTATAACACTGGATATTCCCAACAACAATCCTCTAGCGGCAACAAATTGGGTTTCGGTTCTGGTATGGCTGCTGGAGGTGCAGCTTTATTGGCTGGTAAACTTATAAGTAATGTTGTGGGTGGAGGGGTGAGTCACATGTTTCGCCTGACGAGCCTTTTACCATCCCTTGACGCTACAAGCTCTGGCTATAAACCCTAAAACTACATTTTCCCGCTGTCTTGCGGATTCTTTTCCGATTATTAGCTAACATCTTTCGATGACATTTATATCACAGCATCACAACTCGCATTCAGGTGGATCAGGAATGTTTGGACATAATATGGGTCCACCTCCGTTCATGGGTGGTGGCGGAGGAGGAGGTATGTTTGGCAATTCAGGAGGTATGGGAGGTATGGGAATGGGTGGAATGGGTGGTATGTTTGGTGGGCCAGGAGGTGGCGGACATCATGAAGGTCATCATGGGGGTGGACATCACGGAGGTCCAGGTGGACCAGGTGGTTTTGGAGGAGGTGGTGGCTTCGGTGGACCAGGAGGTGGGTTTGGAGGGGGTGGTGGCGGTTTTGGCGGACCAGGTGGGGGACGTTGGTAATCGACAAACTCAGACGATAAAGCTGGAAGGCTATATGTATTATAATCTCGCTTGCTCGGAATGCAGTTTTCCCTTTCGAGCTCGAAAGCATGAATTGTATGCAATGTTTCTACCATGCATTGGTCGGTTAAGTGGCTTCTCGATCTGTGTGATCGCATGCTTTTTAGAAATCTTACCATGCCATACTTGTGCTGTTGCAGTGAACTAGTAATGTTACCTGAGTTGAGGTTGAATTCAACGGGGTTGGATTTGAGGTTTGATGCGAAGGTTAAGCGTAATCACCGTTGAACACCAATTATTCTCCTTGATCCACTTTTCATCTTCCTTCCGCTGTTTCAACGTTTGTTCTAATTATTGCTTGCCTTGACTTGTTTCCGCGTACAAACCAGCAAACACGTAATCCTGCATTGCTTATTGAGATCTTGTATCTTGCATAACTTCAGACACGGCTACCGATATATCGATAACACACGCCTAATAGCAGTAATTCACGAATGGTCTCTGGTAGACACGACTTCACCGATTCTGAACCTGAGGCTGAGATGGCTATTGATTCAGGTATGGAAGAATTAGAAGCAGAAGTCGAAGCTGGACCATCAAATCCACGTAAACGACAATTGAGTGACGGTAATCCTGCTTCTTCAACCAATGGAGCTGCTACATATAGTAGAGGAAATAGTGAGGATTTTGATGAATTGCTAGATGAAGACGATAACAATGAAGGGGAAGAAGAGATTGAAAGAGTCAAACCAAAGTCTATCACTATAAAACCACCTTCTTCTTCTTCTTCGTCAAAGAAGGGTAAGAAAGGGAAAGAAGGTAGTAATCCATTAAAGATAACGGTAAGCTCAGTCTATAGCATATTCTCTCTACAATCAGTATTAAATACACACTATCAAGACCCTCACCTATCACATTATATGATGCGGTCGATGCGTACTTTGTGCCATCAACATATGTATCTTCCCATATAGAACATTACATTTACCTTTTTCCTCCTTTTTCTTTTCTTTTTATAGTTACGACCAGGTATAACCAACTTAGTAAATAACGATTCACCTTCTTCATCATCAACAAAAGGTAAAACGAAACAACCGAAAATAAAAGCTAAATCTTTGACGAAACGTCACAAAACATCTGATCGTTCATCATTATCACCACCACCACCAATTACACTTAAATTTGGACTAAAAAGTACAACAATGGCTGAAAAGGCTACGTATTCATCATCTGAGGAAGATCAAGAAGATAATGAAGACAGAGTAGAAGAAGATGATAATGATAATGATGATCCAATCTCAATTCCACCTCCAAAACAACCACCAAGCAAAAAGAAGAAACTTTCCTTGTCTACATCAAAACCATCATCATCAACAACAACTAATAGCAGTAATAGTAAAGGTAAATCAAAAAGTAATCAGGAAAAGGAACAAAAACTATCTACGACAGCTTTAGCATCAGCAGCACATAAAAAAAGTTATGATTGGTTAGCACCGTCAGTCGCTGGTGCAAGCCATCGTAGGCCACCCGAAAGAGAGAGACAGAATTCTTTAACTGGTAGTACAACTAGTAACGGAAATAGTAACAGTAATAGTAAGATTACAGGGTGGTCACCAGCAGATGAAGCTATAGGTGGTTTATTAGATGACAAAGATAACGATATTTCGAAAGAAACGAATTCACCTGATATAACAATCGAAAAGAAACCAAAAAAACAATATAAGAAGAAAGCTGCAGATGCTCCGCCAGGTCCAGGAAAAGCTTGGAGAAAAGGCATTAAAAAGTGAGCAGGCTTGCTTAATAGTGATATCTATGGTCGTGCATAGCAGAATTCCCGCTAACTACGATTATTACCGATATTCTGCTTTTGCCTTACCCCATCGCTTTCCTCACTACTTTCGTTCTGCTTGTGCTACACCGATGTGTTCAGAGGAATGACCACCGCCGTTAAGGCTGAGGACGGCCTATCAACTCCAGGCGGATCACCTCTGATTCAAGCTGCTACACCAATAAGTAGAGACGCATCTCCAGCTCCTCTGGGTGAGTACTAAGGCTCAACTGCTTTCTCCCTCATGTTTCCCTCTCGTACCACTTTCTAATGATCGTTAATTGACTGGTTGTGTCTACTAGAAATGCCTCCCCGGATGATAGGCGAAAAACCCATCCCGCCTGTCGTTGTTCCGCCTCCTCGTGCACCTTCTCCACCCTTTATCCTTGCAGATACACAAGAACTTGGATTCCCGGTTTATCCAAATCCTATTCATGCTCCCAAAGTACCATTAGGCAACTTCCCAAAGGTGAGTGGAATTTTCCCTTAGAAATAGGTCGTAGTTCTGCGGGGATTATTTCTATACTTTCCTATCTACCTCCTCATCCACGTTACCTAAGTCATCCTTCTGGCAAACTGTGTCGCTTTTCCTCCTTCGTTTCTTCGAACATGATAGGCAAGCGCAAAGTAATACTGATTTTTTGTTTCATCCACACCAGGTAACCCAATATTTCGCTCCACTCAATGGTGGCGATGTTGGACCTTTCCCAAGAAAAGAGCCTGTAAGAAACTGGACTCATTCCGAAAAGGTTATGATCGGAGTTGGAGGAGGTCAATTGAAGATAAAATCATGGTTTATGGGTATGTACTTTTTTTTTCCCTTGCTTTTTCCTTTGACCCTTTACAACCCGTATATTGAGTAGCATTTCAATGGGCCTTCTATTCAATCATTGATTGAAATAACACTGACTTAACTACTTGATTGTTTCTCCGATGATAACAGGTCCACCTTCAGAATTAGGTCGATTGGTTCAAGCAGATAAAGAAGCGAAAGAATTAGCAAGATTAGCTAAGATCAAATCTAACAATACGAATAAAGAAAATGCTCAAAGTGGAGGTACTGCTACACCCACTGGAGGAGGTACATCCAACTTAGATCCTAACGAGAATAGACCGAGTTTAACAACAGCAAATTCATTTGATAATTCAAATTCGAACCTGCCTACACCAGAATTAGCGCCAACCATCATACCAGCTGCCGTAGTTGACACCAATTCTGATGTGAACAAAACGAAGGATAATAATAATGATGAAGAAACAATGTCAGAATTGATGGACTTGGATGATAATGAATCATTGATTCCACAAAGCGGTACAACAACACCTGTTCCCGCTACAACAACGAGTACAACGAAAATTAAAATGAAAATCACTTCACCATCAACAGGAGGTAAAACCAAGAAGAATGTACCAAGGAAAAGTAATTTGAGAAAAGAAATTATTGTTCAAAGTGAAGACAATAGTGAATTAGATGTAGATCCTACTCCTAGTGGTGTTGGTGTAGGTGTTGTTACGCATGATAGCAAAGAGGAAGACATAATGGCTTAAGAAACGTCCATGTTTGATAATCGAGCTCGAAACAGTCATCGTTGAATTTGTACACTTTCATCCCTTCTCATTTTTTCTGCTCGTTGTATTTTTCCGAGATAAACGTACATTCCCTCATGTCGTCATTATGCATACTAAATTATATATATATTTTATTAACATTTTACAATACAAACAATAGAGAACAAGGCTATAAACAATTAGCGTAAATGATATTTCCAGAAACCCAAATTTTATATAGTTGAAGTACAATAGCACAGTATCTACATAGCTGTCTGTGATCTTTCATTGAGATGTCGATGGAAAGTTTATGCGGTGGAGCATAATTGATTAAAAGGTTCAATAGAAAACACGATTCTTGGCCGACTATCCCCTTCTAGCAATAGCAACTATTAAATCTCTATTCCAACCGATTTTCCATTCGGCTAATCTCTTCAATTCTCTCCAATGTTCGTGACCGCTAGCTGTAGAATCGATTGTAGAGGATGAGGGGATAGAAGATTGATAAATCACGAAATCTGCTTCACTCAATAATGATCTAAGTAAAGAACCCAACAATAAACAAACTATACAAGCTATAATCAATCCAGGTAAAGACACGACAGGTTTTCTGAGTATTTCGTTCTTCGATATTAAACCTTTCTGCGTAGCCTCATGAGGTCGTGTTATACCTGAAGTGGAAGATGAATCGTTGCTATTGTTGATAAGTGATGATGTACTCAATGAGGGCGTTGGTGGTTTAGGTGGATCAGGTAATTTAGGTAAATTACTTTTAATTGGTGAATGTTCTGCTGTAGCTGGAGCAGAATTTGAAGTAAATCTAGGTAATCGTGAATATTTCCAAAAATTATATGAATATCTTGATGTTGATTCCTGTATGGTTGTCGCTGAAGAAGGTTCAATAGGTTGAGGTGGCTAAAATAGCATATGTGATCAGCGGTAATTCACGTTTGGATTGGATTATAAATTCTTTAGAAGTTTACTTTACTCACCTTGATTTCTGAGGTGGAATTAGATTCTTCTTCTAGTGGAGTAGTAGTTCCATCAATCGTACCAGCACCTTCAACGTTTTCACCTATCTCGTCACCTTTTTTAAGTTCATCTTTCATATATTCTCTAGCTACCGCTAAAGGTTTATCTAATGACGTAGAATTCTGGGTAGATCTATTAACTAATTGAGGTAAGTTTTGTTTATTGTTATTGTCTCTTAAACCAAAATGTTTTGACCTCTTTTCATCTTCAACTATAATCTCATTACTACCATAAAAATAACCTTTCTTCATTGTTTGCCCTCCATCGAGCTCGGTAATTTGTGGTGATCGATGAGTTTTGAGAGTAAGTTGTATAACAGCTCCATCATTAATTAAATCTAATAACCATCTAGGCCTTGGTGTAGGTGCAGCTGCAATGCCACTTAAAGGATCTGATATAGGTGCATCATATCCCGTTGTAGGTAATGTAACTCTTAATAGATGTCTTGATTGTGTTGTTGGGTCTAAAGACGCTGAGTGTAAAACTGAAGGTGCCAATGAAATTATTGAACATCTAAAAGGCAAATCAAGATTTTCTTGTTGAGGTAATTTAAATGGTAATACCGATTGTTGTTCATTTGTAGGATTGTGTAATGCCACAGGTAAAGAAACAGCTTTTAGATCAACTTGACATCCAAATTTAGTAGCTGCGCTACCTATTTCAACTTCTAAGACTAAAAGATCTTTTCTACCTTTTCTAATTTCTTCAGCTAAATCAATTACTGTAGATCGTCCGGTATTCACAGATGAGCGAGAATCATTGTGTTTCAACAGAGGTGAAAGCGTCCCTTCCCTTTCTCTACTTGTAGATGGTGTCGGGGGTTGTATAGTCACTGTCAAAGAGTATTCATCATCATCATTGATTTGATGTACTCCCGATCGATCATCTTCGATACCTTCTAATGCCCAGGGCGCTGATGACCGTTCCTCCGGAGCTAAAACTACCATAGATGGTACTCTTGCCCTTGAAGGTGGACCTGAGGCCTTCAGTATACTTTCTATGGCCAACAGAGCTCGTGGTAAAGAACCATTCAACATGTTGTTTACTGATAATGGCATGCTACCACTATAGTCGACAGACGCGACGTACATGCACCTGGTGGAAGGTATAGCGTATTGTTCATGTGAGTACGGATCGATTGTTTCCAAAATCCATCCTTCTAATACGACATTACCTTGAGGCAATGCCGTTGGATTGTATTTTGTCCAATTCATACCGATGGATGCAGTATCGAAATTGGATGACGAAGCGTGAAATATCGTGGAAAGGGGTGTCTGAGATCCATGGATGGAAGGTGAAGGTGGAGGTGGATCAGGCATACGAGCTACGATGGTTGCCACTAGCATGCTTCTTCCTCTGAATGGGAATGTCGTATGGGCTACCATATGGGAAGTGGTAATTCCATGACCAAATGATTGAAGTGTTGTTGGTTTATCGAAACGCTCATCTTTTCTTATAGACGAAACTGCACTGGAAACGTCTTCAGCAGTAAATCCTTCTATTATTCTGCCAGCTCTAAAGACAGGAAACATCTCTGATACATGATTAACGATCCTTCTTTCTATCTTAAGACCATCTCGATCAGACACAGGTTGCCAGCTGTTAGGATCTGTTGATTCTCCATCTCGATCGGCATGAATTTTAGCGAGTTGACCTAAAGCTCTCACTGCTGCATCTACCGGCGTACTCCCGGTATCCGGGATTGGAGTAGCTGTGGCCATTGGTATTATGGCTGCACGTGTAGTTTCTGCTGCAACATTATACCACTTTGTGAGAGGCATAGCGTATCTGGTGAAAGCTGAACTGGATATCGGCGATTTATTCAGGTCAGGCGAATTGGAGGGAGATGTGACGTTCAGATCGAGGTTACTTCGCTTTTTACGAAGTGTCCCTAAGGCTGGTGGTTGATCAAGTGGAGCTCTTGACGGTCTTCCTCTTTTCTGTTTCTTCAGCAGCTGTACTTCACCATCAGGCAGATCTTCGAGATCAATCTTGACTTTACTGCCATTAACTGTAACTGACGTTTTTCCAGGTGGCGCAGTACCTCTCCTAACGGTTATGGCGACTTTGTCGTTCTTCAGGATGGTTGGATCATGCTCGATCGTCAACCACAAACCTCCTCCACTGGGCGACAGTCGATGTCTACGCAAAGCCGAAATGGCTTGTTGAGGAGGATCAATGAGGATCGCAAAACTGTTCGACCATTGATCTGCATCACAACGTATTTCGCATTCGATGTTAGACAGTGGTCTTGAAGCGTGCATGGATTTCAGACTACTTGCTTCGCTTCCGCCATTTTCAGGATCGGGGTTTTTGACAGCGACTGGGAGAGGAAAAGATGTGTGTGTACTAGAAGAATTTGATCGTCTGGCTTCGGCTGCTTCATACTCAAATTTAGAAGTTTCTTGTTCTACATCATATCTTGATGATAATACTCTTGCTCCTCCTAGCCGTGTAGCTACAGGTGGAGCACCATGTTTGATAGCAAATTCACCAATGCCAGCTAAAGTTGACATCATTACTTGTGGTATCGAAGACTTGTTTGACCAACCCCTAGGATCACTTTGCTCAAGGAGTGTGACTTGAGTAGTATTTGGTGAGAGCGCTTCAACGGACCAACCTTGAAGATCTATCTGAGTACGTATGATGTTTGGGTCGGTAACAGCTGGTATTCGAGGGAACAGGTCGTTATCGTCCGTTGAGAAACCGAAAAGATGAACCGAAGAAGGCGATTTATAGGTTGTTCGAAGCATAACTGAGTCTCTGGCACTGACAGGCCAAGCTGCCTTAGATCTGATATGCCATAGATCCGTTAATTCATTGATATCTTCCAGAAGAGCGGCATCCTCATGAGATTTATCCCAGACCAATCGTGCACCAGGACTTGCAATAACAGCGAAAAGATCCCATATACCGACTCCAACAAATACTGCTTCGGCACGGAACACGACTAGCGTTTTATCAATAGAATTGAGTTGATGTATCGCTACTCCACGAGAATCTAAAACCGGACGCCATTTCTGTTCTGGCTCCTGAAGAAGCGAAGTAAAATCTGATTATCAGTTGACGACCAAATAAACATGACTCACAAATGTAGTTTCGCCGTATCAAACTAGCGATACTCTTTTGAGCAGCTTCACTTCCTTCGGATTTTGTCCTGCTGATCTCAATCGAGTCTGCTTGCGATTTATAACTCTCCGCTGTAGCGATGGTTCGTAGTGATATACCGGTCATACTTGCTGTATCTTCTAGAAGCGGTCTGCGCGGTATAGGCGTTTGCATTGGTTCTATGCCCACTGGTATACCGTTAATTCTAACACCTGCTGTGGAAGATGTTGTTCTTTCAATAGAGACATTCACCCGGACAAGCTCCTCTCCTGGTTGCAATTTAGCGTGAGCAAATCTAAGGATAAGTCGTTTCGGTGCTGCTATTCCAGTATCGATGTTGGGAGCTTGACCGACGAAAGATGTCCACGATCCTGAAGAAGATTCTTTGCCGTGCTGAGTCCTTACAGTGATCTGTACATCCCAACTTTGCGTTGAAGAAATACCAAATTCCACCTGTCGACGTAAATCTTCCGTTTCCTTGTTTTCTCCCCCATTAACGATAGCATAGCCCACGGACAAAGTGACTCTAGCGGTATCGTAGCCCACTGAGCCTATAGCTACATCAGGACCATATCCCAGTAATACAGGTACTTTTTCACTTCCATCTCTGATATAATCCACTAATCCTACCACAAGAGAAGGAAGATGTTGAGGAACACCTCCACCAACTGCCCAAGCTCCTTTGGGGTTCCATGACCAAAAGCAAGTTATGCGAGCTTTACCATTCGGGAGGTTATCGTTAGATAAAGGTGAATTCGATGGTAGCTGTATACACCAAGCTAGTAGGGCGACGTGAGCCCGGACGTGCGGTGGTGCTGGGCGGAGATAGGCTGGTTCATGCTTTGAACGAGGAAGAGAAGTGGTGATATCGATCAAGGTATGCTGGTCCACAAGGGTTTTGGAGATAGTCACAGCGTCTCGGGGACTTTCAAGCGCGGACAGCCATTAATTGTCGCTCTAAACTCCCAATAAATTGCACTTACCTGGATGGCCAACCAAGTCTATAGTTTGTCTTGGTAACTCTCGTATGGGCATCTAGTAGATCAAGAGTAACAGCTTCTTCGACCATGCGATCCCCTACAAACATTACACTGAGCTATTTTGCGCGATCAAAATAATCAGAGTAGCTTACACATAGGTCTTGTTTCCGGCGTCACCAAACATCCTCTAAAAGTGTCTATACTGACATCGCTTCCGCAATCAACTTCAACTACCGCTCTATAAACTTCTCCTGCTTTACCATTCCGTCTATGTACTATCACCTGACTGGCATCTATTTTACCTAAGTTTGAACCTCTAGCTGTACTTTTGCCTGAATCTCGCGCAGTAGTTGATGCAGTAAGAGGGAGAACTGAAACTGGCTTCCATGCTGATGAGGCGGATGAGGAAAGTAGAGCTCTAAAGTAGGTTAACGAGGTGGAAAGGGATTCATGCCATGCTGCTTCGAGCCTATATTCAGAAGATAAATCAGTGATTGTATATGACGACGATTGTTGAATCATCCGAGCTCACTTGCTGCCGTCATCTAGATTCTCCAACCGCATGACCTACGGTTGGATGTCATGAAGGGATGATTGTAAGAGAACTGCCAAGCTTCGTATCTAAAGTAGATGGTATAAGTTTTCGCGCGATAGTCAGGCATGCGTGATTGAAAAAGCTTCAAGGTGTCTGGTGATTGGTCTCTGATTACTGTTTGTAGAGAAGGTATTTAGAATAATTTCTGAGCGATATTGGAATGTCAACTATGTTTGTTATTCAACCTTTGCTCTACATTCGGTAACATCTACAACTTCTCGTCCGACTTTATAGTTTACATCTCATCATCATTCCACGTGGGCATATCCGCTAATTCACGTGACTCAGCCAGTACTCACCGTACGTAGCCACCCTCATGACGCGCCTGCAGGTCAAAGCTTATGCTTAAAATCCTGGAACAAGAGAAGGGTGGTCGTCCATTACTTTAAACATCACTCATTCTCATTGTCTTCTCTACCCCATCACGATATCAAGCTATACATCATCGCACAAGATCAACGAACAAACACGCGCAATGATACAGATATTATCAATATTGATGAGTTCGCTACTGGTAGCTGCTCATGGAGATCACTCATTCGACCTAAATGATCTGAACGATGCTGGATTATCTTATGCTGAGAGGCATGTGCGTATTCATCTCACTCACATCCCATCATCAAACCATTCTCACCTCTTCCCATGACTTCTATATATTTACGATCTTCGTAGCTGACTTGAGTCAAAAATGACTTTTCATAGATGCATACAGAACACCATATCGATTCATTTGATTTAGAGGCTTTCTTCAAGTTACATGATTTGGATATGAACGGGTTTTGGGAGGTACCCGAAATAGAAGCTGTATATGGTTTACATCATCATTCCGTGAAAGACAAGATAAAACAACCGGAATTAGTGGATGCTCGAACCAAGGTAGTAGTAGATAAAGTCTTGGATAAGTTGGATACTAACAAGGATGGTGAGTATACTTCTATCGGTCATACGATATCACTGCCGCGATGACGATATTATGCTAATTCATATTCGATTGAAGGCAAAATATCACTATCTGAATTTATAGCAGGAGGAACAGACGGCTTACCGTCCTTTGAGGGATATAAGGATCTTGGTCGTAAGTATTCTACTTCATACTCCACGGATCGCTTCTCGAGCGTAATCTCGCTTACCCTTGATTACCTGATTTAGATCATTACGATGAAGAATCGGAATAGTACGTATGATCAAGTTAGTGATCTGGAAAGAACACAGCTAATCGGATGTTGTCATCGACTTCAGCTTCTTGCATCACGAAGAAGTAAGTGAAGGTACAAATTCACTAATACTTGTAGCTGATAATGACTATTTATATAGCTTTATCATTCAACCCCAGAGACGCAGACCGATGAAGCATACAATCACCCCGAAGGTGAGCTCAGCTGGAGGATTCCTGTCTCTGCCATGACCAAATCAGCTGATCCATCTTCTCCTGCAGATATCGCTCACTTCAGACGTAATTATCAAGATCTTTGCTACTTGCGGACATATCATGTGTGGTTACTGACAATAGTGTCTATTTACGGCAGATCACGGCGAGATAGAAGATGAAGAAGATGCAAGAGAACGTAAATTCGAAGGATTAAATGAAGATGCAGATTTATCAAAAGATCATTTCGCTGAAGACCCATTAGATATACATTCACATTTACCTGGAGATGGTCCAACTGATGTACCACCTAGACCTGAATCAACCTTGAAACCTGGTGATGAAGTTGATCCACCACCTACACAGGAACAAAAACCATTAGCAATACATAGAGTTGATCCTTTGGCTTCACCTCAACGTATATTAAAAGGTAATGACGATAACAATAAGCATTTGACAAAAGAAGAGTTAGAATCGTTATCAAAACAATCTGCGAAAGGTTCAAAGTACGATTCAGGTCATGGTAGACCAAGAAACGCTGAAGACAGATTGAAATCCGGTGTACCTTATAGTAAGTTTACCGGTCAGTTAACCTTGTATTTCTGTTACCTCAGATTGAGGTGGTGGCACTAAGCTGATAATATTTCGACCATTTTCTTTGATTTTCAGAATATAAGTAAGTCCAGTTTGTTCATCGAAGTCGATGTGATTTTCAACCGCTAATGTAACCAAATAATTTGCCTTCACAGAATGAGAAAAGGTCTTCGGTCCGATGAATTCTAGTCTCTGCATATATACGGTTATTTGTGTATGCATGTGTGTGGGATAACGTCGGATAGAGGTGCAGTCCTAAGTTTGTAATTCAGTGTAAGAGGCCTTATTCTTCACTCATGACTATACAGAATTGATACAGTTCATGCTGCACTTCGTGTTTGGTCATGAAACGTACATAAAGCGAGTGATATGAAGAGCGGATGATCTCACAATACTCAGTGATCAGATTTTCTTGTTGACATTGCTTTCAGCGCATGCTGCTTGTAAGGTATTGGCAACTATACTAACAGGTATTAAGTGTACGGGTTCCAGTATATCAGTATCTAGAACTATTTCTGCGCGAAGGACTTTGGTAGCTCCCTATGATCAAATGGCAAATCATGATAAGGAATTGATGAATCCCTGCAATTTTTCTCAGCTTGATATCGTCGAATTTCTGCTGCTGAAGTGGATTTAGCATATTTATCGAGTAAATTGATACTGTTAAGATGAGTAGGGATATATACCGAAAATGGTCTCACGCATTCATTGGCAGGTGGGACGTTATCTTGACTTCTAGCCAATGAAGAGCGAACATACAAGACAGCTTGATGTGAAAGGATCGCATAGGGGAACAATCTGGAAGGAAGGACAAGAAGATTTGACATTTTTGGAAGGAAGTCATAAGTCTCGAGCAACCTGATAGGTAATGAGATAGTCTATACTAACTCAATTCGGATGTCCAAAGTATGCTACAACAGCAACAGTTTCAATCCCGAGCAATCAGGATACGTTAGGAACAACCTGGTAGAACATGGTCAAATCACTACACATATGATCCGGCCGTTGCCGGTACCCTCATTTGCCACGTTGACGTCATGCCACACTTGTGCTGAAATCCATTTGCGGTATAAACCGAACTTTCAGGGTATTTCCCCATGCGGGGTCGTGTATTATTACCCGGTTGAGTTATCATATCAGTCACTGTGTTACACTATACAGGTAAGACAATTACTCATTGCAGTATCACTCTACTCTATCTCACTCTGCAACACAACCAGCCTTAGTATCGTTCTATCAGACTCATTATTATCTATATCTTGACTTCATTATCCTTTATACTTTATCGATCCTTTTTATCATTCATCCTTCTTTCTTCATCTTTATCACTTACCCATCGCTGCTTTTACAATGAAGACCGCAGCTATCTTATGCGCCGCTTTGGCAGCCGCTTCATCAGTTGAAGCTGGTGTTCATCGGTAAGTTTGCTCTTTCTTCGGCCGCGTCATCGTTGCCACCCCGCATTGACTTACCGAATCGGTTTTATTGTATTGTTGTTGTAGAATGAAATTAGAGAAAGTAACACCAACATCATTACTCTCTGACTCAGCATCAAACATTAGGCCATCACCTGAACAAGAAGCTGAATGGCTTAGACACAAGCATTTAGGTTTATCCCATGAGGAATTACTCAACGGTAATGGTCAAAAACCATTAATGGGATCAGGTGGATCAGGTAGAAAAGTTAAAGGTGATTGTCATTACCATGATATGAATGATGAGGACAAAGATAAATTCTGGGCTCAAATGATCAAACGTGATGGCAATGAGAAAAGAGCTCTTAAAGGTGGTCATGGAGTTCCTTTATCCGGTGAGTACTAGTAGATGATTACTCAATGAAGTGAATCTTTGAGCTGTACTAAGAGCTGTACTAACGAATGATACGATGCGTGTAGACTACATGAATGCCCAATATTTTGCTCCTATTACTATTGGTACACCTCCACAAAGCTTTAAAGTAGTACTTGATACAGGTTCTTCCAATCTTTGGGTACCAGGAGTCAGCTGCTCAAGTATCGCATGTTTCGTAAGTCTCGCTGAGTATCCTTACCCATGTCTTAATTCTGAATCAACCGAGACTGACCTCTTTATAGCTCCACTCTAAATACGATAGTTCAGCTTCTTCTACATACAAGAAGAACGGTACCGACTTTGCTATCAGATATGGATCTGGTTCATTAGAAGGATTTGTATCTCAAGATACTGTCACTATCGGTGATCTTGTTATCAAACACCAAGATTTCGCTGAAGCTACCAAAGAACCTGGACTTGCTTTCGCCTTTGGTAAATTCGATGGTATCTTAGGTTTAGGTTACGATACCATCTCAGTCAATCACATTGTACCACCATTCTACAACATGCTCAACCAAGGTTTACTCGATGAACCTATCTTCTCATTCAGATTAGGTTCTTCAGATGAAGATGGAGGTGAAGCCATATTCGGTGGTATTGATGAATCAGCCTTCACAGGTAAACTCAACTACGTACCAGTCAGAAGAAAGGGTTACTGGGAAACTGAACTTGAAGCTATCAAATTCGGTAAAGAACAACTTGATCTTGAGAACACCGGTGCCGCTATCGATACTGGAACTTCATTAATCGTCATGCCTTCCGATGTTGCTGAATTACTTAACAAAGAGTAAGCCAGAATACTGATACAGATGGAATCTCTAGCTAACAATCGTTTCACGTTAGAATTGGTGCACAAAAATCATGGAACGGTCAATACACTGTCGACTGTAACACCATTGATAAACTTCCTCAACTCTCTTTCGTCTTCGCTGGTAAATCGTATACCCTTGATGGTTCTGATTACGTCCTTAACGCTGGTGGAACATGTATTTCATCTTTCACTGGTATGGATATCCCAGCTCCAATGGGTCCTCTCTGGATTGTTGGTGATGTAAGTGCATTCACTGTATATCAACGACGATAGGAGCTAATGTGTCGTTCACAGGTATTCCTCCGAAAATACTACACCGTCTATGACCTCGGTCGAAACGCTGTCGGTTTCGCATCAGCTAAATAAACAAGTGTACTTGAAGAGCGAAAGAAGGAAAGAAGTATAATAAAAATCTAGTCTAGACAGAGATAGAAGACTTATAAACGGGGTCATTTGGAGGAAGGTTTCATCGTTTTCAATATCAAATACCCCCCATATATATCTATCAAGATTTTGTGGTAGCATCGTTTGAGAAGTACTGTTTCGAATATGACTGCATGTATCGTCTGCTCTGATCCGTCACTTTGTCGCAGGCCCCCAGGGTACTGTTTACGCGGGAACTACGAACCCTAATATGGAACGGCGGACGTGCGCTCGGTTAGAGCAGCTCGTGCGAGTCATGCCACCCAATCAGACACGCATCTGGATTATGGATTACGTCCGAGAAAATGCTGATGCGGCGTAGTCAGATGGCGCAATTCATTACAAATAGGTTGTTACAACATCAAAACGTATTCAAGGGGAACTCTCAGAACGGCTGGGTCCCTTTTGATCTGAATGCTGCTCGGCTCTAAGCCATCTGTCTGAAGCCCTGATTCTGCAGATCTTGGCGGCGACATTTGTTGGACTCATGATATATGCATCTGGCACTCATAGCTCTCGAATACAGATACAGTATGTAGGCGGTGAGAGATGGCTCCATGTCCTGCTGATCATGAATATCAAAATAATCCTCGGGGTGACTGAGTAGTGTGAATCAGTAAGTCAAATGGTTAAACTCGTTGCGCAAGCCAAGCAATTCGGCGTCCGATCGGAAAAAGTATGGTCTCACTTGTCCGGTTATCACATGCATGACATGGTGATGGGGATTAAAGTTAGGACGACGAATGATCAGTGGGACTGCGCAATACTGTGTGACTGAGCTTTGTTTTAGTTGCGAGTTGCGATTTGCGGGAAGGGACGGCGATAACGAGGAACCGAGCAACCAGACTTATCGTCAGTGTGTGTACCAACAGAATAAGTACAGTAGGCCTAGGACCGAGAATCCGAAATTAATTAGCCATTTCGTCGCTCATAATCTTGCCATCTTCCTTCGATTATCTACAAATTTCCATTGACTAGAATTATAGCTATAGCTGTTTAGATCTACCAATTGAGAACTTTGAGGTTCAGAAAGGGCAAAGGGTTAAGAAGGGAAAAAAGTGGAGGTTGTCCACTCGCGAAGATAAACGATAAGAAATTTCAATAACGGCTAGCTCAACCATCCATCCGTCTGTCACTGCGAAGACATTGAATGTATCGTTCTGGCTACCAACGCCGCATTCTACCAGCCTCTCCGAGCTACAATATCTCATCCTGTTGATTGACCCATTTAGGATTGATTGCTTTATTTAGGAAGGTTGGTACCGGTGTTGACTTTTGGTGGGTACAGAAGGGGGATCATTTAGATTCAGCTAGATAAATTATACATCATTCAACTTGATCACAGACCTCCAACCGTACACATAACGAATAACGACAACAATCACGAAAGATATAAGAAGAGTACTTTTGGAGCGAGACTCAGAGTTCGCTTGACATACGTGGTAAAACCTTCTTTATCCAAACCTTTATAGTTTATTTTGACAGTGTTACGACTACATTTCTCGGTCCTCGGATATCCGACTAAATCCTCTCATACTCAAGAAGATAGTCGTACATATCTAGTCTGTAACTAAGTCGATATCCAACCTTCTTTCTCAATCAACATTTTATCTAGTATTAGCGTAACCATTTCGTCAATTTTGGCTTTCTCAAGTCATCACCATTTATCGTATTTCTCTACCCCAATTTAACGAAAGTACCATGACAACATCAACGACAGTCTCGCCTTTACCGACGCCATCGAGCATCGCTGATTCCAAACTCAAAGTCCAACCATCATCCTTGACCCCATCCGCTGACAATACTCCACGTATACCTTCAACATCCACTACGCCTACACCAGCACCAATGTTATCTGGACCAAACTCTGATGAACTAGGAAGAAAAGGAGAGTTAGAAGAAGATGAACTTCAAGAAGACGAAGCAGAAGAAGATGATGATGAGTTACGTTTACCTCCATTACCGACGAAACCTAAAGAAATGCCTTCCAGACATCCTCCGTTGATGACTACAGCTGTTATGAAAGCTCCCCCTATATCAGCTATACCACCACCAACCTCGTCATTCACCTCCAAAACTACAACTGTAAAAGCACCAATAAATACGCCAAGTCCGAGAAATGGTGGGATACAACATGCCGGAGCTGGTGGAGGAAGAGGAAGTGGAAGTGGGAATGGGAAAAGTAGGAAAAGTAGTTGTGAAATCTGTCATTTTAGGAAAATCAAAGTTAGTCCTTGGTGATTTTGCATGGACTTACTATCGATTGAATAAGCAAGAAACTGACGTACTCCATTTGCCACTTATATGAATAGTGTGACCAGCAAAGACCATCATGTTCGTCATGTACACGTAAAGGGCATAAATGTAAATATGCCGACGAAGCAGGTATTATCTATCCTTCTTTGCCGGCTATAACACCTAGACCAAATTTCAATCAAAGAGCAATGAGTGTGACTGTGGTAAATGCTTCAGATCCCTCAATCAAGTATACGATGCCAGTCCCTGGATCAACAAAAGTTTTGGTATCATCAAATAATACGAATACTCCTACACCATCGTTAAAAGTTGGTTATGGACAAGGACAAAATGCAAGTCCTCATCCTGGATGGAAAGTCACAGACGGTACCAACACCCATCATAGCGGTACCAGTGGCGGTTTGAACGGTAGTGGTTATAGTGAAGAAAAGAAGAAAAAAGCTGAAAGAAGAGAAAGAATTGTCTCTGGATTTGACAGTGACTCGGAAGAGGAAAATGATTCGAAAAGAGATGAAAGAGAAGGCAGTGTAAAAGGTAAAGGAAAAGATGAAAATAATGCCGTGAAAGATTTAGACGGTGAATTAGTTGCTTTAGTAGAAGAGGGAGATCAAGAAAATAAGCGAGATGACATTGACGAATTGGAAGAGGAGGATCAAGATGCTGATAATGAGAGCGGTTTGGAGATTGAAGCCCGGAACAAGAAAAGAAGCGCAGAGGTAGACGATGATATATCGGGAGAGGTGAGATCACTAATTCCCCTAACCTGATCGAGATATCTGAACTGATATTATCGATTCAGCTTCTTGAGCTTGCTTCTGCGCCTCCCAAAAAGAAGAAGCCATCATCGTCGACCTCCTCATTGTACACGCACCCGCAACACATTCTATCAAAGCCAGCTACAAAGCCTGTCACGCACAAACATTCACATGGCAAACCTTCCATTCCGGTAGGCGTGTTTCCACCAACTCCCATAACCAGCACACCGTTTGCAAGTCGCAATGATGTTCACCGATTTGATCCATACACAAGTCCTTTACAATACTTGGCAAATTCGTTACCAACACCCGAGATGCAGCAAATACTATTCAACACGTTTTTCACTGATCCATTCTTGACGGAGGGGATCTCTTTACTTCAATCACAATATATGGAGGGCTTCAAAGGTTTCCTGGAAAGAAGACATGCTCGATATCTACCTGGTGATGCCACAACGTTGGCTAACGCATATGCTATCTTGGCGACCGCTTTGAGGATATTACCTGAGGAAACCGGTAAATTGATTTTAGCCAGTCAAGTACACATCACAAAGGGGCTCACCAATGTTCCAGCAAATATACATTTCCCCAGATCTTTAGCTAAATTAGTAGCTTGCCAACCTGCAGCTTTGAATGATCCCACACCGTTAGATCAGAGATATTTAGATTTGGCTTTGATTTCTGCTCAAATCGCCGAACAAGCAGATCCACCTAGTATAATGTTGGTAGCGTTCAAGCTCATCTTGTATAGATCTTGTATGCTAGGTAATAGGAAAGACAAAGTTGTTTTAGCTGGAATGTGGTTAGCTCAAGCTGTCAAAGTCGCCCAAGCTTTAGGTATGGGCAAAGAATGGGAAGGTCTGACTCAAGCCGATAGGGAATTGAGGAGAAGAGTAATGTGGTCTTTATATGTCGCTGATAGACATCATTCATTGTGAGTCAGCGTGTCTGCCATTACGCGTTAAGCTGTCTTTGCTCATGTTTGTTATCCACCCTAGCGAGACCTCATTCCCTTATACCATGATGGATGCTCATCAAGGTATACATCTTCCTTCTCCCATGGCAGAAACGGATTTATATCAACTTCGACCTGATGTACGTGAATTACCTGCGCACGCCACAGAGATTGCTCCCACAGCATGTACAGCATTATTCATTCATACGCATTTAGCAAGACGCATAACGCCGATTCTAGATTCTTTCGCAACTATATCAGCAGCTAATACACCACACGACTTAGTATTGAGGTTTGACGCATCATTAGATGCGTTTCAAGATGCTTTACCACCATATTTCAAATTGTATCCATTAACTGAAACACAGTTCGATTCTACAAATCCTTATCTTATAGCACATAGGTTAAGATTACATTCTACATTATTGGAATATAGGATTGGTGCACATAGAACACATTTATTGAATTATTTATTACCTTCTTCAGCAAATTCAAGTGGATTAAATACAGAAGGCATTAGAAAGATTTTAGTTGGAATTTGTTTAACAAGTATAAGAGTACAAAGATCAATCAAATTATTCTTGGATCCGAAAATAAGTTTTAGATTATTTAATCCAACTATCATATTCGAAAATTCAATGACATTATCGTTAATCATGTATATTGAAAAATATTGTAACATGTCTTCCACAAACAATATAAATTATATGTACAGTCAAGAATGGTTATCAATGAAAAATGGTTTATCAGAATCAATTGAATTGTTAGAAAATGCTATTCAAGGTGAAGGTCAAACTTATGCTAGGAGATCTGTTGCTGTGATAAGAGAATTCATGAGTAGAGTTGATATCCCATTAAAACCGTGAGTTGGATTGTGGGAACCATTGTAGCTGTTTATGCTATTCGATTTTAAGGCAAATGCTAAATCAAGTTATACCCTATCAGATTACTTCGAACCCAACCACAATCACCAACACAAGCACAAGCACAAGCAGAACCGCAACCGCAACCGCAACATACAACTACTGTAAAACCTGAAATATCACCTCTACAAACTAATATACCACTTGACCATCATGAATCTCGTTCACAAAGCCATGATCCTCATCCTCCTCCTGGACATGGTCGTCGTACTAAAAGACACTCTACACCAACCGATACGGAACAATCGAGGATGAAATCACCTAAATCACATGAGAAACACACTTCCATTCCAATTTCCACTACCATGTCACCACAAAAATCTTCTTCTTCGTCCAATAATCCAGCCCCGAACAACCAACAACAATTACCTTCAGTGTTATCAGGTACTCCACCACTTCAACAACGTCAACCACCACAATTAGATCCTTATATCACCCATATCGTATTATGGTTAACTGATATCAGTAACAGTGGTTTAAACCTTGAAGTACTTCTTAGAGAACCTGAGTGGGTAAATGGTTGGGAAAGGATAGCAGCTGGCATGTGAATAAATACATTCGTACGATCTTGATAAGACAGACTTTTTCCTTGACTGGTGCAGTATCCACAATACAGTGACGTATAAATGAAACAAGATGGTCCTGTTACTTTGATTGAATCATTGGTTTCTTGACAATCTCTTTCCTACGATGGTTTGTGATCGTTGCCGATATACTTGATTATCTATGTCTTATGCGCTTATCCTTTAGCATCCTTTAGGCATATGTTAACTGTTGCATATTATCGATTCTTCGTAACGATGAAGCGCGCAGAGGTGTTGAGATCTCGTTCGCTACGGGATGCAAGTAAATTGGATCTAACTTGGATTCAGGTTTTCTGTCCGTCTTTCCTGGCATCAAGGCCCCATATTATGTGATCAGATATACATCTATATACAAGGACTAGACAATTGAGAGAAAGCTGTCTTCAGATTGGAAAGGTGAAATTATCCGGAATCCGTATTATCTCACAGTAAAAAAAATTGTGAAATATAAGTTCACATATGATAAATCTCATTTTATTATATACTATGTTACAATCTTTCCAAAAATCCAATATCGAATAAGCCCATTGATCTTTTATTTATAGGCCAGATAGTTGAACTTTCTTTTAATGTTGTGACTAATCTATCGCAAATGTTTGTAGGATAAGACAGAGTTTCAATTTGATTTCCAATACCAAATCCAGGTAATTTGTCAAGACTATTTTATAGGGATCAGCTAATCTCTCCTCTTTCAGTTGGAAAAGAAAAAAAAATTCGTGGATCAAGAGGTAAGAGAGATATATTATTTATACTTACTCATTCTCATTATTGTTTTCAACTACTTTATACATCACTTTAGCTGCTCTTAAATTTCTCTGATTATAATTTTGATTGCTTGATATCGTGTTGCGTTTATCGCCTATAGTAGAAGCCACAGATGATCTCCGCGTATTCGTATCATCAGGTTCACGAGGATTTACTGATATTCGTAATGGTGAATGTAAAGGTGAAGATTCTGTTGGACGAGTATATGACATCTTGACAGATTGGTTAAACAGCCAGATCTGTCGAGGGAAAAGGAATGAGATTGGTCAGTTGCAGCATTCATAAGGAAATATTTAAAAATTTAGTAGGATCAACTTACGTAGATCCTTTTGTTTCCTGATTCTTCATCAGAAACGATAAACCGGTGACTTGCATGAGCTTGTGATAGCTCGAGCATATCCGATACCACGAATACTGAAAGAGGGAAACGAACGAGTCTAAGTTGATTGGGTAAATCAGTTTTATACGTGAATATATTAGGCATTATGACCTACTCAAGATGATCTCCCATATCGGCTTCTTTTGACAAAGCAATAGCCCATTTCGAGAATCTTACTGTACCAGCACCAGCTTTAGCATCTTGAGAGCGCTGTTTACCTAATACTTCGCCGCATATACATGTAATGACATTCCATGCATCGTCCTGTTTTGATTAATTTCACATTAGCGGATTATCTTTTTCATATACAATGAAATCATAATATTCGGAGAAGAAGGTGTATGATTTAAAGGATGTAGTCTCGGGAGTAGCTTTTATTCAATAACACTTTATGAATCAAAGTTTGATCAATCCCAGACTTGGGATTAAATTGATATAGGACCTTTGTATCAGCCAAAAGAGAAGATTTATGTTCATAAATCAATCTCTTATCTCAAATATCTGCAGCCCTTCCTCACATCAAAGATACCTCGAATAGATACGAAACTAACTAAGAGTTCCGAATGTCCTCCAGGTCTTTGATGAGAGATATGAAGAGGAGAACAAATGAGATCATCCATTGAAGAAAGGATGAAGACCTTCTTATAGCCCGTAAATAGAGTATAGGGAACTGAGATATGTATTATGTGAAGGGAAGGAAGTGATATTGGGATGAAAGGACAAGACAAGAAAAAACTCACTTGTTCACCTGATGTAATGTCAACATTGATATTATTCCAATTTACTCTTTCCTTGCCGATTAAGAGATAACTTGCACCTACAAGTACACTACCATCCTTGGGCCAAAACCCAATTTTAGTCTGTTCCGCTAATTGAGCAGTAAACGAAGGATCATTGTGACACATCCAAATCTCCATCATTTCTGACCAATGTTCACTTGGTAAATCTTTATACAAGCTATCTATGTTATCATTGAAGGGTAAAGTTGATAATTCCCTTTCACAAGATGTACAGCAAAGTGATTTAGCTTTGGTATTTCTCAAATCAGGTGCTGAGAGTGGATATGCAGGTAAAAGCGATACCGCTGCGGGCGGGATAGGTTGAGCATTAAGTTTAGCTTCTAAGTGAAGTGATTGAGGAGTAAAGAAAACAGATTGTCCAGGTTGTACAGGAACAGGCAAAGCAATACGAGTGGAGATAGTTGGATCTTTCTTCGAAGTAATGATAGCTTCTTCAGAATCAGTATTGGTGGTCTCAACTTGTAATTCTAGGTTCGATGACACGCCAATACCATGTAAAGTAATTTGAACTGATCGAAGATTTTCTTGGTGTTCAGCAACGAAAGCGATATTATTGATATCTGGTAAAATGGGTTGTAGTTAGCTATACGAAACGACTTTAAGTACCCGTCAGCTTACCAAGACCATTACTAGACTTTAGCCCTTGTGGACCACTACCTCGTCTCAACATCCCAGCGACCTTCTTAAAAGCAGTAGGAGTATTTCTTCCGGACGTACTCTTTTTACCTGAACCACCAACGGAATTACTCCTTGATCTGGCCATACCTTCACTTGATTCTCCATGGAGAGCATCACCAATAACCGATTCTCTTCGACTCGGATTTTGACTAGACAAGAAATCTTGTACTGTAACTAATTCGAGGGGGTCTTCTATTTTCTCACCGTTCGGACCATTTCGAGGCGTTGGAAGTATAAAATCTTGATTCTTTAGTCTGCCCGATGTAGAGTAGTCCATGATATCTTCAATAAGCGAGGCTTTCCGACTAGTAGTTGGTTCTGAAGCATCTTGATCATCTAATCTTCTCTCTTCAGATTGATCTATCAAATCCCGAAGAAAGTGATCCCGCTATAGTAGCTCAACCATTAGCATGATTGTAACTTAAAGCATGAGGGAGGAACAATCGTTACTCACATTCCTTAGTTCTCTGGCTCTAGCTAATTCTGCGTCGACATCGCCCATAACAGAGTCCTGGCTTTCTAAACGGCTAGCTTCAGCTTGATCAACGATTCTATTGATGAACCGTTCTCGCTAAAGAGATTGAGATTAGCATGATATTCTATAACAGCATGTCATTCTATAACTCAGAGTTATTTCTATCATCAGAGATCAAAGCATCAAAGTTACAACTCACACTTCTATTTTCCCAACCCTCACCACCTTCAGCTCTTTGACCATCTTCAACTTTTATCCTTCTTTTTCCATGAGCTCTTTCAATTTTATCCCAAATTTCTTCTAATTCCTTCATTTTTTGTCTTTCTAACCTTATCTTGTCTTCTTTGCTTAATAGTTTATTCCCAATCCGACTACTATTTTCACCTAACGTCTGGTCTGTTTTCGATAAAGAAGTTTTATTATTTCGTAATGCAACTCTTTGATCATGATGTAATCTAGGTGAAACAGAAGATAATCTTTCTATAGCTGAAGTCAATGAGTCTAATTCCATTAACATCTTTTCACGATTTCCTGTAGGCTCAGCTGCGAATGATAATTCATCGTTTTCTTGCGTTTGTTTTGTTGGACCTTGAGATTCAGGTGCAAGGGAATGTGAATCATCGTACGATGGAAGTATAGATGCATTATCATCTTCGTTTTGAAGTTCACCTTTTTCTTTCAGTTTGTTGTGGTCCTCGAATGAAGTTGAGTGGGCAGTGACATGTTGTTCGTAACTTGGTGGTAATCCATTATCCGTAATTGAACTCTTAATACTTTCTCTTGATCGTTGCAAGAATGTACTGTCATTCTTGGTTTTGGATAAACTGATAATAGCAGTACTCAGGCTGTCTAATCTTTGCCAGGCTAATTCTTCTCTTACAGCATTTATAGCAGGGTGTAATCCTGAAGAGCTGGCGTTGCCAATGGGGCTACTATTCTCGAGGTCTTTCTGAGATTCATTGCCGTCGAGATATTCAGCATCATCTTGCAATCTAGCCTGTTGTAATTCCTCTAGTAAATATGTTAAAGCATTAAATGAAGTTTGTGTTTGATTATCATGATTTTCTTCGAGATTTGGGAAAGAGTCGGTATGTACAGTAGAAGGTGTTATATTTGTTGAAGGTGGTAACAGATCATCTAATTCATAAGTAACCTCTAATAGGTCCGTCAACGCAGTGACTAATTGTTTATTCTCGCTCGATGGTTGATTTCCTACTCTAGATACGTTATCAACTTTGGATTCAGACGATGGTAAAAGGGAAGATAAAGCATTTATACATGATTGTTGGACTGATGATAGATGAGCTCGAACGTATGTTTTTTGCTAATTCGTAGAATATACTATAATGTCAAAAATAGTCACACATGCCGCCCAAGCGGATATCACTTACTTTACTATTACTACTCTCATTTTTCGTTCTAGATATACTTGCCGATGATGATGTTGATGTTCCTACAGCTTGTTCTGATGGAAAAGGTTCAGGGGGTGGAGGTAATACATCAATATCATCTTGGAAGTGTTGTTGACTGACAACTTTAGGTGGACTAGGTCGAATAGCTTCCATCTCTTTTTGTTATCGTTTCGACTAGATTGATACAGACATGAGATGAATCGGTTTGGTTCGTTTTCTACGCTATCCTTTTCAATTGTCGATACCTACGTTGACATGTCATGTATCTGAACGACATGAATACTGTAACAAACTGTTGGAGTGATTGGTCACTGACATGCAAATTACTGAAGTGTAAGAGAGGGAAAGAAAACACCAAGCGTACTAGCAACAATATTTCCGAGTTATCTCACCATCTCGGAAAATAATGTCAAAGCGCGTCGAAGTCGTCTTCCCCTTCCTCTTCCCCTTTCCCTTATTCATACATGCATAAAATCATATACTGTTTCATCCTTGTGTCGTAACGAGGACAATGACAATGCATGAACGAACACGATACACAGTATAAAAAATTGTACAAAACTTGCTTAGTATAATGCAGCTTTAATAATCTCGTCAACTTCTTTCTTATGCCATTCCCCAACTGCGACAGCAGTGGTAGCACCTGATTTTCTGCCCGCATATTTGATGTTACCTTTATAACCAATTTGATCTAATACATCCTCTATTCTAGGTTTGACATATGACCAAGGACCTTGATTAAAAGGTTCTTCTTGTGCCCATATGATCTCTTCCATATTCTTATATTTAGAAAGACCCCTTTCCAATTCAGAGTAAGGGAATGGTGATAATTCCTCTATACGTACCATGCTTATATTCGAACTTGACTTTTTATCTGATTTGGAAAGAGCTTCGAGAAGAGTATAATAATGTTTACCGGAGCATAAGATGACTTTTTTTGCCGACGAGCTGGAAGAAGTCTCGAGAATCGGCTGGAAAGTTGTGCCCGGTGTCATTTCATCTAGAGATGAAGCCGCCAGCTATTCAAAGTATGTAAGCAGAGTTCTTTGACGCTGGAAGGGGTAAGGACTTACGGGAGATCTCAATAAACCCTTTGGAGAAGCGATAATCAATGGTCTTCTGTAGTTCCTCTTCATTTGTCTTCTAAGTAAGTGGAACAATTGAGCAGGAGTAGAAGGATTGGCGAAAGTAAGGTTGATCTCTCCATGAGTATCGAAGGTTCTAGCGTCGTTCGATAGCTGAGACAGGGATCAACCACCAATTATCATCCCGATGCTCGTGTTGTAAACATACCTGTAAAAATCGCTCAACCTTGCAAGAGGAATGTTCGGGACCAGCCCCATCATACCCATGAGGTAACATCATGACGATACCACTTTGCTTCAGCCATTTTGCTGTTTATCGATTCCATCAGCTTCAAGTTATTTCGATTGTTCACTTACCTTGAGCACCAACAATAAACGTATCAATCATGCTTTGTGCTCCATTCATGAAATCACCAAATTGAGCCTCCCAGATAGGGAGTAATTTGGGATTCGACCAGGACATCCCAACTTCGAACCCCAAGACCGCCATTTCGCTGAGAGAACCTGCGACAATAAGGACGATTGGTTATATGCAGGCATTGCTATCGCTAATGAGAAACTTACTATTGGCAAGTTCAAGTTTTCCTGCACTGTCTCCAAGCTCCTGATTAAGTGGGATATAGCATGATTCCGTTTGCTGATCAACAAACATCGCGTGCCTGCAAAGCAAGAGATCAAAAATCAGATCAGTTTCATTGTGAAACGCAACTATATATTACCTACCGCAACTTACCTTTGAGAGAAAGTACCTCTGCCAACATCCTGACCAGATATTCTAATATCATTACCTTCTCTCATTAGAGATCCAAAAGCCATTGCTTCGGCCGTGGCAAAGTCCACTTTACTGTCTAATGATTTCAAACGAGATGCCACATGACGTTTCAGCCTTGTATGTATATTCTGTCTCAATGTGTTAGCTAAATCAGGGAAGACTACAGAACACAACCTCACGAAATTATCTGGCAAAGTCACACTTGCTTTTGCTATTTCAACCAGTTGTTGCTTGTCCACTCCCGTGTCGGGATTATGATCTGCATGTGATTCAGCTGGCCAAACAAAATTTTTCCATTTCACTTGTAACATATTAGATTCCGGCTGGTAGCTCTCCATTCGGCTGAATTGTTCCTCCAGATAGGCTGTGTATTCTTGGCGTAGTTTCGAGGCACTTTCTTCTGACAGAATATCCTGTTGCTGCAAGAAGCGCATAAGCCTCAAGGGAGAAATCGAAAACCATTGAACATTACTCACTTTCAATCGGGTCTCGTACAGGTCCGGAACGCTCTTTCTAGCTCTAATCTTTTCATACATTTTTGCTGCAATTGTGTCAGCAATTCCGTTGACGATAGAGTTCAAGTAGGAGCAGACTTACGTTGCGTATAGGCAGGTTCATCAAGTTCATTATGTCCCCATCGTCTATAACATATAAGATCGATAACCACATCTTTTCTGAACATCTGTCTATATCGGAAAGCTATATCTACAGCTCGTGATACAGCTTCTGGGTAGTCTCCATTGACGTGCAGTATTGGACAACCGATCATTTTAGCTATGTCCGATGAATAGACTGAGGATCTTGCTAAAGAAGCTGGGGTTGTGTATCCAATACTATGGTGTATCATTCAGCTGTGACCATTTTTTCGCAACTCACTTGTTGCTGAAATCAGATATCAAAGTCAGCTAAATAATAGGTAGACATGATAGCTAAGGATGCTCACTTTACGATGATATGCACAGTACCACCACTACCGAAATGGGGTAAACCACTCAAACCCAAACTTTCCGCAACTACACCTTGCCCTGCAAAAGCTGCATCACCATGCAATTGTACACACATTGCTTTATCACCTAATTGACATTCTGTGGGGGAAGTTTTCAATAATTCCATTTGTTTTGCTCTCGTCACACCCAAGGCAACAGGATTGACGGCTTCTAAATGACTTGGATTTTGCAGTATTTTGACTTCCACATTTCGGTCTTCACCTTCAACCGATTTGAAAGGGATTTGCCTACTTGCGGATAAATGACTAATTACATCACCTGTAGCACCAGGAGCTGTGGTTGGATCAAACTCTGGTTTACCTTTGATTTTTGCGAATAAAGCTTTAGGTGAAAAGTTTAATAAATCAGGATCACATAGTAAGGATAATCTACCTCTGTGAGGAAGTGATAAGACAATGGATGAAATACCAGATTTGGCTGATACCTCGAATAATGAAGATAATGCTGGTAACATGCTTTCCGCTCCTTCGCAACCTGAAAAAGACATGTTAGCCGGACTGATCGATACTATACTGTACAATATATGAGCAGGAGTCAGAGCTTGAAAATACTTACCATATCTCTTCAAATTGGGGAACTTTTTGCCAAGGAATTTATCCAACTCCTCACTCCTCATCAATAGCTTCCATATGTGTTCCTGTCTTTCCTTCTCGAATGGACGTGGAAATGACGATGCGTCTGTCTCGACATGATGCGAGAACCACCTATCATCAATATTTCAGTAGTTTCTCCCCACAGTAAACGAAAGAAACGACAGGGTAGGATTACTCACAGCCGCTCGTTCTTTTCAGGACAGTGCATATATTCAAACCCAATCTTGTCCACATAAACCTCCATTAAATGCTTTTTGATCTTTTCCAACGATACAGTAACATCTGATCCTTCACCAGTTTCAGTCCTTTCTGGTGCAGCCGTCGATGGTGGGACTGTTGGTTCGGGAGATGGTGGAAGGTGAAGTATACCTTGTAATGGATATTTCTGCGTATCTTTAAGACCATATCGAGAGGGGTTCAAAGCTCCAACTGGGCTACCTATACGTTTAGCTTTCAGGATGCTTCTGGCCAATAGGTTTGATGACTCACTCTCTATCCATCAAATCGAGAGGATCTATCTGTGCAGCTCTATGACCATGCCTTCTGACGGATTCTACGTATCTGAGTAAAGGTGCATTGGCGTTTCTAAGTGATTAACAACATTCATTAGTGTCCTTATTCGTCACCAATCGTGAAACGGTGGATAACTTACCTATTGTCTAGCTCTTCTTGGGTATCTATCATTGTCAAGTCAGTGTCAGGCGTATAATCATTTTGTACCAAAGCCGACTTACAATCTGGTAATTCGTATTTTGTCGGAACTCTATAACCAAAGGTAGCGTCGTCATGATAAAGTCTAATCCTACATTTCGTGCTATTTGACAAGCTGACGCGCTTGTGAAGATATTTGTACCACATCTGAGAGTCCGTTCTATGATGAAGGAGCAAGGTAAGTTCCGTCCGTTATTTGGTAGAGGAAGTCTCGAATATCGATAGTGATGGGCATCTCATGGATACACGAAGACCTAAAGCATCTGGTTATATATGATATAATATAATGACCTTGACTGGAAACAAAGTAGCCCATGCATTCCTCAGACAAGCGCTTATCGACATCTGCAACTGAAGGAGATCATGTGTCAGCTGTCTGATTGTAATTGTTATACATATATACGATTAAAGATATAGGTTGATATTGGGATATCCAGATGACTGTGACATCCCATCACATGACGAACACGACAATCCGGCCAGGACCGAGAGGACGCTAAATGGGGGTTGACGTGTACTGAAGGTGTATCATATATTACGTATTCAATGTATTCCCAGTCTCGGTTTATCGGAAGAATGCTTGACCGATTAACCAGTACAGGTTTGTGTTGACGTTTAGACGATAAGACGAAACGACATACTATCAAGCCTAGACGTACTTACTCAAAACATCTGCTTATACTATCCTGCCAACATCACTACAACAATCGCCATCAAGTACCCTATTCCTGCAAGATGAGTACTGAGCTACCATTCCCGGTTTTGCCGAAAACCGATGAGGGTAAGAGGATATGTCAAGTTATTCGAGTCAAGCCAGAACGTTTGGAGGAATACAAAAAAGTCAGTAAGGTTTGACTTGGGACCAACACATGAGCACAAGAGTGTGATTGAGATTATGGCTGAGTGATATATTGTATGATAGGTACACGCAGCTGTTTGGCCCGAGGTGCTTGGAGCTCTGAGGAAAGCTCATGTCGTGGGTAAGTCGGTATTTTGTTGTTCCTCGACTGTTCCCTCATAACACGGTGCAATACCAACCATGTATAAGAGTACTAATCAATATGATAGATTACTCAATCCACTTCTTCGAACCTCATAATCTTCTTATCGCCCATATGAGATATATCGGAAACGATTTTGATAAAGATATGGCTGGTATAGCTGAGAATGAAACTACAAAACGATGGTGGCAGGTAAATATACGCTCAATCTATTAGGCAGAATTGATTATAAATTGAATTATCTGCTGATTTGTTACAAATCTGTTGTCTATTAGCTCACTGATGGGATGCAAGAAAGTTTCGTACCTGGTGCAACAGGATCCGAAAGTGGACCAGGATGGTGGTTATCTGCTGAAGAGGTTTTCAGAATGGAAGGTTAAATGTATCAAGAGATGTATCTCGTCAGTATGTTCAAGTTCCAAAAAGTATCCAGCAGTAAGTATATGTAATATCTTTAATCAATCAGCCCAGGTGCACGACCCGCTCCCTGCCCTGTAAACCACTCTTGTGTTTTCGTTCTAGTCGCAACATGATAATCGAGACTAAATTGACAATCCCGCGGTGTCAAGCCAAGCCTTCGTATGCCTATCGTCTTGATGGTGGATTCGAGATATGAAGTATGTTCCGTTTCGACCCAACGCTTCAGATAAGCTTAAATCAACAAATCGAATGGTCACTTTGACTCTACCTCAATATGGATAACCTTATTCGACTTTTCAGAGAAGCGTTTCCATAAAAGCGATGGACTCATTAGTGAGCTGATGGAAGTTTACATTGAGTACATATTTGAGCTGAAGGCTCGAGCCACGACTGGGCTCGATGGAGTCGGGTGACCTATCAAACATTATCCCTCGGCTAGTCATACCGAATTTCGAAATGGCAAGACTTCTCCTGTAAGCCATAAACTTGATCGATGAACATCTTCGAGGAATTGTCAAGAGCAGCTTCTACCCCAATTATATTACCTTCCCTATGAATGTGAACGCCATCGGTATTCGTGTCAGCTGATAGAGGTGGAACGATGTATCAGAGATGACTACCCTCCGCGCTTGTTTTTCAAATCTAGTGGTGGGTAATCTTTGGCTTCAGTCAAACGCAAGCGGGGATGTCAATATGTGGGCTATATCCTAGATCTATGATAGAAGGAAACGATGCTCTATCGTCAAATGTTCCCGGGTTAATCGGTTCGTCCCCAATGATGTTAAATGCCGAATGCTTCTCTGTTCAACGGTCTAAGCATTCCTAAAAGTAAGATCTGTGCATAGGAAAGAAGAAAGCCACCGATCGGTTTGAATGTTCTTTGCTTATCAGACAAGCAAGATAAAAGATCTTTTGTGCATCAATAGGTGAGAAATGTATGGTGGAAATAAATCATTGGATCCGGAATAGGTAATCCTCATACCTAAGAAAAGTAGTGTCAGGCACAACAAGCTTAATCGAATTTTTATGTCATTTCTTTCCGGTCTGTCCGAACTTCCTAAACTAACTACAGGAAAACGACTCTGTGGAAAATTGTACCTGAGCCGATAAAAAATATAATGTAAGTGAGTATTTGTTCAGTCAGGTCAATAATAGTTACGATGTGGAATCTCGTACAGATCGACCTGTAGGTAAAGCTATACATACAGTACAGAGTTTATAGATAATTAAATACATTGCGTACACTGAGACCATCATCAACTTATTGCAACGTAACATACTGATACCCCAGATAACAATGAACACAGATAGACCTATATGCAGTATCATCATACTTCGAATATCCTTAGAGTTTCATGCTGGGCCATAGCCCTTACAAAAGTGCACCTCAAAAGCTGATGTTTGATGCACGCACGAAAGTAACTATGATAATCAGGTACAACCGGAAATCGGAATCGATCAACATTTATATTGGTCTGTGCGTACGTTCATTAGACGACTTTATGCCATGAACTTACATTTCCCTATATATCGGCATATGTACAATAGCATAGTGATTAGTGGGTTGTGCATCTAATTATGGATTGTTGCTCGCGATCTTCAGACTGATGCTCGGAGATCATTGACAAGTTGGTCCGAATAAGAAGCATTCCTTTGGCTTTTCTTCTTTATCCTTCTTTGGATGTAAGAGGCGCTTGAACATAAGGCGGACGTTGTAAATCCCCCATCAATCCTGTATAACTTGAATGACTTGTGCGTAAGAAGGACTCTTGTTGCAAGCTTTTTACCGATCTACGTGTGTTCTGTTCAGGCGTAAAAGAGTGGTCATTTTCCGGAATGAACCCTGAAATGATCGTCAGTTGTGATCATGAACCGGATGGGTCGTTCATATACAAGCGCTGAGCTTAAAAACAATGTTCCTCCGAGGGTTTAAGGAAAAGGACGTAACCATGGAAAACAAAGTTTGAACTGAGGAAAAAGTTAAATTTGTTGATGACTCTTTATAGGTTACTAATGCTCTGGAAGTAACCTATATTTGCCGTTAGTTACCAAGCTAGTATTAGATAAACTCGCAGCGATAATAATATGCAGACGGCCGAGCGCTTAACAAGGTCTAGCTAAGTATCGACATTTTGTACGGATATAGGTGGAAGGACAAGGAAGAGGAACGTTGACTGACAGTAGGTAAAAGCACCTATATTTGTATCAAGTAGTAACCGTAAACACGACGATATCCCTGAAAAATGAATTTTCTTTTCTCTTTCTTCCTTAATCCCAGTTTTTTCGCGCCTTGGCGTTTTTGGGTGACTTTTCCTTTACTTACATATTTTGAAATGATAGTCTCTTTACGGTATAACTACTACGCTAGTCAATAAATGTACCAGCTAATCTCAGTACAAGTTATGACCAGCCCTTTCTCTTATTCTCTCTTTACCCTTTTGCTTGAAATCCCGGTCAAGTAAGACCTACGGTGCAGGGTATAGTCATACCGCATTAACAGAGTTATGTACCGTATCACTCCTGCAGATGCCTCGTTTACTTCGTTCATCATTATTGCGTAGTAATATTGATTGTTAGCTGGTGCAATCAAATGAAGTTGTCATATCTCATTGTATCACTATCACCTTTAGAATCATCGCTGTATAATTATCAATCGTCCTCATCATCCTTGTAAAACAAGACAACCGTACTCTCCATCTCAATCATAACAATCCTGGATAATCTATCCCATATTGGACTTTTCAGACTTGGTTCAATTCAGTTTTTCCTCTTTCATACATAACATAATTAACAATAGTTTAAATTTACTTCCTTCTTTCACAATTCAATTCATTTACTACAACAGCACAAATCAATTACAATTTAATAACATCGCTCCTTCTCTTCGGCTTTGCTTACCAGTATATGAAAGAAAGCTTAATAAGAACAAACATAATTTCAGAACCATACGTGATTGAATAGATGAGTAGAATACCATAGAGTGTTTATTAAAACCGATTTCAATCGTCATCAACAAATAACAAATAAGGTGTATTCCAAAGGAGAAAGATAGCTACATAGTCAAAGACTCTATATAGACTGGTTTCAACATCAAGCTATAGAATTCTGGACTTTATTAGAAGACGGACATAACAGTCGACTTACCATCGCTCCATTTGATCACGTCGATAAAAGGTGAATCAAGTGAAGACTCAATTATATTCTGGTCGATATTCAGAATTCAATCAGTTTCAATTAGGTCCAAACAACGTACCACAACCCAACCAATACCATCGCCTTTTCTTAGTGCATTTTGGCTCTTTGGCAAACTCTTGACCGCTCAATTCTCTAGTCATCATTGGTAGACCGGATTTTTAGGATATCAAGTTACGCCACCGATAGATCAATTCCAGTTATATTATTATCAGAAAGGACATATCATGCTTGTTATCCGCTGCACATTACCACACGGTCATTAGCTTTGAATCCAAACAACACAGAATCGAAGCTCCAAAATTAGGCAACAAGCTTCTTTCGATCAGAACACGCCTTCCGATAGAACCACTTCATTCACCGATAACAACAACTCCTTCCATCTTAACACATAATTCACTATCTGCCAGTAATAGCCTTGGGCTAATTAACAGATCGTTGATTCACTTGCAATTACTCAGCGAACTTCAGCTTGCAATTCACAACTCAAAGAAGGGATAGCTTTTTTTACCAATATCACCAAAACATTGTTAGCTCTGCTTAAAATCGTAGAATCGAATCATACATCTCCGAGCACAATCAAGAGGAGGAGAAGGATTGATCGAAATTACAGCTAACGATTTCGCGTCTCTCTCCTCTAATCGATAATATAAGAACTTTCCACCACCAAAATGACATTCACTGTGACCCAAATTAACGCTACGGGGGCGTCTATAATATCAGGCCTAACATTAATAGCAGCATCGTATCTGTTCATATCGTTAATAAAGCAGGGGAGAGGGAAATTGAGAGTAAGATTATTGATAGGGATGGTAGTTAGTGATCTGATCCTCGGGTGAGTTTCATCATATACGATATTATTTGTCGTTTGTTTTTCATATTGATTAAATTGGTCATTGCGACATAGTCTGGTCGCGCTGCCGCCTGAAATCATGTATCTGGCTGGTGATCCACAGACAACAGGATCTGCTGGATGTGTAAGTAACCTTTCAATCAACATAGAGTTGTTTGAAGAAAGAGCTAAACAAATTCTCTTTTACCAGAACGCATTGGCTTTCCTCCTTACTTCCGTTCTTTTCAGTCAACATCTATGGACACTAGCTATCGCTTTCGCCACATATCTCCTTCTCGTAAGTCACTCTCTTCCGTTTCTTCTTAAGCTTGAACTACATTTAACCATTTCTCGTAGATGCACCCATTATCCAGCATGACCAGCGCTTTTGAAAGATACTCTTGGGCTGTTGCTCCCTTAATATGGGCAATATCGATAATACATTCAGCCAGTAAGTTTAAACCAGATTAACTCTTTTAGGTTTTGATTAATAACAATTTCGATAGTCTGGCATGGAACCGTTGGCTGGGTGAATAATGGAAGTTTGTGTTACTATGGAACCAAAGGCAATGGTTTAGACCGAGATTTAGTACAATTCATTCCACGAGCCATCGTTTTCATAGTGATCATTGCACTATATTCGCGATTATTCCGATTTCTAAGAAGGCCAGATACCATTCAATTATCGACACAATTTATGGCTGGAACTCAACCTGATGTATCTGATACCCATAATATCGAAGAAACACATCAAGGAAACGGTTCAAAAATGTTTAAACCTCTATTCAAATTAGGTAGGGGATCTACAACGAATAAGGATCCAGTTAATCCTGATGCTCCTTGGGAGGCATTAGAATTTGTTACTGTTGGTGGAGCATATGGAGGTAAATTAACCAACAATACACCTTTACATACCAGTTCAATTGATTTTACACCTACAGTACCTTCAGGTATATTATTAGCTTCTAGACCTGTTTCACCAGAATTAATCTCACCATGTCAAGAAATAAAAGATCCATTCTCAAATGTCGCAACAACGAATCTCTCTCATAGATTCCCATCAACATCATCCGAAACTTCTGTACCAAATTCAAGTTCGAGTTCAAAACAAACTTTAGGTACAGATACATATACAGTTGTTACACCTGAATTACATTATCAACCTGAAGCTCCAGGTTCAATTGATTCAACAACGAAATTAGTAACTCCAGATAATGGTCACAATACTGCGATACCGACAATACAACGTCATCATGTTTTGTCACCAGTTTTATCACAAGGTTCACAAGCTGATTTAGATAACGATTTGGTGAATAAACATTTCGGAAACCAAGATTCAGATGATGGTCTGTCAATACATGATAGATTGGGAGTATATAATAATGAGTTGAATGGGGATAGAAGGACTTCTTTGGTAGGAGGAATCCCGATGGTTGCTCCAGAAAGAAGAAGATCATCTTTAATAGCTTTTGATAATGGCAATCTTGGTGAAGATAGGAGACCAAGTGGTCAAACTTTAAAAGAATTCTTTCAAGAATATCAAGTTACAGGTTTAGATGATATACCTGAAAATAGTAGTAGAAATAGAGGTTCTGCAACAGGTTCTAGAAGTGGTATACCACAAATGTCAGCTTCAGCTTATTTCAATAGACAAGCAAGTTTATTGATGTTGTATTTCCCACTTGCCGTGAGTTCCTTCTGTTACAGATGAGATGACCGGTAACTGACACTATCCTCCGTAGTATATGCTTGTGTTTTCAGTCTCTTTAGTTAGATTAGTATATGATATGGTACATGGTCAACCAACACCAGTCTTAAGTATAATGTCATCTTGGTTAGTCTTATCAGTCGGTTTAATAGATGGGGCTGTTTATGTGAGTTTTCAACTATACATCCTGAATTCGACAATGACTGTCATACTGATATAACCCTTCTCTGCTAATAGGGCATAGCGGAATTAATGGTAAAAGCTAAAGTACGGCGTAAGATGCCTGAACATATGCCTTCGTAGAAGATCTATAGAAAACGTAGAATGTAGAAAGTAGAATGTAGAATGTATAATGTAGAATATAAAATATCTATAACATATCAAATATCAATATACATGGGTCTTAAGGGACAACTATAACTTATATAGCATACATAGCATACATACTATATGCATACGCAGTGTAATATTTGGGAGTTTAGAGCTTGGAGCGAGCTTGCAATCAAAGTAATTTGTAGAAGCATCGTTCATCCATCCTTGAAGACGGGTCCCAACTCACCATGGTATATATCATTCCTTTCTTAGCTTGACTACAGCTTACCTTTCTTTGCGGGTTTTCCGCACGAAAGCAAGGATGATGTGAATAATTCTCGCCCATAGTCAAATCTCGAAGCCATTTCAGCACCGTCCTCTAACTATGTATAGAGCGACTTTTCACATGTTTGACCAAAAAATCCCACTCTCTACTTACATCTTTCTATTTCCAATCTTCCCAGTTAGCTGTACTACTAGAACAGTAATCGTATTTAATATCTCTTATCGTATCAATAGCATGCCCTCCACGGCTACAGCTGCTTCTTCAGAAGGAGGACCCGTGAGCTTCATTTTACCCTTACCTTGGGGGCAAAAATACTAACTCCGGCATTATAGTCAACCGTTCCATCTAAAAAGCCAAGTACCCAGTTTCTCGATAAATCGGATCTTTTATCCCCTGACTCCCTCACCGGCAAGGATTTCGGTGTAGATTATGTTCTGCTGGGACACAAGACTTGGTATTCAAGACGATTCGACAGTATCCAGAAGAACGGCCTGAAGACTTTATCTTGCCTTGCAAAGGACCCTAATGCAACAGAGGATACCAAAGCACTGGCTAAAGTCCGTCAAAATGGCCAATTTTTTTTATGATGATCCTGATAAGATCTATTTTAGACCAATCTTGAATCAAACGTAAGCCAGTAGATCAAACCAGGTTTTTGTCGCTGCTCATCCGAATTTTGTGAACGTGTTCAACTTGACCGGTCGGGAAAGTGCTGAAAGTTCGTATACCTTGGCCGAAAATTTGTATTTCGATTCGTCAATGGAAGTCACCGATTATCCAAATCGTTTCAACAGCTTGGCTCCTGGCACAGACTCGATAAATGGGGATATGCTGCGCCCTATACTCACTCACACGGAGAAGTTGCCTCCTCTGGTCAAGATTTTCAAGGACAATATCTTCCAGAAGCAGTGGTCGAAGCTGATATTATCAAACCCAGCTTATTCGTGCCTTTTGATTTCGTAAAATCAGTTGTACCGGAAGGTGGCAGAATGGCATAGTGCGCCCGTTATTTAACAGCTATTGATACTCCATACTGTACATGTCCACAATTTTTTACCGAAACATTGGATAGTCTGTTAGTTAGGGACAAGTAGGTAGAGTTCCTTCTCAATGTGTGATGCATACGAGTTTTGATTTATAAGAATTCAGTCAGAAAGCAGTGACCATGATGGATATCAACCGGAATGGGAAAAACTGTTAAGGCGAGTACGTGTGTCCTTATATATGGCTTGGTTATGCAGTACAGTGCTTTTGCTCACAGGGCTGCTGTGTCTAAATTTCACTTCTGAGCGTATTGCTTATCCTTTTTCCACTCAACTTCCCTCCTTTCATTGAACCTTTCAACCATGAATTCGCATTCATGGAGAGAATTCCCTCGCTCAGTGAGCGCCACTTGAGTACTATACAGTATGCGCCTGGTAGGATAACCGCTATCGATCACATCCATCATGGAGGGCTTCGACAACCATGTTCAGCTTGTTCTCTAGATATGGAAGATCGATATCACACTGCTTTCTGCTCAAACTTATGTCGTTATCTACAGTAATATCTTGATTACTCGGCTACATACAAGATGTCTGCCTCAACCGAGAATACCTCGACCTTACAAAACTGCATTACTATATCAGACTTGATCTCTCCTGCTAAGTTGAAAGAGTTGACGTACGGAGAAGATTTCATATTACTGGAACATCAAGCAACTTCAAGTAATTACGATAAAATCCAATCAGAAGGATTGAAGAGTTTGAAGAGACTGGTTTTTGAGTCAGGGGCGAGCGAATACCTGAAATCGCGTTTCAGGAAGATCAGTAACTATAGTGAAGATGCTGATACTAGCTTGATCAATTTCAGACCTTTTTTGCCTGAACAAGTCAAAGCTTATTCAAGTTGTATTTAGGTGGCTGCTCATCCTGATCATATCAGTTTAACTCATTAAGAAGACTTGAAACCCTCTTCTTCTCCTACTCATACTGATACCCAAAAGGCAAAACGTTCAGTTGGGTTTACGGATTATCTCGATAGGTTGTCCAATTTATCAGAAGATCAAGTTTTGAATCAACACGGTGAACCTATTGATAGATCCTCCTTGGGCCATATTACTGGACAACAGCAATTTCTACCAAATGTGATAGTCAAAACAGACATCATTCAACCCGATATGTTTGTATCTTACAATTTCACCAACTCGTTATCTCTAGGAGAAGAAGATGTCCAAGAGTTGACCGGGTCTAGCATTATTATAAAAGGAGGCCCCAAGATTTCAAGACGATTGAGATCAATGATGAGGATCAGCAAAAGTCACTCAAATAGAAGAATGAGACAAGGTCAAGTTTTCACTCGAAATCTTTTGGATTTATCGGATGTCGTCGATCTGTACGACAACGATTATCCCGTGGACGAGAACGGGAATCCCACCCTACAATGATTACGACCTGTTCAGAGATCGTATGGAGTGATTGGCAGAGGCGAGCTCACTCGTTCCCAATACATATTCAATATGCATGAACTTATGATGTCGTTGATCCACCTAATGATTGTACTCTACGTATAGCAGCTGTCGCTTCTCTTTTACCCTCTACAAAACCTGTCTCCCTAGATGCCGTGAGTGATTTTTGAAACAAGTTTAAGGCTGAAGGTAAATCATCTTCCATCTATGATTAAGCAAAAAAAGAATTGTTTATCAGCCTCAACGTCATCAGATAGGAGAATTATAAGCTGTATGAGGATATCCTTCAAGCAGATCCAAATATAGCAATCACTCACCTCAGCTAGCATTCCCAAATTATATAGACCAACACCCTTAGCTCTCGAACATATAGCTATAGATGCCTCTAAAGGTGAATCTTTGTAATTTTCAGCTTCAGTCTCTCGTAAAGCTTCTTCAGATAATTGTAGTGAACGTAATGACCATGATTTTGAGATTTTGATTGATTTGGCTGATCCTGGCGGAGGCGATGATTGTTTCAATGCATGGGATGATATCGTTGTCATCAACTGTTAGAATCGCATTTGTCAGTGCAAAGAGTCTATTTGAGAATCAAGGAATGACATGAGATACTGTGGCTCACCATAGCAGCTAGATGAGGCAGAAAGAACCAAGCGTAAATTAAGTGAATTAGCCGATTGTGCCAAGAGTGAAAGTAAAGCTAAGAACGTACCTTGACATCTATCTCTTACAGGTGGAGTCGCCTGACTACCAGGAGGTAACAATAAAGATACAGCTTGTAATAACAATTGAGCAGATAAGTCATATTGACCTTTTTTAGCATAAACTTCAGATAAGGCTTCCATTGTCATACCTAAACCTCTTTTATCAACTGAACCACCTGAATTTGTATCTTCAGAAATTTCACCTGAAGGTAAATCTACATCTCTACCTAAAACCACTTGACCTTGACCATCTCTAGTATTGTCAATGATTCCAGATTGTGTTTGAGATTGAGATTGATTTATATTTAAACCCAATTTTAACATTGACGTTAAAGCAGAAGATAAATAATATTCCGAAGCTTCATTCCAATTTTTTACAATTTCTCCTTGTGGTGTTAAGGTGATATTTTCAGAATATGATGAAGATTTAAGTAAAGGTGCTTTTCTAGAATTTGAAATATCTAATGATAATTGACCTAATTTTTGATATAATCCAATTGCTCTAATATGATCTTTTTCATTCAACTTGTATTCTTTTCCTATCCATTCACCTGATTCAAATCCTGATGATTGCTGAGAATTTATCGGTCTAATAGGATTTGGACCTAACATCTCAACGGCATTTCTCAATTCTTCAAATGCAGAAACTCTCTGTCCCATTAATTCTAATACATTAGCTAATTCTACATAAATACCAGTTATCTTTTGTAATGGTTCTGGTGATAATGCTTCTGGACCTAAATTCAAAGCTACCTCCAATGCTCTAATGAGGGTGAATTTAAAAGTCTTGTCAACATACTTTTTTATACAAGAGAATTTAAAGATTTACTTACTCCCTGAAGTATTTCTCAGATTTCATATAATCCTGTCTTAATTTCGCTTTTAATGCTGCTCTTAGATGTTCTCTGACAGCTTTCGGCCATGTTTTCAATGTAGAATAAAATTCTAGCCTAAAGGATCATTCGATATTATATTCTTAGCACGGTTCTTCAGATCATGTCTAGATCTCAACCAAGGTATATCCAGCTAAGATACTGGAAACTCACAATCCATATATAGTCACAAGAGCTCCTAAACCAGCTAAACCACTGAATATCCATGATATCTTCAAACCTTTCTTCTCAGATTTCGAATCAGTTTTGACACTTCCTTTCAGATTTGGTGCTTCAGCTTGACTCTGTTGAGTATTTTGACTCTGCTTAGGAGGATCCGAAGTTGTAGAATTCCATCGTCTCGAATAAGCGATCGGAGCTGGAATCGATTTACCTAAAGAAATTCGTTTGCAAGGTATCGAAGCACGTCCAATGGTGCTTGCGGATCGTAATAGTGACGTTGAAGCTATTCTTGACATATTTTTAAGTTTGTTTGTCAGCTATGCGCGAAGATAAGATAGAAATCAGATAGTTTAAAACTGTCACATAGAAATAATGGATCGAAATGTGAATGTCCTCCACTTTATCGAAGTTTCAGATTCGGTTACTTAGAAAGTTGAGTCAAAAAAGAGCGTTAGTCGACATATTATTTTCCTTTTGTCTACTCTTTCGACCATCACTGTCACCTATAAATTATCCTCCAAACACCTCTGATCTAGCGTAGAACAGTAGACCACTATGGCAGGTGTAGCAAGTCCATTATCACTCTCTCCGGCACCCTCTGCAAGAGGTACATCAAGACCTACAGCTCAAACCCACGCTTCAGGTAGTCAAACAGGAAAGAATTCACCAAAGGGTTTCGATGTTTTGGGTGCTTATAAAAGAGCTATAGAAGATGGCAAGGTAAGTTATACAGCTGTAAACAACACAATAATGCATAGATCAAGTGGTTTATCAGGTAGGAGAACTAAGGCGTATTATCATCGTTTAGGTACCTCATCCAATTGCTGCTATTTTAGCTTTAGTAGAATTGGTTGAAGCTTCAACTGGTCAGTCCCACCCATACCTTCATCTGATTCATGTAAACATTGCGATTCAGCACCTATGAGATCTGACTCCGAATCTAATATGTAGCATCGACTGTCACGGGTCTAGCTTCAGAATTAACGATAGGTAGACAAGCTTTGATTAACACTCAGTTGAGTTTAGGTGTAAGAGCAGGTTGTCAATTATGGGAAAGATTCTTTGCATTATCAATGGGTGGAGAAGTGAGTTCATCTGCATGATTGCTTATGACTGCCGGCTTCCGTTCAAAACATCAATGTACTGACTGAACCGAAATCATGTAGGATTTCCCATCATACAAAAGATCCTTAATCTCACAAGGTCGTTCATTTTGTGCTATAACCGCACCACAATGTAGAGAGAAAATAGCAGAATTAGCAGTTGGGTTTTTGAGAGATGATTGTGTTGTAAGTATCAAAAAATGCTAACCATGCGTAAATGTTGAATCTCATCCAACTGGATTGATTGACATTTGTATCCGTGAATATAGATTCTTACACATAGTTACTCAAGAACTGTCATCCAAACTATCTTGAGAGCTCATAAACAACATAAACGTATAAAAGTATATGTTACGGGTAAGTCAGATCATACATAACGGATGTAATGTAGAGGGTATAACAGCTAACAGACACTATGCTCTTTACCTTTAGAGGCCCGACCAGGTTGCCTTGGGTGAGTTCACTGCTTTTCGATGAATGTAATTGGTTCGGTGAAGTTGACGAATAAACCGAATCTCACAGTATGCGAACGCATCAAGTTTTGACCGCAAATGGAATACCATGTACAGTTGTACTTGATTCAGCAGTAGCATATGTAATGGAAAGAGTTGATATGGTTTTAGTTGGTTCAGAAGCTGTTGTTGAAAGTGGAGTGAGTGGAAACACATATTTCAAAGCAATCTAATAAGGATCTTTTTTCTTTTCTTCTTGACTAATAATCTAAATCTTTGGTTAATATAGGGATTGGTATCTTCAGTTGGAACATATCAAGTAGCATTAGTTGCAAAATCAATGGGAAAACCATTTTATGCTTTAGCCGAATCATATAAATTCTTAAGGCATTATCCATTATCACAAACTGATTTACCTATACCATCGATCTCCAGCTCTAATTCTAGCTCCAATTCCACAACAGAAAGACCTTTAATACCATTAGAATTTCCAACTTTATTACCAAATTCACATCCACCTATTATAAATGCTTCTAATCCATTATCAAGACCAAATTCTACTGGATCACAATCTAGATCACCTATTATACCTGGTACTCCTAATACTCAACAAAGTGAAAGAGTTGAAATGACAAAAGAAATGGAATTGATTAATCCTATGGTTGATATAACTACGCCAGATTTAATAGATTTCATTATAACTGATTTAGGTGCTCCCTTAAGTCCTACTTCGGTTTCACAGTACTTAGTAGCTCAATTCTCTTCATAGAGGTATTTCAATACACGGTATATATTAATCATGTATAACATGTATAAGGAGCAATCATGAATTATTGTAATCGAGTCTTTAGCATCGCCTCTACTGCTATATACAGGCATTTCTACTGAATTATACAATTATACGCATGTAGTAAGATATATACATCCATTGTTGACTATTCACGAACTGATTCAGTAGCTATAGGAACCATGTGACCAAATATAATGTATCTTTGCAAAGATGGATTGATGATCGATCCTCATCAACCTTCATACGTCTATATCGAGTTACCTTTTCATGCATTAGAAGCCATTATTATCTGCCTTGAGAGCATTTCATCTGTGTCATCTAATGAAAAGTCATTTCCAGTATTCTCTCATAATCTTCTACTACGCTTTCATATGTTTTCGCCAAAGCTTCTTTCCTTTCTTCTGGTGTCATTTGAGATAACATTTCCTATAACGACCGAAAACAGTAAGAATTAGCTTTCCCTCGAATCTCGAATTTGTAGCTGAACTACATTATATAATACATAAAACAATGCTGATGGATATCCTAGAGATAGTTCAGAAGATTCTAAACTTAAACTTACATAATTGAATCTAAATAATCTAGCTTTGACATGTAATCTATATTGTTTAACTTTATCTTCGTTTAATTGATTTAATTCTCTCAATAGTAACATTTCTAATAATCTATCAAATTGTCTTTGTGCAATTTTATATTTCTTTTTTATTGTATTTTCCCATTCAATTCTTTGAATTCTTTGTTTTTCGTCACCACATGTGCTTAAACCAATTTGAAACATTGGATCATCTAAAATATTTTGTTTAATTAAAAATCTTAAATCATTTCTATCACGTAAATCTTCAAATGCTTCTGCAGGATCTTCTACAGTCAACTCTGCAACTTCTTTTCTTGATAACATATCAGCGAATAATGTTGAATATAATTTAGCTATCCAGACAAAATAAAACATTAGTCAAAGCTATACATCAAATTGACCAATGCTCTCTTGGCTTGGGTAAAGGTTCACTCACATCCATGACCTTGATGTTGATATGGAGGTAAAATGACAAATTGACTTAATCTTAATCTCACTTGATCTGGATAACACCAAAATGGATAGACAGAAACATATCCAACAAAATGATATGTGTATATTTCTGATTCAGGTCTTTTACGTTTTTCGTAAAGCGTTATGAATTCCCATGAATCTTCATCTTCCTGTTAATTTACCAAATACGTGAGTTAATATTCCCGTTCTGGGCCAAAGATGCCAACTCACCTGTACATAACTTCCACCTTCAATAAATAACAATATGAATAACTGCATTCGTCTGTGATATTCCCTAAAACCAGGTGTATCCCATGTTGCCTAGATGATATGCATTCAAATATCAGCTATTTGTTAGTCCCTGCACAGCGTCAACATACCTTGTACATCTCAAAAACAACAGCACCTTCATCTCCTTCTTTCAAGTCTTCGATACCATCAGAGACTCCCTTTCCTTTCACTTGTGCTTTGGATTTAGCTTTACCTTTTCCTTTTGATAATTGACTTTTACGTATATATGAATTTATCTTTTCACCTAAAGGCTTAAATGTTTCTGCATCTTTCTCAACTTGTCTTTTAAAATCTAAATCGGATTTTGTATAATCAGGTGGAATAAATTTATATAAAGTACCTTCAATTTCATCTGAAGGAGTTGCTGTAGAATTTAATTTAGCATCATAATTTATGGATAGATATTGTCTTAATGAACCTGATGCAAATTTCAGCTAAATCATTGTCACATCTGAATTAGTTCTTGTCTTCTTCTTCTATCAAAACCAATGATAATATGAAGGGAAAATGTCGTATGTATGGTATTGAAAACTACCTCACCTGTATATCTAATCCTTTGTAACCGAATATCTTTTCATGTTCACCAAATATTGGATATGTGAAAGCTGGATTAAAAGGTTCAATAGCTTGTTTATCTTCGTATTGAAGAAGTTCTTCATCCTCCGGATCTCTGACTGGAAGGATAGTCGGGCTGATCAGTAAGACTGCTTTTGTACATATATACTTTTCCATACTTGACAAGATATTCATGGCAGACAAAGGGAAAATACTGTCGTTTTTCCTTAACCTTGATCGTGATAGTTGGTATGACTTACCCAATTGAAGGTTCAGGACCTCATTCGAATCACTCAGCCATTCACCTAAATCTTCTGACATTGTTTGCTGATTGTGTTGTTTATACGGTATAGAGCTGAAAATGAGTTGCTCCTTTTATATTCTATAGTGTTATGGCAAGTCAAAAGTCAAAATATAGGAACATTACTTTCTTGGTCTTCTCGTCAGTTCACTTAACGCGTCAAACGCGAAACAAAATAGGCGTCAAAACACGGATCTCCAAGGCAAAAGAAGGCCTGCGGAAGAGGATTTTGTTTCAGGTCTGGACGCCTATCTATATACACATGTTCCCATTTTTGATTCCGTCCAACGCCATGGTGACGCAAAAAGGATCTAGACCCGCAAACCCGCAAGGAAAGTTACATACTCTCATCTCTCATCTCTCACTTTGCAGACACGCTCACTATACCATTCGGCAACGGAAGTGACTTTGTGATTTTGCCTCTTCTAGACACAATTTCATAGCCCCCACAAGCTGTTGAAGACTCACCTCTATAGTCTGTAGAAACTCCTCGTTGACTTGAACACTGATTCAACCATACCCGACCGTTTCACATACTGGTCATCATACGACACGTCTTGTCGCCGTTTTCTGGAATTTTCAGTTGCTAGAAGCGACTATTGGAATCTTCCTTGTTTAGCCTTATAGCTGGTTCGTTAGAAGCAACCAGCTGAATTATCGCGACAACTGCTGGACAATCTACTTTCCACCTCTCTTATATTTTCTTGGTAACGGATACTCAACGTTTCAGTATACAGTAAAACTTGTATATAACCTCTACATCCCTCTAAACCCGCTCACACTTACCAACCAAAGTATACTTCAAGATGTCAATGGATGGTGATTTAATCGCTCTTGTGAACAAGTTGCAAGACACATTCAACGCAATTGGTGGAGATGCAGTGGATTTACCACAAATTGTTGTCGTTGGATCCCAATCTTCAGGTAAATCATCTGTATTAGAAACTATAGTTGGTAGAGATTTTTTACCTAGAGGTTCAGGTATAGTCACAAGAAGACCATTAGTTCTACAATTGATTCATACACCTGATTCATCATCCTCATCATCTTCTTCTTCTCATCCTATACAGGGTAGAAATGATTTTAGTAGAAGAGGTGGAAATTTAGATCATCATCATAATAATAATAATGAAGATGATTCCGTCAATAATGGATATTTACCAAATTTAGATAATACTCCAACTGCAGGCGCAGGTATAATGAGACCAGGTGGTAGACAAATGAATGAATATGGAAATGTAACATATGCAGAATTCTTACATATTAATAGAAGATTTACAGATTTTGAAGAAATTAGAAAAGAAATTGAAAATGAAACTTATAGAGTTGCAGGTCAAAATAAGGTATGTAATTTTACGCATGATTGTTCCTGCAATCAAAGTGTATACTTATAAATCGTTGGTCCTATTAGGGAGTATCTAAATTACCTATTAATCTCAAAATTTACGGTCCTGGTGTACTCAATCTTACTCTAGTAGATTTACCTGGTTTGACTAAAGTACCAGTAGGTGATCAACCTACAGATATCGAAAGACAAATCAAAAATCTTGTGCTTGACTATATCTCCAAACCAAATGCGTAAGCGATTTGTTTTCCTAACTATTCGTATATACTCCATTGAGCTGACTTAGTATTCCGTTCTAGCGTTATTCTTGCTGTTTCACCTGCAAATGTAGATTTAGCCAATTCTGATGCTCTCAAACTTGCTCGTTCAGTTGATCCCCGTGGATTAAGGACTTTAGGTGTACTTACTAAATTAGATCTTATGGATGCCGGAACAAACGCTTTAGATATTTTAACAGGTCGAACATACCCTCTTAAACTTGGTTTCGTTGGTGTAGTGAATAGAAGTCAACAGGACATCATGCAAGATTTACCTATGGAAGACGCTAGACAGAAAGAGGAAGATTTCTTCAAACAACATCCAGTCTATAGGAATATCGCCCATAGATGTGGTACAAAATATCTAGCTAAAACCCTTAACACTGTAAGTGAAATGAATATAACTATAACAAAATACACCCTCGCTGAGATTGCCTGCATTAGGTGTTGATGACTCACATCCGAGAGAAGTTACCTGATATGAAAGCCAGATTAAATACTTTGATGGGGCAGACTCAACAAGAACTTAACGCTTTTGGTGATGCTACTTTCTTAGGTGAACAACATAGAGGTTCTTTGATTCTCAAACTCATGACTGAATTTTCAAGAGATTTCGTTTCTTCAATTGATGGTACATCATTAGAAATCTCAACTAAAGAATTATCAGGTGGAGCAAGAATATATTACATTTTTAATGAAGTTTTCGGACATGCTTTAACTACAATCGATCCTGCACAAAATTTATCGTTACAAGATATCAGAACTGCTATAAGAAATTCTACTGGACCAAGACCAAGTCTATTTGTACCTGAAGTGGCATTTGATTTATTAGTTAAACCACAAATCAAATTATTAGAACCACCAAGTATAAGATGTACTGAATTAGTTTACGAAGAATTGATGAAAATTTGCCACAACTGTACCAGTCCTGTAAGTTCAGGCTGTTCTTCGCTTTTGAGCAAATGACATCAGCTGATAATTGACAAATGAACGAAAGGAATTACAACGATTCCCTCGACTACTCACCCAACTAATCGAAGTTGTTTCAGAGCTTTTGAGAGAAAGATTAGGTCCAACTTGCGATTATGTATCTAGTTTAATCTCAATCCAAGCTGCTTATATCAACACCAATCACCCTGATTTTATTGCTGGATCGGCAGCTATCGCAAGGGAAAACCAACAGAGTTCATCACAAATGGCTAGAGTAAGTCTGATTGAGTGTAAGAACCTGTGATTCAAGCTGACATTTTTACAGGTTCCTTCTCAGGCTAGTTCGCCGGACGACGAGGATGATTCAGCATCTTCTGACGGAGCAGGATCTGCACCACCAAATGGAGCACCATTGAACAACCTTCATCCTAGATCAGCTTCAACATCAGTCCCAGATATCAGGAGACCATCTGTAGCTACAAAAGGAAACGTAGCATCTGAATTATCAAAATCTAAATCTAGAAGACATGAACGTACATCATCTGGACCACAAGCTATCCAAAATAACGTACCAATAAATCAAAATAATGGATTATCACCACATTCAGCTGCATCGATCGGAGGAGGTATATCACCACATGGTGCAGGTGCTAAACAAAGCTTCTTGAATTATTTCTTAGGTGGTCCAAATGGTTTAGATGATAATAGACCTTCTTCTGCACCTGGTTCATCACCAATTGATAGACACCACCAACAACAACAATCGAGATCAAGTAATAATAGACAATCTCAACAACAACAATACCAACAACAATCACAATCGAAAGATCTATTACCTGATTTGAGTTCTGGTAGAAGACCAGGTAACCTGAGATCTGGTTTCGGTATGGATACTTCTTCCACGTATGATATGAAATCTTTAGGTAAACATCTTGAAGCTGTAAGTTTGATTATGAATGTTCTTCTTGTGTTTCGAAGGGAGTGTAGCTGATTCATGTATGGATGATTTACAGAATTCGCCTGATCACCCTCTACAATTAACGGCAAGAGAAGAAATGGAGACTACTTTGATTCGATCGTTAATTGCCAGTTATTTCGGCATTACAAGACAAACTATACAAGATTTAGTGCCAAAATCAATCATGCATTTATTGGTGAGTCACGTTGGATAAGTTATCATACTATGTTTGACAGGGATGAGTTTTGCTAATTCTATATCATTCTTACTTTACTTTATTAAATAGGTAAACTTTTCACGTGATGCAATTCAACAAAGATTAGTTACACAATTATATAAACCTGAATTATTTGCTGAATTATTATTTGAAGATGAAGCTTTAGTTTCTGAAAGAACTAGAATTAAAGCTTTATTAGATGCGTATAAAGAAGCTTTCAAAGTATTAAGTGAAGTTAGTTTAAAGTCTTCATAAAAACAAAAATAGTAAAATTATAAGGTAATTTAGATAGAGTAGAATGTGAAGATAGTCAAGGGTAGTAGTTTGGATAAAAGGATACATGATATGGGTTATACAATAACAATATGTAGTCGTTTCGATTTACGATAGATACAACAATAACATGTATAAAAGATGATTTTGCTATTCATGTTCATGTCCATCATTTGGGTGATATTTCTATTATTACTGTAAGCGGTAAGATTGACTATAAAATTATATAAATAGGTAAACAGAAACTCTAAATTTGGTTCCTGCATAGAGTGTGGTTCCTTATTACTCAGATCCCGTATATTCGGTTCTTGTCATTCTTCTTACTCTTCTTACAATAATATACATAAATATAAAATGTTCATGCATTCATCTATTATTCTGATACATTATTTAATACCACTTACAACATTCTTAACAGATAGTTATCGATCATCTACGCGCCACTTGTAGTCATATCTCTTAGATTCGCCTTGGACGCTCGAATTGAACTTGTTTCGCGCATGGACCTGATATAGTAGACCAGCACTTCGGTCATAGTTTGCGGAACGCAAAAATATCAAGTGGTCAATCTTATCGTTTGGCAATATCTAGAATCTCGATGGTCGCGAGATATCCCCTAGCAAAGAGCCTTGGAAATTTTTCATCAAGAGTATAGTCTAGTCTATATAATCATTGACATTAATCAAGATGATGCCATTACATCGATTGAATCGACCTTGGATACTATTTCTACTACTATTCGTATCGTTGTTATTGCTCTTTGCACCATTCACAAATCATGGAGCAGGTAATAGAGAAAGATTAAAAGGGGTGATAACAAATGTAAAATCGAAGAATGGGAGTGGAAAAGGAAAAGAAGTTGTTCTGGAAGAAGATAAAAATTGGGGTGAAGCTGATAAAATGAGGTAAGTTCAATTTTGATCGACTCGAGGATTTACGATTAGTCAAAAACGTGAGCCAAGCAAGAAGACGATATACAAGTATTAGTATCGCTATCTAGTCATGAAGGGGGTATAAGGAATATTTGCCGTGTAACTGTACTGGAAACTGTATGCTAATCATGTCGAACGATTTTGAAAATAGGGAATGGGAATTTAACAGAGCTTTACAGTATGAAGGTAAGTTGCATAAGTGTATTTCATAGATCTGCAAATAGCTCCACTAAATTCTTCTATCTCGATTTGTAGGCACTGGATCAAGGATACAAGCATTCATAGATAAAGCACGTTCAGGTAAACCTTTTACTGTATCCGTCATAGGTGGTAGTGGTGAGTGAATCAATCTGTTTCGTTTCTACTACAAAATGGAATTAAGAATAAACTGACAATAACAATGATCAACATCCAGTCTCAAAAGGTAGAGGATTAAAACCTCCATCAACAAGTCAGATACCCAATGATATAGGTGAAACGCAATTTGGAGCACCGACACTATACTCTAAAGAAAATTTACATGTTATAATATTTGATTGGTTAAATACCACTTTCCCAAATCCAGAAAATAGATTTATCAATGGTGCTCAAGGTGGAATAGGTGCTGGATACTTTGGCTGGTGCTTTAGTGAGTTAAATCTCCCAAAAAATGAGATCCATGTGCGTGGGAAGACAAATCGCTGATAATGATTTTCATGTGATAGAGGAACATATACCTGAAGATTCAGATTTGATATTGGTAGAACAGGGTATAAATGATTTATTAGATATGGAAGTTATAAGTTTATATGAACATTTGTTAAGAGGGTTATTGGAGCTGCCTAACAAACCAGCTGTTATCAACGTGGAGTGAGTGATCTATGATTTATACACATAAAGCTCTTTATAAAGCGGATGCAAGATACTAACAAAAAGGCTCTGACTAATCTTAATATAGAACATTCACGACACTCTTCTCATCATTATTATCTTCTTCAGCATTTCATCAAGGTGTTTTGAACTTCTATGATGTACCTTCAATAGCTATTAGAGATGTGATATTACCTAGAATATTGGCTGATCCAAACAAACAAATGCCAAGATGGTTTAGAACAGGTGATGATGTTACTTTAGCAGATCCTAAAGTCAAAGATTATGGTGGTATACCAGTTGATGTTATGCACGTAAGTAGTTAGACCGTTCATGCTAAATTGATCAAAGCTATCGATTGATCTTCAACTTCGACGTCGGGAGCTTTGAATAAATAGGTACTAACACGGGGCTTTACACCAGATCTCACCAAGAGGTCATGCTTTAGCAGCTGGACTAGTAATACGACACCTTCAAGGTCAAATCGAACGTTCTGCCCCTCCATCATATTTTAGAAAAACATTAAGTCGTTTTGCATCTAGTTATATCAGGAAACCACCGCTTCGAATACTCGACGTACCTTCTGTAAGTCTATTCTAGCCTTGAGCAAAATTGGTAATTCGGGCTAACAAGTTGTTTAATACCCGTTATAACAGACTTCTTTGACAGGTGATTTTGATCCATTTCAAAGGGATTTGAAACATGTCCCAGTTTGCAGATCCGAGAATTCAGGTAGACTACATGGTAAAATATCTAGCTCGGACGAAAATGATCAGTTAGATGGACAATATCAAGGTATACAACTAGCTGAAGGATCTCAAGGATGGTAAGTTTTGATATCCTTCACAGAAAAAAACAACGCGCAAAATTATGACTGAAGTATAATAATCATGTCCGCTGATAAAATGCTTTAAATTCCTATTTCTATAGGTCGAAATGGAATTGGAAAGAAAAGAATTACTTGATATCCAAAGAACCAGGTTCAATAGCAATATTTGATTTTATCATTTCACCACCTTTAGAAGAACCTGAAGAATCAAAAGAATCTTTGTTATTAGCTGAATCTGATCCTATTCAAGGATCAATCATCCCTGATGAAGAGAGTGTTGAATTGGAAGTTCAAATTCAACAAAATGAAAATTTACATAATGAAGACGAAGACGAAGACGATGTCAATAAATCCACTCAAAATGGTAGAAATAGATTCGAACCTTTACCTTTTGGTTTGAGACCTGGTGGACCATTTAATATACATGCTAATGAACATAAACATGTTTCCGATGCTGGTTCTACAGAATCAAGAAGATCAAGACTGGTTAAACGTTCAAAAAAATCAATCAACAGTAAGAAAACTAATCAAGTTATCTCACCTATAGAAGAAGATATACTATCAGAAACATCATCAAGTAAAAGACAAATCAGTGGATCTAGACCTGGATCAGGAGGAAGGATTTTAATAGGATATCAAAGATCTATATCAGGTTTTGGCAGTGTTTGGTGTTGGGTTGATGATGATCGTTTAAAAGGTACACAAGTTGATGGATGGTGGAAATTAAATAAAAGAAATATGGGAATGTAAGTTAAGCCTTTTTCGTCTGTTTTTTTCCTCGGTTCTAGTACTCATACTGTCACAAAAGTATGATTTGAAAAGCTAATTTCATAATATCTTGGGTTATTGATTTTAAGGGTAAAAGAAATTGCATCAGATTTGAAACCAGGTAAACATACATTAAAATGTGAATTACTGAAAGAAACTCTAGATCCTCAAGGTGGTAATGAATTTAGATTATTCGCAATTATGCACGATTAGATGTAGATTTACAGTATATCATGATGCGCTTTTGGAGACGATGGTAGCCTTCTTTATATATCATATATATGATTCTCCTTGAGAACAGATAAAAGCACATTGTAAATTCATCTTTTGTATAGTCAAGTCAGTGCGAAATATTTTCAATTTTAGTCTATACTTTGGACTTTTTGGACAATTTATCAATACATGTTGTATACATTATTATTGTCAATTTGGGTATATACTATAAAATGCAAGGTATATATGACGGTATCGTTTTCCCAATACTATACAATCAAGATGCTTTTCAACCACTTTATACATTCGAGATAAAGTCTCACTTATAATCATTTCCAGCCTTCCGATACCCTTATACCAACCATTTTAACAATTTCACTTATTTTCCTAATTTGTTCATGTAAATTTACATTCTTTGCAGCTATAAGATCATCTTGTCCAATTTTCAATGATAGGTATTGATCAGTTAGAGTATCTATACTTTCTTGTTCATTGGTTTCTTCTTCAATTGAGGGATTTAACTTGTATAACATTGATAAAAATGAGATACTCTCTAATAGCAAAGAACGAGATTCAAGTTTTTTCGAATATTCAATTGATCGTTTGATATGTTGAATCGATTCGTCTGTATTTGGGAGAAGATGTTTTACAATATCACCGAATTAATCTCAGGTCAGCGGTTCCTTCTTTCCTTCATATCCTGACAATTCAATCTCGACCCAGACTTACCCAGTAAAGAGGTTTGAGTTTCATCATTTAGATATAAGTCTAATTTAGCTTTGCCTAAACATAATTCACCTCTTGCAATTGACTCGACATCATTTCCACCTAGAATCTAAATAAACAGATATACCATCACATGTCAGCTTATTTTCCCCTCTTTCTGCCTTTAAATGAGAATAGAGGATAATAAGGAAGATGAAAAACTCACTTGATCCCAGATTTTTTCAATCTCAATAACGACTTTTTGTGACATACCATCGATATTTTCAATGGTCAACATGATTTCACATAAAATAATCATACCAAATCTATATAATGACCATAAACCTAATTCTTTTGATAATTGTACAGCTTCTAAAATATGTGGTAAAATCAAGTGATTCGGTGTTGAAGATGATGTTAATTGAAGTTTTTCAACTTTTTTAAATAAATCTTTTATATATTCATGTATCATTTTTATACCTTTAGTTGGTATCTTTGCGGGGTCCTCATCAATCATTATGGATTTTGGATGTCCATTTTCTCGAATAGGTCCTCCTGCACCTATTCTCTCTGAATATTCTGAAGGTGGCTGTAAAGATGATAAATGAGATAATGAATGATGATCTCCACTGAAAATTGTGTTCGTTGATATTAGCGTAATCGATCCTGTATAGTCAAGTCATAGCTTGATAGATCTTTCACTCTCTTTCAACTCACTGCATTTTTGCTCTTCTTTCAAGTACATTCCAAACTACTTTAGACCATCTGTGATAAGATGACATCGACATTCCTTTTAGGACGGAAACATCAAGTAATATTGCTAAAGCTGAATCATATTCTGCTTTTTCAACTTCCTGTTAAATGGATTCTTGATTGATTAGCTTTTCATATGGAGCTTTCAGGTTAATATTCAGAAATTTTCCGATTCATATACTCACTCGATGAGATTTGGCAAGTAATACTGTCAATCTACCATCATTCCAAGGACTTAAATCGGTCATAGCCAAATCTTCATGAAATTCCGCTAAGACGCTTGAACCTATACATGTCATGATGATTTCTTCCTCTTAGCACTCATACTGGTCATGATGCCCGACATACACAAAGCGCTAACGGCATAGATGTGAACTAACCTAACATATTCCATAATCCAGCCTGAGTAGCGTTCCAAGAAGCCATATCCAATTTCTGACCTGTCTTCCATTGTTTGGGAACTTTTCTCTCTTCATCCGTACTAGAATGTTCAGTCGCTATATCTTTCCCCAGAGCAGCATGTATCCGTCTGAACGCAATATGTACTGGCTCGCCCTATAACAGAACAAAAGTATAGCTACGATAAGCTATATGGTATGTGAAAGGTGAACAGGCTCAGTACCAGCGGAACGATACATACTAGATCTAAAGCTGGTTTTACGGACCATAATTGGTCCATTGGTGTCGTACTATCCGGTAAGCGATTGGTAGATATAGGCTTTTGATGAATACGTATAGTCTCAGAAGGCATGAAAGCTATTGTAGAAGTTTCGCTTTTAATCCTCTGAGCGAGACTATAGCAACTTGTTAGCCAAACGATGACACAGTGAACCTCGTACGTACCTCAAACAATGCTGTAAACAAGCTTTATCGCCCGCTGTTCTAGCTACGCGTATAGCTTCGTCAATAGCCTACGATGAGACGTCGAGATTAGTGTATTGATTCTCCGAATTGTGAAATGATAAAAGCGACCGCACTGATTGAGCTGATTCAATACCACCTGTAGAGTAATGGAAACTAGCTATATTTAATAAAGCGTGTTGATGTTGACCTCTTCCAGCTGAAGGGAATTGATAATCGTAGAATCGTCTAAGCGATGCTAGAGCATTTGAGTAGTCTCCTGAAGCGTTAGATTCTTGATAACTAGACTATCAATATCAGCTTCATCCATCATTCACTTTGAAGACTATTGACAACTAAGCTTACTCTTGCATAGCTTTTATCCTTTTATCCAAAGTGTCCTCCATTCCTGATCTTCCTATTTTTGTGACAGATCGGCTTTATTAGGACCATATTGCAGCTGAAATAGCCGACTCACTATCCAAAGACCAGATGCCAGCATGTATAGACGGTCCGGCAGTATCTAATCCGCACCATCTGGCTATCTCCCTTGATAGATGGGTTGTCTCGTCGAAGGAAAGTTTCCGGAGAGTGTTAAGTAGATTACGGGAAAACACACCTAAAGGTGAATGCCGTTCCTATTAAACAATCTCAGATGGTGTCCAAGGAGATACACAAAGCAGACTTACAATGGGTTCTGGAAGCTCAGTGGGCTAAAATGTTAAATATTGTATATATTAGCCATTACACATCATAAGGCAATGCAATCCAAGTTATCCAACTTACCTCATCATCATCCGCATAATTCAGTCTATCCCTCAATTCTTTCTCTAGTCCTGTTTGAACATTTATCAGTCATATTGATTACTCGATTTGCGACATCTTCTACCTACTATCGAGAAAAGCACATCCTTCTGCAATGTCCTTGAAACGGTCACCCTTCATCCATAATACATTAGCGCTTTGACCCACTTTTGATATATAGATCGACTTACAAAAGCTGTCATCCAGCTAGTGAATTTCTCAGCATCCTCATAATCTTCTTGTACTTTTTGACCTCTGCTCCTCTTCTTTTCGTTTCGTTTTAGTATTTCCGACGTTTCCTTTCTGATCAGAGGATCGAGTTCATCTCGAAGTGAAGTGTAAGTAGCCGGTCTACTACCAACCTGTATATACATTATGAAAATATTAGCTTTTTTGGCATATTGAAAGTTACAAGATGTATTTTCACCTCTAATATCTCTCTAGATATGATCTTTAGGATATCCGCAGTAAAACCTTGAGAATATATAGGTACAGGTTGACAATCATCATTTAAAGGAAAAACGCGATCAATTATCCATACTAAAGCTATATGTAATGGTAATTGAGGTTCTGATAATTGACGTCCTTGTATTCCATGTATTCTTGATCTTTTTCTTGGTGATGACATTATGTCTTCGCTACTCCTCTGAGCCAATTACTGCTTACTCTTTTGTCATGACTTAGAGTGGAAGCAAGCGAATGGTATGTTACAACAATATTAATGATCAAAACAAAAACAAGAAATCCGTCGCGTGGTAAAAGAACAAGTTTCCGAAGATGAAGATGATTATGACGTTGTTTACAAGACAGCTGATGGTAGATAAATTACAACTTTTGTTCAACATTTCAATCCTTTCTTACTGTTTCCTTTGCCACCATTATACATATTTGCAGCAAGTCATAGATCTCGTTCACGAAGAGTATTCTTACATGACCTTGAGAATACCTCGGGTAAGAACCCACCGATATCTCTCTAAACCAATGTCGAATCAGCAGAAATTGAATCAACATGGACGAGGAAGTCAGCTTTCGACATATGGATCACATTCTCATTCTGTACAACATAATCAGCAGCAAAAACATCGCAATGAGACTGAAGCTCGTAGTATAGAAGATGCAGCTACACGACAGCGTTTAAAAGGGAAACAAAAAGCAGAGACTTCTTCACCTATGGCGATAAACGCACCGGATTTACACCTGAATCAAGGTACTGGAACACCCGATGAACCATTATCAGCCATGTTAAATGAAGCTTTACATACATCTTTATCAATCTCTCCATCAAGATCATCAATTTCACTACCTTCAAGTGTAGATTCGACTTTTGATGGTAAATCATCTTTAATTACTCAACCACCTTTAGTACATCACCATTCACCAATTAGACCACATGCTCCACCTAGATTGGTATCACAACTTACAAGATCTACATTACCTACATCAAGTTTAAATTATGAATACGAAAATCAAATTAGACAAAGGAATTCTTCTTCCAGTAGTGGTTTACCTAGAGAAGGCGAATCTTCAACTGCATGGCAAAGATCAACCACGCGTACATCACCGACTATTGCATTATGTGATGAGCCATTCCCAGATTTAGATCCTACTACTGGACTACCTCTAGCCAGATCCCACAGTAGGAATAGGAGTGGCTCAACTTCGTCTGACGCACCTTCTTTACATTTGCAAAGAACTATAACAGGCTTATTAGAAACTCCAAACAAAAAAGCCTCTAGTAATAGTAGCAGTATATTACCTACTATGCCATCATTATCAAATCTCAATTTATCGATGCCAAGAGTATCATTACCTTCAGCGCCTTCTTTAGATTTCGGTAGAAGGAATTTATCGTCAAGCAGTGTTCAAGAAGATTGGTCAAGTTGGGCATCAGGTTGGTGGAATGGTAATAAAGGGAAAGTAGATGAGATGATGAGTGAAGAAGATAGAGCTGATACCGTTGAGGAGGAAAAGGAGAAGTTGAGGAAAAAATGTGAGTCTTATATCTATCGTTATCGCTGTAAGTATCAATAACATTTCTTACTGATTATCGTGAAATAAAGACAAATCGACGAAAAACCCTGTAGTCTTCTGTCATGGGCTGTTAGGCTTTGATTACCTTGGTGAGAGCAGAAATGAATCCACTACGAAGGCCAAACAACAGCTGACTTTTGGTTCCATTAGGTCCTGCTACTGTACCTACGTGAGCACGCTCGCCTAAAAATTCTGCTACACATACTAACCAATGCTGGTTGCAGTCTACAAATATCGCATTGGAGAGGTATTCGCGAAGTATTAGAATCTAATGGTACGGAAGTGCTTATTGCTCGGGTACCTGCTACTTCAAGTATCAAGGACCGTGCAAAGATATTGGAGGAATTCATTTCTGAGAAGTATCCTGGTAGAGAAGTCAATCTGGTAGCACATAGTATGGTAAGTGCAATATGCCAGAGTGTAGAATTACGCTTAGGAAGATTGGCTGACCAACCTTTGAAATAACGTAGGGTGGACTGGACTGTAGATACTTGATATCCGAACTACGACCTAAAGCATTCAAACCGATATCATTAACTACAATATCAACACCACATAGAGGATCACCATTTGCAGATTTTTTTATTGATAAATTAATTGGTAAAGATACATTGCCTACAATGTTATCATTAATTGAACCTTTAAATATACCACATACAGGTGATGGTACAGCATTTTCAGCTTTAGGTACACATTCAATGAAACAATTCAACGCACAAGTGTTAGATAGAGATGATTGTAATTATTATTCTTGGGGTGCATGTGTGAAACCCGGTTTATTTGATACTTTTCGTTGGCCACATAGTATAATAGCTGAAAAAGAAGGTCCAAATGATGGTTTGGTTTCTGTTCATAGTGCTAAATGGGGTGAATATAGAGGTACTTTAGTTGATGTGAATCATTTAGATCTGTAAGCCTTTCTGTTTCTAACTTTTTCTTCTTTTGCTTTTTTTGTTTTCGCGGACTAACTGGATGACATGGTGACATAGAGTCGGTTGGGTAAATACTGTTAGATATACTATAGCTGGCTGGGCAGGTAAACCAATAGCATTCAAGCCCGCTACATTCTATCTCGAAGTGGTAAGTTGATTTATTGCTATATTTGCTGATATGTTAGCTGACAAACACTCATCGATGTACTATCAGGTTGATTATTTAGCTGAACAAGGATTTTAAGCGGGGTTCTTGATGAGGAGGACTATACAATTGATACCAAGCATTACTCGATAATCACCTTCGATCGTAAAAATATCCTAAATTATCCTCGGGGCCACATGTCTGAAGCTTTCAGGTCTCTGTCATGCGTCTGATGCTATAAATACATTAACTCAAATAGATGGCATATTTTTCTTAACGGAGATAACCATGCGAGCGTCATAGATCCAGGCACGCAATAAACCGTTATCAGGCAAATATAATTGAGAGAACTACACTCCGCATGATCCCCTCCACTTGTACTCTCACAGTTTCACATGATAGATTATACTGGAGTATACATGCTATGACATATTGTTTCAGCACAGTTGATATTTCCAGATTTGCTCACATTATTCTTTGATGGAAATGATCTTCTTTCAACGCTATCATGTATGGGTTGAATAAAGCAATCAAGTGTCAGACTAAGCTCGTCCGATGTTTAGTCCAGCTCAAAATATAGGTCAAAGCGTAGAAGATGAGATGGGAGACGTCATACGGTATGAGAGATCAGCTGTGCAGAGTACGAACGATTGGTAGGTTTTGTAATTCTGAATAATTATATACATGCTGAGCTTCTTCAAAGTTATATCGAAACGGATGATAGACCTGAAATATCAATCACGGCTAGCTACGCTTCTGAAAGCCAGATAGAGGATGAAACGAGAAGATCTAAACCAATGTAAATAAAATATTTTTTTTACACAAGTATATCCTTTTTCCCAAATTAAGAGATACGTGCACGCTTATAAAAGCTGTTTTTACATTAGACCCAAACCAAAAAGACATCACATTGAGTTGAATGATCTATGTCCTGCCGGATCAACAATAAGCAAAGCAAAAACGAACAAGGTTTCTCGTGTGTGCGCGAAAAAATCAAAAAGGGCCAATTATTCAAATTGGTCATATAGACAAGTTCCCCCAAACATACTTTCATTACTTCGATTCGATCATTATCCATCTCAAGAACCGCTGATATTGCCTTCAGAAAATGGTATCCAGCAGACTTATCAAAATGCGCTATCTAATCAATTGACTTCCACCAAGAATAGCTATGAAGTGGAGACTGGGATAGACCAACTCGATCCCGACGTCTCAAATACACGACAACCTTTGTCACTTGGTAGCAACAAAGAACAAAGACCAAGAAGAGGTAGAAGACCTAGATTGAAACAAACAACTCAGATTGATGAAGCAGAAATTAATTATGATATTCAGATTACCCCTTTACCTCAAATACATTTTGGGCCTCACATTGACGTGGTATCACAATCAAACGATATCCCGTACTCCGATACCCTCACAGAACCTATACCCTTCAATCCCGTAGACTCAGAAGCAATTAATCCGATGAAGCCGAGAAATCAACCACCTGTTTGGGCAGATGTAAGTCGAGTAGTGCATATCAGCTGCTTATCCGGAGACTCAAACCAGGCTGAGATGTCAGTTGTAGTCACGACAAGAGCTATGTGAAGCTTTGCCATACTATCGAAGTTTTCAATCTGGCTTATACATGCATAAAAGATCTGCTTTCGGTTATTTACTTGAAGCTTATCCAGCTCCGTGAGTGTATCGTAGCCAGATATATAATTTTCTTTCCTATAAATAGAAACCATAGCTGACTTGCATCTTTCTTTTCTATTCATGCGATTCACAGAAGAGACGTATGGGCACATAATGGGAAAGTAGTAATATCTCATGGGTAATTTCGAGCCGGATTATTCAAATGGCGATAATGCCTAAATTGATGATGCGATGGACTAAATATAGTGGCGGACAATGTATACGAACTACCGATTCAGATGGCAAACCGGGTCCAGCAGCATTACAAGCTGATCAATCTCGTTCAGATGCAAGAGTTGATACGTTGCTTCGTGCTCATGAAAGGAGAACGCCAATCGTTCTAATAGCTGGAAAGGGGTATGATGGATTACCATGGGAATTGGATTGCGCTTATATCGTGCTTGGCTGGTCAGTTGTTTCTCTCTATGTATATCATACCCTTTGAAACCGATTTTTAGATTGATTGCTTTTATAGGTATTGGATCTCCCTAACTTGGGTGGAAGCTGAAGAAGCTCCATCAGGGGTCAGACCTCCAGAAGGAAGAAGCTATTTTCATAGGTATAAAATAAGATTTGATTGGGTTGTTAGTCAAGGTGAACCTTGGTGGATAAATAGGTCTCAGGAATCAGACATCACTACCATTCCGGCTGAAGATTCTGAAAGCGATGTTGAAGTAAACTTCAAGGAGGGATCTTCATTAACCGCCTTACCAAGCGATCACGAGTGTATTATTACGGAACAGCCGATAAAGCCATTTCAAACCCCTTCAAAGTCATCTACTGAGAGCCAAGCATATCAAAAAAGCAAGATCCACGAATTAGCAGAGCATCTGAGCCAATCGCCGAAACTAAGGACTGAATCACTACTCAACACAGGAACTATGTCTGAAAAGGCCGATACTGGTTCAGACACACTTAATCTTTCAGCTTGGACAGCTTCCATATCAGACTGTGATCAGACTCCGAAATGTTACAGAAGTCATTGGCCTGGCCAAAATTCTTTATCTACCCCGTTACCAACCCTGATCGTTACGGACGGCCTCCTTCGTCAATCAAATTTCAACGCTTCATCTATATGTACATCCTGTCATCACTCGATATGGCAGATATACCAAGAAGGATTGATCTGTTTTCAGTCGGATTGTGAACTATTCTTCAAGATTATCTACCCCGACAGACATGACTTCGTCACTATCACTCCCAAGACCACTCTGACGTATAACAGAAATTTTCTGGAACCTATACCAACTCCACCTGAGGTTCAGATACCGTATGATGTGCGACCTTCTGACCCTGTAGAGATCGCCCCAGAGACAGATGAAATCAACGGTGAAGTGAATGGAAGAACGTTGTGGAAAGGTTAGATTTCATTTCGCTCATGCGAGCATTACCCAAACTAACGTCGATGGGGTGCGTACCACATAGGATGGGTTTGCAAAAAATGTGGTAGAGCCAATTGTAGATTCAGATGGGAAGTCTGGGTGAGTGAAATAGTTCTGAATGAATGTATAATGTGTAGCGATATGCTAGCTAACAAACAAAAGAATCGTATTCTGTCAACATGTACAATCTTAGGAATGTAGAAACTGCGGTGATACACTTGCACCGATCGCTCAAAGTTCGATTATATTGAGAAAAGATTTACCTATGCATATAATACCTTTTTTAGGAGATAGTAAGATTGATTTAAATTCTGGTATAACATCGTCAATGAAATGGCTTGAAGAGATAAAATGCCTTTGTGTGGTATATGAATTACCTTTTGCGTGAGTTAGCCACATACTTAGTCGTATCCGATTGATTCAATGAGCTTGAGCTGAATGAAACTCCTCCAAAATGTAGCGGAAGAGTTTACCATTTAATGCAACCGGATCTGAAACTCGCCGACGACCTATTGGAGGAATATCAAGTGGCCGCTAATGAAGGAGGTTGGTTTCAAAGGAGACCGTTAAAAGCTGTAAGTTTACGTACTCAGATCCACTACGATAGTAGATAAGAGATCTTACATTGATGATCTGTGTGCACAGACAGCAGGTACGTAGGACTTTGTTTTCTATTCTTCATTTTCTTCTCCCATAATTTCAGAGTGAAGTCGTTAATGATCAATATAATCAATCATGCTAGTGAAAGGTCAATTTCTGGCACAACATTTCGCGGTAAATTTTGGTGCATCATACAAATACCAAGTTGATACATTATCTTATCCATTCGAAAAAGCGCCAAAATGCGTTTTGATGTCTTTATCATTGTAAGCTATTTTACCTCTTCTGGAGAAGAAAGCCTTGTTATTCGGAATTTAGTTCGATTTGACAAATTCCTATTACATATATCGATTCATTCCCCAGATTAACCCAAAGAGTTCAGATGATTTTAGGAGAAAATATAGGATATAATGAGATTTTAAGTGTAATGTACAGAGAAGGTCAAAAGATGAGTTGGCATGATGATGGTGAAGCAGGTAAGTCATCATACCATTTGGACACCATAATAAAGGCTCGATTAGATCTTTCAGCTCAGCCAATCAGTAAATCAGTGTTGACGGATAGAATTCTCTCTTTTATCTGGGTAGGATTGGGTCCAGTAGTTTCATCCTTATCATTAGGTAATCAAGCTGTCATGTCATTTCGAACCAAGACACCTCGAACGAACCTAAATAAAGGCTTCTACAGTGGTATTTCTGAGCCTAAACATATTCCTCCAACAGCTTTGAGTTTTACATTATCACATGGGGTCAGTCAATCGTCATTCGTCTTTGGCCGCGCTGATGATTATTGGTTGATGAATCCGTTTTCAATGATAGGATATAATGATTATGCAAGGTAGAGAAATTCAGAAACGTTACGATCATAAAGTTGTACCTATGGGATTCAGAATAGCTTCTACTGCTAGGGTTATAGATGAAAGATGAAAAACAAGCAATTTCTTGAACATGATTGATGTGCATACGCATTCTCAAGTACAACAGATTGACGATATCCTCGTATGCAATATCAAACGACCTAAATGCAAACTTCCTCGAACGGTTCTGCTTTATATTACCAAACATAACAGTCCAGATAATCAAGTAAGCAAGATCTCTTTATATATTGAGCTTTAAAATGGATATTTTGGCGAAGAAGCGACTACAGTTGACTTTCATCATCGGCGAAAACTCTAATATTACCTTTTCCCCATTTCTCCATTATAGCTCTACCTGATTGGGTAGGTTGAGAGAAAGCAATTTCACCTTTTAATGGATCAAATGAACATCCATATATTGTATTTGAGCATGATGCGTTGAGTAGATGTATCGATAATGAATTTGATCTGTATGATGGGGAAATGTATAATCGATGTATACCTAATGGAGTTGGAAGGGATGTTGGGCTAAGCACGACGGGTTGAGTAAATCGTTAGCATAACTGTATTTGTAAGACGCCTAGATCACATTGAAAATATGTGTCCTGCATGAGAATTTTACTCACTCGCATGTCACACTCCCAAACCCACCACTCTCAATGACAATCTTGTTTTCTTTACTATCGATAACATTCTTCCCTTCACCTATCCGGGAAGTCGGCTCCAGGTTTAGCTGTTCACTATCCTTCAAAACCTTCATAGCCCATTTGATACCTTGAGCTACGACTACACCGACGACTCTGTCTCTCTGAACCACTTTCTTTGATATCGAGGTATCAAGTTTTTGTCGTTTCGAAGTGTTGTCTTTGGGTGCTGGTGGTGAAGAAGACGTTATGAACAAAAAGACTTTACATCTGTCTAAAATAGGAGGTGGTAGTGGTGGTGAAGATAATACCCTATCGACAGTTGAGAGAATCTCTTCGAGCTAAGATTGAAAGTTAACAGCTCATTCTTTAGGTGATTCATACATACACGACAAACGACTTACTTTGTTACTACCGTGACTTGCATCGACCACAACAATTTTACCTTTTCCTTTCCCATTATCAAACGATATATCATCTTTAACCAATTTCCAACCATTTTCTTCTGTTGTTGATGATTTGCTTTTACCTTTATTCAATCCATCCCAAACTATACCTCTTAATACTCTTGTATGATGAGCGATATGTATAGATTCATCATCACCCCCACGCATAAATGACATTCCACATTCTGAACACGTATGTAATAATGGTAAATGTGTTAAATGTAATTGAGTTAATGATTTTTTTGTTGATGATGTTGGTTTGGGTGATTTTATCCCTAATATTCCATTGATATTTGATACTTTCGATGAAGATGATGGTGAAGAAGGTATGAGTTTTAAAGGTTCTAAAGGTTTCGCTTTAGCTTTTGTCTTGGATTTTGGTTGTTGAACGAAAAATCCTTTCAGGGAAGATTGAATAGCTTTTTTAGTTGGCAATTTCTTTATAACCCTTTTCTGATCATTCTCCTTCAGTAAGACATTCTGAGCTTCATCCTTAGAGGTTGAAGGATTATAGATGATTTGGTCTTCTTCTTCATCGGCTGAGAAGAATAAAGGTGAAGTGGATCTACTTATTGGTCTTTTGGCAGGTGTAGGAGGTGATGAGTGTAAAGGTGGAGTATCGAGTCTTAATGAACTAGGTGGTGAGGATGACCGATGATTTGATAGTAATGTAGGCGGTGATGAGGGTTCATCGAATAAAGAACAGGAAGATGGTATTCTAGGAGGAGCTTTACCATATGTGCGACGTACTACAGGTCTGAAACAAAGGTTGTCAGCTGAAATCAAGAGCAAGTACAAATAAACTCACTTTGTGGACATGTTACAAGGCACGACAAGCAACAAGCAAGTGAGAAGGAGACGAAGATATGAGAATGATGATCGGTGAGTGCAGGCAAATTGATGATGACAAGGAAGGATTAAGTAACGATAAATGAGGGATGAAGGATGATTGATGGCTGAAAGTTGAAGGTTGAATGCGAACTATCCTTAATTTCCGCGTGTATCTTTGAGAACATTAAATTGGATTGAACATTGCACTTTCAGGCACCAACGTTTGATTAAAACGCGTCGAAGATATCACTAGAATCACGTGAACAGATTTGCACATGCACGGAAGCAAAAGTATCAAAATTCTTTGTCTTACATTATATTCCCAGATAATCCGAAATGACCCGAAAATGTATGGGGGTGTTGGAGATGCGGCCGAGTAACCGATCAAAGCCGTGATGCAGGATGATACATGATAGTTTAGCTCGACAGATAACTTAAACAAGATAGCAGACCGACTGAAACCAAAAAAGTCGAACGCACTTCACGTCGTAGTCTCTTGACAAAAATCATCCTTCCTCGACGTATCTCTTCTTGTCACCTATCACCTGTCATAACTCCTTGTCTACTTCAAATGTTGAATCGCGTTGCTCTCAGATCGGCTACTAGCGTGAGTGATTTCGAAGGGTCCTCCAAAATCCTTTTAGGTAGGATCCACATATGTCGCAAACCACCTGACTTATCCCTTCTCCACCTCCACATGTCCTTTCACAAGCAGGACTACAGATGTAGTTCTACAATTTGCTCATCTTTTGATACTTAACCCTATAGCTCCCAAAAAGACAAATAGCTCGAACAGTACTTTCTACTCCGAGAACATTCGTAACAAGTTCATCAATCATGGCTGAACAAAAATTTAGACAAGAAAAAGATACTTTTGGTCCTTTACAGGTACCTGCTGATAGATATTGGGGTGCTCAAACTCAAAGAAGTTTGATGAACTTTGATATTGGTGAGTGATTGTGGAGGTTAATAGTGGAGGGAAGAGATTCTTTAATATACTGTCCCCTGGATAACAACAAAACTAGTAATGCTGACAGTCTGTCAATGTGTTCAATAGGTGGTCCAACCGAGCGAATGCCACCACCATTAATCAAAGCCTTTGGTGTACTCAAAAAAGCTGCTGCACATGTCAACCAAACATACGGTCTACCAGCAGATGTAGCTGAAAACATCTCGAAAGCTGCTGATGAAGTTATTTCTGGAAAGCTTATTGATGAATTCCCTTTGGTCGTTTTCCAAACTGGTTCAGGTACACAAACCAACATGAATGTTAACGAGGTTATTTCAAATAGAGCCATTGAATTGATGGGTGGTGAATTAGGTTCAAAGAAACCAGTTCATCCAAATGATCACGTGAACATGTCACAATCATCTAATGATACGTAAGTCGCAATTAACCCCTCTCTCATTCTTCGATATCGCAACGTGAACACAGAGCTAATTCTTTTGTTGTTGATATTTGTAGCTTCCCAACTGCTATGCACGTTGCTGCCGTTGTAGAAATCAACGAAACCCTTCTTCCAGCTCTTAGAGAACTCCATGATGCTCTTGAAGAGAAAAAGAAATCTTTCGACCACATCATCAAAATCGGTAGAACTCATTTACAAGATGCTACTCCTTTAACCCTTGGTCAAGAATTCAGTGGTTACGTTACTCAAGTAGCTAAAGGTATTGCAAGAGTTGAAAGTACAATTGCAAACTTGAGCCAACTTGCTCAAGGTGGTACAGCCGTAGGAACTGTAAGCTAGCGATCGCTATAGAGATCCTTCCAGGGAAATAGCTTACGGTGCTTGTCGAATCGTTTTTAGGGTCTTAACACCAAAGTCGGTTTCGATGAAAAAGTAGCAGCTGAAATCTCAAAAATAACCGGTCACAAATTCATTACTGCTCCAAACAAGGTGAGCTACATTTTCCATCGCCCAAATCGATCAAGAAATGTTAGCTAAATAGATATCAATTGAAAATAGTTCGAAGCCCTTGCCGCCCATGACGCTATCGTAGAAGCTTCAGGTGCTCTTAACACTGTTGCTGTGTCCCTCATGAAAATTGCCAACGATATTAGATACCTCGGTTCAGGTCCTCGATGTGGTCTTGGTGAACTTGAATTACCAGAAAATGAACCTGGATCTTCAATCATGCCTGGAAAGTGAGTATCTCCGGTAATCGAAACTAGTCATGCTGATGTTTATTGCCGTTCTATAGAGTCAACCCAACTCAATGTGAAGCCCTTACAATGGTCGCTGCTCAAGTTATGGGTAACAACACCACTATCTCAGTTGCAGGTTCATACGGTCAATTCGAATTAAACGTTTTCAAACCTGTCCTCATCAAAAACCTCTTACAATCTATTAGATTACTTGCTGATGGTTCAAGATCATTCACCAAGAACTGTGTTGTAGGTATTAAAGCTAACGAAGATAAGATCAAGAAAATCATGAATGAATCTTTGATGCTGTGAGTAGATTGTTAGCTAGGTCAAATACATCACTTTCGCATAGCTAACAAGAGCTCTACCATATAGTGCTACATGCTTGAACTCTGTTCTCGGTTACGATGGTAAATATTATTGACATAACATCGATATAGATACGTTGTATATTAATCTTTTACTTTGACGTTAGATGTCGCTGCCATCGCTAAGAACGCACACAAGAAGGGTATTACGTGAGTTACGCAGTAGAGGCTGTCCGCGGTGTCACCCCGATAACTCATGGCTGATACGATGTAATACAATAGCCTCAAAGAGTCAGCTCTTGAATCTGGTAAACTCACTGCTGAACAATTCGACTCCAAAGTCAAACCAGAACGTAAGTCCGCTCCTCCTGCCTACTTGAATACATGACTAATGTGCGATCACAATCTTGATAGTCATGTTGGGTCCTGATGAAGTATAAAAGCTCCCATCGAGCAAGTAGAGGGACAAAGCAGTCAGATAGTCGTTAAAACAGGATTTGTAATGCATGTCTTATGATGAAGTATGATAATATACACTATGACCGTTGTGTGAATATATATACAGCAGCAGATCTTTTTCTCTAGCTTTCATGCACATTGTCCTATATCACTATATTATCACATTAACCCTTCGTGAACTCTCCATTCGAAATCCCCAAACAGAACAACGGTCCTTCGGATACCTTTCTGCTTCGATTCAGAATTGACCGCGATTTTTCGTTTGCGAGAAAGTGTTGATTTCACACTCCAGTTCTTCTTCTTAGTATCCATCTATCGCAGTTACATCGGTTTACATGCTTGTATTCATACCCCACAACTTAATCCCAAACAAGTTTACCGTTTTCAGTTAAAGTTGCTTTTGAGCCTGAACCTTTTGCAGAGATTGAATTTAAAGCTGAGAATGAATTTCCATTTCTACCTGAAGAACCGCCACCACCTAATGATTTACCTCTATTTGGATTTGATTGTTTTGAAGCATAAAGTTCATTAATTCTTTCTCTAAATACGGCGCGAAAAGATATGTTAATCAGCTTTTTAACTTTCATTCTATCTTATATTATATCGTATATATGATCTTTATATCGAAAATGAAAAAAAAAAAAAAACAACAGCAAGGAAAGCGAAATGAAAAGAGAACTAACCTTTCGAGATCTTTTCTATGTAAATTTAATCTTCTTTGCCTTTCAACTTCTTCAGCTTCTCTAGCTAATTTCTTTCCTTCAGCTTTTTTAGCATTTTTCTTTTGTTGTCTTGATGCTGCTCCAGGTGGTAAAGGAAGTGAAGTTGATGTTGAATTTGATGAAAATGGATCTGATGATATGTTGATTGTTGATGATTCTAAGAGAGGGAGAGAGATATGTAAATAAATTATTGGATCATATCGCAATTAGCACTGGAAAAAGGACAAAGGGAGATAGACAACTTACTCTTTTTTTTACTCGTTACTACATCCCATCCATCATTATCTTTCTTTTTGATGTTTTTAGGTCTATCATTCTCATTTTCATTTTCAGATAAATCAACATAATCGTCTTGGAATTTAGCTAATTTTCCATTTTCTTGTTCACTACCAGCTCCATTTTCTACACCAGAAGTAGTCACTTCTTCATCTTCTTCAGAAGTCTCGGTATCTTCAATTACAGGTGCAGCGAGATGGATGCTATTGGTTGTAGGTTGATTTGGTTTTGATGATGATGATGTGACTTTCATTACTCTTGCTATTTGACCTGGTCTATCTTCAGGTGCTAACATGCTATAAGTTGATAAATACATAGTCAGTAAATGGTATACCAGCTGATGAACTCAGTCAAGTCCGCGTTGGACCGTGGAATCGATTAATAAAAACGCAGAATTCAACTCACTCATCAACTTTAGTTTTAGGTTCTTTAGGTAACAGTTTTTCAGCCAATAATTTCTTTTTCTGTTTTTTATTGATACTGTTCCCACTCCCATTTTCTTCTTTTAATGTAGGTGTAGTATTACCCAAAGCAGCTTGATCAGCTTCTTTATTATGTTTAATACCATTTACTAATGATATACCTTTATTAGTATGATCTGAAGCTATAGATTCATTTTTTGAATGTTCAGGTTGTTTACCTAAAGCAATTCCATCAGATTCTCTATGTCCTTTTGAAGGTCCAGCTTTTGTGTTTTTCTTTTTATTTTTCTTTTTACTAGATTTACTTTGATTATTATTTAATTCATGTGCTTGATTAGTTGATGATGGTCCAGAAGGTAAAAATTGATATCCAAATGCTAATACTATGATTAATGCTGCACCGAATAAAGTCTCATTTGATATATAAGGCATTTTGGTTGATTGCGATCTTTGAAGAATGTGAGATATAGTGGAAAGAAGAGTTTTAGTAATGCTAAAAGGGTTTTGATTGAAAGCTAACAATACCTTACTAGATAGAAGGTTGTTTGGTGAAAGTAAAGTTGGACGTGGAATGCTTCACTACGAGTAACTGTAACGGACTCTTATCTGTCGTCATCATAGCTTCCGTACACGCGACCAATCGATGTGGCGGTAATCACCGGAATTAGATACCATGATGATAATCAAGATATGTTGAAATTGATACATTTCCTATGTGAATATAATACAAAGAATAAATGCTACAAAACCATGCTAGATATTATGAACATATATATGTATTTGTATTTTGACAAGGTATCGTTGATTTGATTTGATTTGATATGGTTTGATATGATTTGATTTCTATTCTGTATTTTGCTATGATATACAACACTTGTAAAAGTCTATTGTTCTTAATCTGAGCCATCTTTAGGCAATTTCTATCATTTTATCAATACAGCTTGAGTCTTACAATTGGTGGGTAATATAATCTATTCTATTATTCTTTATTAGCATTTTCAAGTTCAGCTCTTTTAGCTGTTAATCCTCTTATTTTAGTTAACAGATTTTTCAAGACATAAGGTTTAATTACAACTGCATAGAACGGACAAAAACAAAATTTAGATTTTATCTCCAATTTGGTTTTTGATTGAAGAAATGAGACTTAAAAACTCACCATCATCCATTCCAGCAGCAAGAGCTTGATCAATTTGACCTTGTCTTGCATTACCTGTTAAAGCAATAACAAAATTTCTATATAAACTACCTGATTTTTCAGATTCTCTTAATTCTTTAATCGCTGTTAGACCATCCATTACGGGCATTTCTAAATCCATTAAAACAACGTCATATGGCTTTTTACGTTGAGCACCTTCATTGTTAGAACTGTTTGAATTACTATTACCACTTCTCTTGAATTGTCTATGGGATTCACGAATCAAGTTTAGAGCTTCTAATCCGTTGTTTGCGACTGAGTTCGAGAATGAAATTAGCTTTCCTGGTTAATTTGAATAAAAGGGAAGATGAAATAGAGTAACTCACCATCACAAGTCAATCCAGCTTTAACAATTTGTCTTTTCAAAACAGTTTGATTGATGATATTGTCTTCAACGATCAGAATATGCTCTGCTTCGTTATTTGTAGGTGGTGGAGTTGGACTAGATGATGAAGTTCCACTCGACATGATTGAAGGTGAAGGTGATGGTAAAGGTGAAGGTAAAGGACTTGAACTTGCCGGGATACTGCTATAGTTCGTGGCTGAAGGTGATTTCAAAGCTCCAAGATTTGTGGCTTCCACGTATGATGCCAATGCCGATGGTGGAGCAACGGTACGCGTTTTGATGAAGAATCGGAATACTAATTATTACAACATCGTTAGCTACTGATAAAATCTGACAACGGCAAGTTACCACTTACCACTACCTTCACCAAGCTGACTGAGAACCTCAATACGGCCGCCAAGCAATTCAGTTATTTTCCTACAGATGAACAAGCCTAATCCACTTCCCCCATACTTGGTATGGATCATTTTGTTTCCCTGAGCAAACCTCTTGAACAGTACAGCAAGTTCTTTAGGACTCATACCTGGACCGGTATCAGTGACACTGACGAACAACCAAATTGGAGTATCTTCATCGGCAGGTAATCGAGATGGAATGCCAAGCGCTGATGGTAATGCACAGGAATCTTCAGCAGGAGGTGTGAATGATATATCATATTTAACGGTAATGCGTCGGGTATCTACAAGTTAAGATGGCATTGTCAGCTTTAACATTATCTACGGAGAAAAAACCCTACAGCAAGAGAATACCGATTTTTGACTTACCACTTGCGGAAGTGAATCTAATAGCATTTGAAATCAGATTCGTGACGACTTGACCTAATCTAACAGGATCTGTTTTAATTGACATTACTTTCCCTAATTCCAACGTATCACCAAATTGAAGTACCAAATCGATTTTTTTAGTTTTAGCTTCAGAAGCAAATACAGATAAAACTTTTCTTGCTTCTTTTCTTAAATTAACTTCAATGTCATATAAACTTAACATATCTAATTGAATTCTTGCTAATGATAAAACATCTCCTGCTATTCTTTCTTGAACAAGACCACATTGGTAAATACTCTCTAAAGCGTCGACATCTTCTTCTAAATCATCTAATAATTCTTTTGTTGGTATGAATCCATTAGTAGTATATCTTAATTGATCTTTCAATGAAATCAAATTTTCTTTTACTAATGAAGAACATTGTAAAATTGCTGAAACGGGAGTTCTAATTTCATGTGAAGTTAAATCAATTAATAATTCTTGTTGATGTTTTGATTCTTCAGCTTCTTGTCTTCTTTGTTCAGCTTCAATTAATCTTTGTTCTTCATGTGTTATATCTGTAGTACAACCTAAAATACCTGACATTGATGGATTTACACTTTCCAATTTTATGAAAATACCTGAACATACTCTTCCTGTATTTTGATATCTCCAATTGACTCTAAATTCTTTCGCATTTTTATCTTTAATATAATCACCCCAAAGTTTTTCCAATCTTTTTCTAGTATCTTCATCGAGATATTCAGGCCATCTATTTGGATCATCGTTTAATAAATCACCTTGTTCTCTCCAAGCTTTATTGGCATATGTAATTTCTCCCGTATTTGAATTTGCTCTCATTATTCCCGACGGACAATAATCTGATAAAACAGCAATCTCAGTTTCTCTTTCTAAATATAGTTTCTCTAGATGTGCTCTCTTTTTACCAACTTGTAAATGTAGATGTACTCTTGCAACTAATTCTTTAGGTTTAAAGGGTTTTGCTAAATAATCTTCTGCGCCCATCATCAATGCTTCAACCCTAGATTCATCTCCTGCTATGGCTGAGAGTAATACCATAGGTATGATTTTAGTGTTGGGGTGATTTCGGATTTCTTGCAGTAATTCTAATCCATTCATTTTAGGCATCAACATGTCTGATAAGATTAAATTAGGTGGATTTGAGATTGCCATTTCTAATGCTTGTTGACCATTAGAAGCTTCAATCACAGTACAGAAAGGTGTAAGAATTTGTTTAATATAATTTCTCATATCGGTATTATCTTCAACTAATAACACGGTATCTGTCTTTTCGAATAAGAAACCGTCAGAGAATTTGGAGTTTGATCCAAGTATCGAATCAGTTGTTACACCATCACTACTTGAAGATTCTCCATCTTCTTTGTTCCAGCGAAGAACTTCATTTGCAACTGCTGCACCGTAGGAGCCGAATTTACTTGTAGTCATTGATGATGTCGGAGGTAGAGGTTTGAATGATAATGGTATTCGAGCGGTAAAAGTGGATCCATGAGGTTGATTTGGTGTTGATGCGGTCTTTGAACTAACTATCAGGTCACCACAATGTAATCGTAATAGTTCTTTCGCTAATGCTAAACCCAATCCTGAACCTTGTGTTCCTGCATGAATAGCTGTAGTTGCTCGATGATACCATTCTGTGACTAAAGGCACTTCATCTTCCGGTATGCCAACACCAGTATCGATGACTGAAATCTCCGCATGATCTGTGTATCTAACTTGAACAGTTATGCTTCCCTTTTCAGTGTATTTAAGTGCATTACCTATAATGTTGGAAATGATAGTTTCGAAAAGAGTTGGATCCACATAAACCAAGTGATCACAAGGTTCCACATCAATTGTATACTGAATCCCCAATCTTTCTACTGCAGGTCTAAATAAAGCTGCTAGGTCAGTGACGAAACTACCTAAATCTGTGGGTAAGAACCTTCCTTCCATTCTACCTGCTTCTAATCTTGAGAAATCCATCAAAGCGTTGACTAAACGCATTAATCTGTCTATATTTCTCTGAGCAGTGACAAGCGCAGTACGTTGTTTTGGCGTTGGATTATCGTCCATTAGATCGGAGAGCGGACCAGCAATTAATGTCAAAGGACTTCTCAAATCGTGTGCAGCACCCCTAAACCAAGCTGCTTTTGCTTTTTCCATTCTAGCGTTATCTTCTTCCATTCTTTGTTCAGCTTCAGCTGCTTTGACATTTGCAAGTGTCGAAACAAGTTGAGATCTAATGCCATTTACCCAGCCATCATATTCTGCATCAAATGGTCTTCTAACATTTAGACCCATTATGATTACTCCATCCGGAACTTCGATTGATCCATCACTGCAGATTGGTATTACGATAGCAGCGAAAGGTAATTCGTCCCATTGACAAATCGAGTATCCTTCGATGAGTTCACTACAATCATCGACGATGACACATTGTCTAGTATTGAGAGCTTTGAGAATTGGCCATTGGTGTCCATCGGAAGTCACATGACAAACCCTTCCACTTCCTGATGACAAAGCTGAGATAGCGGATAATGTAGGCGAAGACAATCGATCTGCATTTGGGCCAAAATTTGCTCTTGTACGTATAGGTGGTAAAGTGAACGATAGTTTCTTTTCGGCTGAAGGATGATTTTCAGGTACACCTACTGTAGCTTCTAATGTGGCTTGGACTTGAACGTGAGCAGAATTGTTTTCGGTTTGTTGAATTTTATAACACATGAAGAAAGGTGCATCTTTAGAATTTTCTTCTAAAACTTCAACTACCGCACCAAAATACTCGTCCATTGATCTAACAATTAACATTCTTTCGGCTAAATCTCTTGAAGATGCTAATCTTCTATCTTGTAATACTTTTTCTGTTGTTTCAACCGATTGATTGAATATTCCAAGAATCGATCCATCTTTACCCGCTATAGGTACATATCTCCAAGAATGGTAATGTTCCATTAACACATTATTACCATATCGTTTGAAGAAAATTGGGTCATTATCCTTGAAAACTGCTGTACCCGACATACATAACTTGACATAAGGCTCTATCGTATCCCATACTGAGGCCCAAACCTCCTTTGCAGGTCGCCCCATGGATCTCGGATGATCAAGTAGCTGACTGTACCCCTTGTTACTACAAATAATGTCAGCGAATGACTTGTCTCTGGAAAAACTCCACATTAACAACCTTGGAATTCAACTTACTAGACTTGACGCAGATCTGGACCTAACCAAACGCAATCTGAGGATTTAGATTCAAAAACGATTGAAAGTATGGGATCGATAACATCTCTCCATTTTGATCTATCACCCAAAGGAGTTTTTTTCCAATCAATATTTTCGACCATTTCCCAAAATTGTTCAGCTTCATTAGCGCTTGTTCTAAATTTAGTTGATTTTGATGAGATCGATTGTCTTTGACCTGAATTGCTACTATTTGAACTTGGATGTGGTGAATTCTTTCTTTGTTTACTGCTAATTGAAGATTTTGTTCTGATCTTGTCATTAGTTGAATTGATTTCTCTATCACCCCATATGGATTGATTGAAATATCCACCAGTGCTGTTATAAGAAGAAGATGAACCTGATGCTAATGATGGTGAACCAATTTGCGATACAGATGAACCGACATCAATCGAAGTTCCTAGTCCTGACGATGCTGATGGTCTATGATAACTGTATTCGGAATTACCAGATGATTTAGTTGATGCAAACGAGGATCTTGTGTCATTGGAATCTCTATGTCTATTCATGTCTATTGAATTGTCTCTATTGATTACTAAGGTCCGTCTTTGATCTACTGACATCGAAGAACCTATACTAGTAGGGTTTGATGGACGTTCAGTTGGTGAAGTGACATTTGACCAGGATATATTGTTTTTCGACGGTATTGATATGCTATCGTTGATTATTTGTGAGGTGATAATGCAGAAAGAATGTGTGGTTGAAGAAGGTGAAAGTGGTAAGATTGTCTTAGCTAATAATAGGGAGATCGGTTTTGGCCATTTTATGTTGAGTTTGAAACCACCTTCTAATCCTTGAGTTGAAGATGAGGAAACGGAAGATGGTCGGGAAAATGGATAACCTGTAACATTTCCGTTGTTATCCCCGCTCAAAGGCGAATTCGTCATTGACTCTTCCAAATCACCTTGAATCCAAGATTGCAATCTATTTTGAACATTCATTTCTATACAATCACCAATTGATCTACCTTGGGTTAAACTATACCATTTTTCATTTCCCCATATTATAGGATTTGATGGAAATGGTTGACGTGAAGGTCCACTTAATGGTGATATATCGTCATAATATTCATTATCTAAATAGCTACTATTACTACTGTAATTCCTAATTGTTATATCTGTATCCCTTGATATCAACTTTGGCCTAGTCTTTTTTGTTATTGGAACGACTAATACAAAAGCTGGGAATTGATATGCCTAAATATATATTTGTCAGTCAATCTCTTATTATGTGGTGCCCTTTCTTCAGTAGGAATGCTACGAAGGATTCTTGTAAGAAAAGGAAACTCACCTCAAGGAAGGAAAGAGGTATTGACGATAAATCGACATTTTCCTCCGAGCCGGTAAAGGCCATTATTTAAGTGGGATTTGGAGAGTGAAAGACACCCTCCTTTTATCTAACAATCACCAATCTTGTATATTTGTGATAAACCGATTTTTGTTTGTTTTTCGTTTCCTGTTTGGTTCTTTTTTTTCCCTCTTTGTTCTCTCAGAGTCAATAAAAAGTATACAATGCGGATTGCTTTGTTGATTCCGTCAGGTATCTGAGCTGTTGTGTGTTCATGCAAATATGCAAATTGATGAGTGACTATTTACAATGATGTAAAGGTGGTGATACAACGCGATGAAATAAACCTTTTGATTCTGATAATAGTGTCGGATGGCAAAGCAAGCTGATATATCACGATGTTGAACAGATCATTATTGTAAACGGAAATTTAATACTAATCGTATGCAGTTTACGATGTGTGGTACCTCAAACATATAAAACCGAGATGTTAGGATATTATTAGGTTAAAACACGATTATGCCAATAATATGAGTAAGGTTGTATAGAATTATAGATCAAATGGTACAAAAAGTAGATGTACGGTGTTTGACGCAATCACAATATTTTCAGAATCCTTTTTGCTTTGCATACAATAGATAAATTAGGCACCGTAAATATATACTGTAAACTTACTGCATACAAGCTGGAATCAGAAGGTGAAGAGAAAATAAAGCCTGAGGTAGTTTGATTTCGGGATAAAAAGGGAAAGCTAAAAAACCTAGACCTAAATAATAAAGAACTTTGTAGTGACATTCCTTTGTCTGTAGATCTTCTTTTAATCGTCATAGTAATCATAACGAAATGATCTCATCGCAGCTTTTTCACGAAGATAAAAGCCATCCCTTAGCGTATACTTTACTGGTGTACGATCAATGCTTTTGTCCGATTCGTTTTCCTTTTTTTTTCCAATTATCTGATTGAAACGATGCGTACCACCGCTTTCTATGTTTATACCTTATACAAGTTTTTGTAAATGTTTTTTATCCTTCCTTAACCTTCTTTCGACTTGAATCCCATCACCCTCTACTCTACAGTTGATTAATTACCTTATTCGGAGAATTGGCTTGTTTTTGCTTTAAAACCGAAAGGGATATATCGCTAAATCGACGTCATATTCGAAAGAGATTGTTATATTGTTTTACCCTTTAAAACCATACCCTTTAAAGGAAAACAGTTACTAACCCTGCTCAGAAAGCTAAGCTTAAAGCTACGTGTCATAATAATTACGTAATATATAACATATCACAACACAGTCTATATAGTAGTAGTATGTATAAAAGAACAGAAGAGATATATGTGTATATAGATAGGTAATGGCTACAGGCTAGAATACAAGTAAGAAAGCACATAAGAGAATCAAAACAAAGGAGGGGAAGACAAGCTGGGCTACATGGCGAAATTATAGGAGGGGAGAGGCAATTTGAGATAACAGGTGAAATGAGTAGACCAGGAAAGGGGAAATGAATTATATGAAAAATAACTTAGACATCCAACGGTCGAGTTCCATCGCAACTAATTGATATTATGTACACCACTTGACACATAACAAGGAAAACTACGATCCAGGAGTTATAGGAGGAGCTAAAGCTAAATTACTAGTATTGATATGACCTATACCATTATTATTCGATGATATACGTTCGATAGGTGATATAGGTGAAGTTGATCTTTTTATATTTTGATCATTTGAAGAAGAAGAAGAATCTGAAAATAGGACTCTAGCTGCCATGCCTATACTAGGTCTTGGCACATCATCATCATTATCGTTATCATCTCTGGAACCACGATTGAGTGTTTTCATAGGTGAAGGTGAATGAGCTAAAAACATCATTAATTCAGCAGCATTTTTATCTTCTTCACCTCTTTGTTCAACTGAATTTGGTGTTTTTGAGCGTTGATTTGTTGTTTTTGATGATGAATTGGTATTTGGTGTACTATTATTAGTTGAATCAATTCTCTTTCCTCTAGATTTAGGTGTGTTATTACTATTATTAGTTTTATTGATTTTAGGTAAATTAATAGGTAATAAAGTAGGTGAGATTGATCCATTTCTTTTAAATGCTTCTGGTATAGGTAAAGATTTTGATTCTAACATTGAAGGTAATAGTAAAGGTCCTTGATTAATCTTTTGAGATCTATGTATATCATCATCTGACAAATTACCACCTCCTCCAGAAGATAACATATGTGTTAATGCTTTTGCCGCATCAACGTCTTGACTTGTGGTTGAAGGTGTCCCTCCACCACTACCAAGTATTTCTCTCGATCGTCTATAATTGCTATTGGTATTTGGTGAATTGGTATATGAATGCGATTGCGATCTTTTCTTCTTAGGTACTGACATAGCATCTTCAAATCTATGTCTTAGTGGTGATGACGGTCCAGCTTGATTATCACGATCATATATATGGGTTCTATCAACTACAGTTGAAATTGAACTTGATGCTCTTCTGTGTGATGTGTTAGTTGAATTCTGCGAGAATGATATTTTCCTATGCGGACTTAAAGGCAATCCCAAGCCATTTAATCTTGAATAACCATTCGATGACGATAAATCATGGTCATCCGTTCTAGACCTTTTCCTTGGACTTGATGGAGAAGCGGGATAACGACCATGTGAAGGTGGAGGTAAAGGTTGCCATAGGACATCGATCAACTGCCATGGTCTAGAGGGTGACGGAGGTTCGTAAGGTATTGTACCGGAACGTGAAGGCGATATTGGTGATGTCGTTATGGGTGATGAAGGTAATAATTGTGATTTTCTAGTACGCAAAGGTGTAGGAGGGAGTTTCTGTTAATTAATTAATCAGGTATGTTACAAAGGATCAGTATAATCTAATTTCAGTTTACGTTATACCGAAAGAGCTTTGGTTGAGCGAAACTTACCGTTTCTATTTCCTTTAATGACATATCTTTCCATCCATTTGTAGCTTTTATAGAAGCTAATTCTAAGCGTTGTTGGAGAGCTTGCATTTTCTACGATACGTAAACGTGACTCTTCAATCAGCATTATACTCAAGTCAAAAGATCGATACTTCCGGAATGTTAGAAACTTACCTTTTCCATTTCTATCTTTTTCAAAAACCTATCAACATCAACTTCTTTTGTATCTACGTTCTGTATATTTTGACTACTATTACTACTATCACCTACACCTGCCATAGATTCTGTAGCCGATATAGATGTTGATCCATTCGCAGAACCTGATTCTAAAGCTGAAGATCTGGGTGAGCTTGGTGTCAAGCTTGTTGAAGGTGATAAAGGTGATGGTGTAATTTCTCTTGATTCCATCGTTATATCCGTATTCTGCGTATTATTTTCAGTGTTGGGCTCCTGTGTCTCTCTATCATCTATCTGCGGCTGAGGAGTTGTTGATGAAATTGTTGGCTGATCATGAGTAGAGGGTAATGACGTTGATGTAACAGGTTGAGGCGTTTTTGGTATTGAATGTGATGTCGGAACGGATATCGATGGTGACGGTATTGATACTGACATCTTCAATCCTGCTCCATGAAACTCTTTTGGATGTCAATATCCAAGTTGCGGAGATTGATTCGATTATCTGTTAAAGCTCTTCCATTCAAGAATCAAGACAGCGGCGATAGACTTCCTGATAAGCACCTAATAACGTTGATCGGATGATCACCCCTAGATACAAGAACAGCTTTGACCAACGCGTCTAGGACCAAAGGGTGTGTGAGGTGGTGTTATCTGTATGACCCTTGCTGATGTTCGTGCGTATATGTTATGTTTAAACTCAAAATGGTGTGTGTGAAATGATGAAATTGAAAAACTCCCTCTTTTGCCGTTCCTTGAATTCGCGACTCAGCTTTCTTCCTGGTGAAGACGTTCCTGTTGATGACAATGCGGATGTTTTCTGTAGGCTGTTATATGATATTACAACGATTGGTATTCGTTTATGTTAACGCTTGAACATTCAAGTATGATATTGTTGTTAAACTATATGATATACCAATATGTTGTATGTGTAATCAATCAGTCTCTTCGTGTAAAAAAATGACACCTCAACACCACTATTTACAAGAATTCACCTTACTCTACCTTACTCGCGCTTCGTCGCGTCTCCCCTCCTCTTCTGACACAGACTGTTTAATTTTTTTACTTAAATTACTCCTGCAGGGTTATATAAAAAACATTCCTTTTTCAGGAATTTTATGAGATTTTTTGTATTTTTCCCGTTATTTTGATCTTCCTTTACCATACGCGGAAGGCCTTTTACAGTGTACTACAGTAGTAGCCTCAACTGTACTGGATGGAAGGGAAAAAAAGAAGGGTTTCGGAAATGGTTGATCTGTATATCAACGACATGTCTCGGGTGAGCAGAATTATATTACTGTTGATTTCAATTGGTACATAAAACAGTGACAAGACTTCATGGAAAAGGTGCATAAGGTCAAAGTCTTGCAAGCTTGTACTAGTAAGGAGCATTACCAAGACTCTTTTTCAAAGTATTAATGATTTATGGAGATCTTCTCTCTGCATTAAATGACAACTTCACAAAAATAGATGAAAAGCGAAATGATAAAAAGTGGATCAAATTAATTTGACAAGCATGTAACTATGTAACTATTTCCATTATGTTGAGATAAGAAAAGAAGGAAATGTTTTTATCTACGTCTAAAAAAAAGTTGAAATTGTTATTTTGGTGTATCGAAGAAAAAGGGGTATATATGTCGATAAATCATATGTCGTTAAAAGTGAAAAGTTAATACAGTCTGTATTGAAATGAAAATCTAGCAAGGAGTTGGTAATCCGTCTTAGATAGATTGATTTAAACCATGTAGCATTAAAGGATACTGAAAAAGGGATATAGGGTATTCAGACGTTGATGAGAAACGCTGAAGATGAATGATATGTATCATGAGTACAAAGCAGACGGAATGAATGCAGAATAAAGCCAAGTTGAAGAAGCGAATTAGGCTGAACAAATATCCCTAAAACATGGTCAAATATCCCATGTCAGTCATATGATCATACTATCAAGTTGAGTCCTTAAAACTCACTTAGAGGTTATCGGAAACAACCACAAGTCAACAATTTGATGAAACCATTACCACCTTTATTTTGTCTATCACCATTATTATTATAATCACCTTCACCACCGACTTGTTGAGAATTCGCTGCAGTATTACCTGGTCTACTATTGACGTTCATGGGTGATATAGGTTGTAAACCAGCTTGTGAAGGTACAGCGACATTTGAAGGATCGTACGAATCTGTCGTAGTATTTCTATCTGGATGTAATGCATTTGCTGATGCGAATGGATGTGAAGAACCGCCGTTTGCTTGAGTAGCATTTCCCGTAGGTGTGTTTCCTCCTTGTTGTGATTGTCTTCGAGATTGAGGTAATGGTGAAGGTGCAGATACCCCGACTATAGCTTGATTAGATGCATTAGGTAATCCTGATCCAGCAGCAGATTTCCTTTGTTTTCTATATTCATTTAGATCAACAAAACTCAAATATTATGCTAAAAAGTATAACTCACAAAGGCGATGGTTGTCCACCTGCAGCGGATCCATTTCTCAATTTATCTACTCTATCTCGATATTCTCTATCTCGTGTTCGTGTATTATGTCGTGATACCTCGGCCTGAGCAGCGCTTTGTCGCTGTGCAATCAGAAAGCATAAGTGTGACTGTCCAATGTACCATGTTGCGCACGGGCTTAACTCACCCCGTTCATCTCCCATCCTTTACCGTTGTTCAATAACATCCAATCATACATTCCATCATCTTGGTCTCCTATGTTCTGCAACGCCAAATCGAATAAACCTCGTAAGAAATCATAATCAGGTGTTTCGTCGAAAGTCAATTTTCGGACGTAATTAAGGTAAATCGAGAACTCGTCTGTTCACAAAAAGTTAGTGAAGCCCAAGGGTGAAACGCGAAACTCGACTCACTAGGATAACCTTCTACTAGTTCGGCGATGGGTGTAGTCTGCTTTTTCTCTCCAATCTTCTCGTACTTCTGCTTGTTTGTAGCAGCTTTCAGACCTTGCCAAGGGAGACCTCCTCTGAGAAAGTAGAAGAAGACGTGACCTAAAGCTTCTAAATCATCTCGACGGGATTGTTCTATGCGTTTACCGTTAGTTGAGCTCTCGATTTCAAGGATCGGACAGCAAACTTACCTCGACCTAAATGGGTGTTGATACTCATATATCTAGCAGTACCACTCAAACTCTTTCTCTCTCGATAAGGAATATGCTGTTTACTGTTGGGAGATATGCCAGTTTAGCTAAATCAGCTGTTGACCTATACACGGGGATGTAAAACGACTCACGTTTTAGGATCTCTATATTGTTTTGCCATACCGAAATCTACTACATGTATAGTATTTGCACCTTTTGTTGAAGGACGACCAATCAAGAAATTATCAGGTTTAATATCTCTATAGATCAAATTCTTCTCGTGAATAGTTTGTACTCTTGAAAGCTATAAAATCGTTCATTCAATTCATCAATTTAATGTTCACCATCAGTCAAAAATGGATTCTCGAAAATCAGACGACCAGGAAACAAGGACATACCATTTGTTTAGCAGTCATACAACAAGTCTTTACAGAGAATTTCCTACCACACATATCAAATAAATCTTCTAATGATGGACCTAATAAATCAATCACAAGTATATTGTGTAATCCTTCTTGTCCAAAGTAGTATACTTGTGGGATACCGACTATAAACAGAGTCAAAGCCTTGAGTCAGCAAGAGGTATGAAAGGCGGTCAATGCGTATCTGAGATTTAAATGTATAAACATACGACATCCTGATAATATTTTATAACTTCTATATTCATCTCTTAATTGTGGTGCATCAGATTTACGTGGTTCCTATGACATTGTAAAATACATGAGCTATACGCCAAGCAGAAATGGATGTGTATATAGGAACTAACAAATTTTATAGCAACAGTTTGAGAGTTTAAGAGATTTGTACCTAAAGATGAAATGTTGAATCATGAATATTCGAATACTTGTTGTGTGATTGTTATCATACGTGATGATGCTTACCTTCAAAGATAACACCAAAAGAACCTTCACCAATCTTTTTACCAACTCTATAATGTACACCAACTATATTACTTGAACTTGAAGAATGACTACCTGAAGAAGAAAGATGTGCACCTGGATTAGATGATCCTATAACGTGTGTTGTAGCCATTTTGCTTTAATGTTCTCTGCTCTATACGTTATGTTTCGTTATGTGTATTATAATTTAATTGTTAAGATTGATAATGATGATGAATTTCAAGTTGTTATGAATATCGATATTTGAGGTTGTACGAAATGAGAAGGACCGAGAGACTAAAGAAGGGATGGAGAGAGGGAGGGAGGGGGCTTGAGCACGTTAAAATATCACTTTGACGCTGCTACGTTTTTATGTATCCTTGTGTCGTCCCGTCTTTGGTTTCAAAAAGCACTTGTGAGTTTTGCTATTTTGTATAGTTGCCAATGAAGAGGTGATGAATAGTGAATGTATGTAGATTGTAGATTATAAAATCTCTGGACAGTTATGAAATGTATAAAAAGTGGAATTGAGTTGGCAGATGTGTTGATAGTCTATAGTAGTTGTTTTGTATAAAGTATAGAGTACTAGTATTAGGTGCGCTGTGCTTCATGCTTGGTGCTCCTTATTCCTTATTCAGGTTATATTTTGTATATACTTTTAAGGGCCCAGATTCAGTATGAATATAGAGTAGAGTGCCTATGCACTGTCCTAATCCGGCAATATGCGGAGTTATCCACTTTACTATCACAGGCGCGAGCCATAAGACATTTCAAACCACCACCACCTATACAACGTAACGCTAGATATATAGGAATATCAACTTGCTAACTTATCCTCAAAATGTTTCATACCAACTTGTAGACTATATACCCTTGCGAATATATACCGCTTTGGCTCTTTCTTTATCTGGTATTAACGATTAGATTGAAGGAGGAAGAAGGTCATCTCAACTACGGCAATTGCAATTGACAACGGATAAAATTTAGGTAACTGTCAGCTTAGCAAAGACTGATTATCGCAGAAATACTCTTTCCTTGCCCTTTGCTCTGCTTTGGTTTGGTTCACTTCATTCTTCTCATATATCAGCCAATTTCGTTAGAAATCTAGAGAGTTGCAGTGAACCTCAATATGGCATCCATCGAAAGTTATGTTGACCGTGAGTTGCATCTTAGATTTCCATATCACTTCACAAACAGCTGAATCATGTTTCCTGCTCTACAATAGACCTTGTTCAAGTCATTCTTTACGATGGTCGTATAATAGTTGTAAGTATTTCGACTATTGTCCTTTTTGTTTGTGACTTCAAGACGTGACTATTTCCAAAAAGATATGAAGAATCTCCTACCTTCCATCCAAGGTTGTTCATAGCCGAAACAGGGGTTTGAAAGTCGACTTTCAAGCGAGTATATCAGCTAATTCGTTTTACTTGTTTTCGTTCATCATCAACAGGGTAAATTGAAAGGATACGATCCAAGGACAAATCTGATCTTAGCAGATTGTGTAGAAAGGGAATATTCAACAGATCAAGGTGTAGAGATGATTCCATTAGGTTTATATATGATTAAAGGTGATAACGTGTAAGCTATTTGATCGTCATTCCCGTCCATTGAAAAATCATAACTGACCATATGTGTGTTTCTATATGTAGTGCATTGGTAGCTGAAGTAGATGAAGAAAAAGATAGTACGATTGATTATACGGAAATTAAAGCTGAACCATTAGGCGAAATACATCATTAGAAGAAGATAAAGAAGAGATCAGGCAGAATAGATTTTAAATGGATTCAAAAGTGGTGAAGAAGCAGGAAATTACTTCAAGACTCGCCGCAATTGACAAGATCATATCTTTGCAGTCAAGACAGGTGCAATTCACGATACAACCAAAAGAAACGAAATAGGTCGAATTAACCAGAGAATAGCAAATTGATAATACCTTCTAAAGGCTCAATAGCAATAGATAATCCTAGAAACATACATATATGAAATATCTAAACAACAGAAGACGAAAACAATAACAACACTACTTGGCAAGACGAAGCGCTCAATTGTCAAATTCTTTAAATCATATATATATATATACCTACATCAACGCAATTCCAGTTACCCAACAAACATCAAGGGTCCCTTAAAGCATTTCCCAAATTCCGTTAAATTTTTGATTATCTGATGATATATGCGATACTTTTAGATGTATATGGACTGTACTATGATCATCATATTGCATGTAATGAAATTTGAGATATCAGTCATGAAATCATTGTTGGGACGGGATCCCCGATTGACAACAGACAATCTGTCTACCGTGATGAATCGCTACTTGAGCTTGTATGCGACGCGTTGAGACAGCGTTTGGTGATTATAGATCGCAGACGATGCACCATATGTTGAACACCATGCAAGCGGCAGTAATGGGGTTCTTAAATTGCTGGAATTCCAGTAGTACGTTAATTTAAATCATGCATGTTTACGAAACCAAGAAGTGTAACGATACCTTGATGATTTCGGCAAGCCAAGGTCATAAATCGGTGAAAAAGAGATCTCAAACGCGTCATAATCATAAACTGCTTCTGACTTTGTCTTTTTGGGATTCTGATTGAGCGTATTCAGTTTATAATTCCTAGTTCCCTTGTATCTTGTCCCATGTCTCTCTTCTGGTTTTGATTTCTCCATAATTAAAGTTGGTAAGTTCATGGGATTCCAGTAAATCAGCTTGCGAATAGTTGGAAAAGTACGTACTGGTATCTTTTGACTACCATATAACTCTATATACATATACGCATAAAGAGAGGAATTTAATCAGTATAGTCACCATTGCCACCCTAATTCAACTCTTTTTTCTTTTTGGAATATTTCTGATTCAGCTTATTTGATAAAATCGAAACCTAGAAAACCCTTTCATCAAACAGGTATTAATTATAGATATAAATATAAATGATATAGTACACCATGATATCAATCCCATTTTTCTCATCATCATCACCGTTTGGTCCTTTACAGGGATTACATGAATATGTTATCGAAAATGCAGTTGGAATTTCTTGGCAAAATTGGTATCATTTATTCGTTATACCTTTAGTACCTTTATATGGTCAAGCTTTATTGTTGAGATCTGAAAATACAAGATTATATAGAATTGCTGTTGGTACTGTCGGTATCTCTTTAATCGGTAGAGCAGTTACGAATTATAGGTTTACTCGTGAGTGATCACCCTCTTAAGATGTCACCTTAGTATCGTGATATCTGATGTTTGATTTTTGCTGGCAATTTACAGAACCATGGTTCAACGGTTTAAATAATGGTATTGGAATTGGAGTAATGCATGTAATAGCAAGATATATTGAATTTGCATTTATCGATGGACCTGTTGTGGATAGATATTTAGAAGCCAAAGGTAGACATCCATTAATTAATGCTTTAAGTGTTGCTATGGGTGCAAGATGGATTGGAATGGGTTCAATTGATTTAGATAAAGATAGTAAAGTTCATTCTGGTAATGTAAATAAACAAAGAATTAGAAAAGCAAGTGAAGAACCTGAAAATGATGATTTGATTATACCTTCAAAAGAAGATACTGATGTTGTTGATGGTGGATTTGAATTTTCAAATCCAAAAAATCGATCAAAAAATATACCTGATATTAAAAAATCGAAAAAAGCAAAAGATTCATGGTTACCTTGGCCAAAAATAAAAAGAACAAAATTTGAATCTTTAACAAGACATTTATGGATAACAATTAGAAATTATGTTATTTTTGATACTTTTCTATATTTAATTAGATATTTTGGTTCAGAAACTATTGGTTCTGATTTACCAGTTAAAAATGCTTTATATAGGTTTACACATGAAAATACATTTTATATATTACCAATTTTAAAACAATATGGTTTTTCACCAATAAAAGTACATTGGTTTTTAGTTGATATTATGATTTCAATGAATGTAGCTACAGGTGTTTGGTTAGGTATTGCAATGGGTTATCATTTATTTGCATTTTTAACTATTATAACAAATTTATTCGAAGTTGAAAATTGGGAAATTGATATTTTCGATTCTCCTTTTATGGGTGATAGTTTATTAGATATTTGGGGTAAAAGATGGCATCAATTCTTTAGGGTGAGTAAAATTCATGTTTGTCTCTGTTGCATATTTTTCGTTGTGTTGGATTGAATTAGCTGACACCTGTTTTGTTTTATCTATCTATCTAATCTATAAAGCATCATTTCATTTTATATTCAACGATATTTTTAAGATTATTTAGAATTCCAACGAAATCAGGAAATATAATGGTCATGTCATTTTTATTATCAGGTTTAATGCATTCATTTGGACAATATACAATGTCACCTAATCCACCATTAATACCTTTATTTTTGTTATTCCCTATATCAGGTTTATTTGGTTTTATGGAAATTACTTTTAAAAAATTTACAGGTAAAAAAGTTGAAGGAATTTATGGTAGAATTTGGACTTGGATTATAATGTTATCAATTGGTAGATTAGGTACAAAAGCTTGGTTAGAATCTGGTGTTGGTGGTACACTTATGACTCCTCCATTAGTCGGTGAATATATAACTAAAAATTTCTTAGAAGCTTATCTCATCGCTAAAGGTTAGAAGAATTGCCGTGGTATATTGTATCTCTGTGAAATTATATAAGCCAAGTTGGATTTCAGTTTAGGTTGTTCATGACAAATTTGAGATATAGTTAGAAAGGAAATATAGTAGTTGGTATTCAATGGAAAGTCATCTATATTCAAACTGGCGGAATAGAATAATATCTTACAAACTTATATACATAGTAGCATATCGGATAAACATATACATAGTCGTGATTTGACTTTGCTGAAATGTAATACTATACTCATCAAAAGATTTAGAGTACAGTCTGTTATTCAGAAGAAGAAAGTAGGGTGAGTGTCATTCTAACTCTATGTTCATACAACCTAAAAAGAAGTAAACTCATCGCTCGTCCACAGTACTCGTACTACTATTCACCGTTTCAACGACAACTGACGGCTAAAGCCGGACCGGACATGTGCGATGCGAAAGATGTGATGAAACATGAGAGATTGCACAGACCGACAATATCATAAACATTCACTTTATTTGACATAGCCTTGTTCTTTCTCATACATATTCTGTTTTGCAAAGTACCACCAAGCTTGTGATGATCATAGGTGATCTTAAAATGGAAACATGTATAGTAAATTCCTGGTATTTCAACTTGGCCAATTGGGAACAAACATATCCTGCTTTTGCGGATACACGATACACCCTTCAATGATCAATCATCAAAATGAATTACGCATTGACCACCTCATTAGAGACGTGTTAGTTACGCTATGATCCCTTCCTTTCGCCCAGTATTAGGAGCTGCGATTTTGACAAGCGCAAACTTTATCTCGACTTACCTTGACAACGATCAATTACCATATTACTAGATATCATACTATGTTTTTAGCCTACAACACTAAGGCTACTGTATCTAAGTTGCTGAATTTTTTTTTTGTTTATTGGGATCTGAATATTCAAATCAACCAGAATAACGGTATCTCATATCAACGGGAAGTAGAGATACTAACAGACCATCAAATCAATAAAAATAACAGTATTATCTTATCTGTAACATAGGTAGATTGAAAAGAAAACGTAATTGATCAGCCCATTACGATTACATTCAACGATACCAAAAATCATAACATATCTGTCGCTATTGAATTTCTATCAAACAATACATGATAGTCGTGGTGGAAGAAACTACAGAAATAACCTTGATAAATTGACTCTTTTAGAATGAGAGTTTTTCAAGTAGGTATATTTTCTTTCTTCACTTTTGAAGTATTTTATCAGACTTTGCATCATTTGCTCTGAATTGGCAGAGAGAGCTAATTTTTCTTCTGATAGTGTGCGGTGATGGGTTCAGGTGGAGTGGGTAAATCAGCTATAACAGTTAGGTTTATCAATGGATCTTATTTAGAATGGTATGATCCTACGAGTGAGTTTTGCTGTATAATCTATATCATCGAACACCATCGCTTCAGCTATAATATGATCGCCAGTTTCGTAATAGCTGATCAAACGTGATTGAGATTTGTAGTTGAAGATTCTTGTAAGTCTTTGTATCGAAACATCGTGTCGTGGTGAAGAACAATCAGCGTACCAGTCATTCACGATAATCAATCACTGACTGAATAAATACATTGAAATTTGCAGACCGAAAGCAATTCAGTGTAGATGCTCAACCTTGTTTACTTGAAATTTTGGATACAGGCGAGTGGTAGTCAACTTACTTGCATTCACCTGAAACTCAGACTGACGCGCTATCCTCCCCCCTTGACAGCTGGTATAGATCAGTATTTAACCTTGAATGATATGTTTATACGTGAATCGGAAGGCTTTATATTAGTCTTTTCGTAAGTCCACTTTGGGTGTGATTATGGTAATGTTCACATGATTTGTCATCTGGAAATCGAATCATGTTAGTGAACTAACTTTATCTCAATATTATCGTCAAAACAGATTATGTCAAAGAGATACATTCGAAGAGATAATACGTACATATGATGCTATACAACGTATAAAATTACCTGAAGGTAATCAAAGGGTACCTATAGTAATCGTTGGTAGTAAGTTTTCGTCTGTCTGGTGGGTCTTTCAAAAGAAGATTAAAATAAAGCTCATAAAATACATTATAGATAAATCAGATTTAGTCGATGAAAGAGAAGTAGATTCTACAGAAGGTGAAAAATTAGCTTTAGAATGGCAATGCAGTTATTATGAAACTTCTGCCGTGAGTTTACAATCTTTCATTTATTCTTTTCTTTTCCAATATCGGGTCATCCGTGTGTCCCCAATTCCCAATTGATGATAGATGATTGTCGAAAAAAAAAAAATAGAGAATATCAACAAATATAACAGCAGTTTTTGAAAACATTGTTAGACAATTACGTAGAAATGATTCATTAAAGAAAGAAAGGGATCCAAATCATCACAATAGAAGAAAAAGAATGAAAAGTAAAAAATGCGTGATTTTATAAATACCCTCTACCTGAGATTTTTAGTGAAATCCAACTTCATCAAATCAATTGAATCAGTGTCGGATTACCGCTGTATAGAAAGTCAAAATTCTCTCGAGGTAGCTGGACAATATATCATGATAAAGCAAATTCCATGGGTATAAGAATGGTCAGATGTTGTCATCGTGTTTGTCTCCCTATGTCAGAGAATCAACATTCGATTCGTAGTTTCATGTCATATCATTAGGTAAAAGCAGTCATGTAGTTTTTTCGTATGTATTGTATGCATGTCTAACAAAAATATGATTTCTAGATAAATGTATGGGAAAGAGACCTTTTATGTAAATGATCTATTTTTAAGGTTTTAATTTGTTATTTGTATTTTATCTTGTACTCCCACTCTTCCTGTTTAGCCTTTCATCCTCTGATTCGAATGACTCAAATTCTATATTCTTCTATTTGTTACCTATATGGAGCTGTTAATGAATCTATTGATCTTTTTTGTTTTTGACTGAATTTACTACTTCATCTTCTTGATTATTATTATTATTTAAAAATTTCAAACTAATAAATTTCAAAAATTCATCTATGAAAATCACAGGAAGTGAAATTAAAATGACAGCTAACCATTCTTGCTTATTTAATGAAGTAATTCTAAACATTGTTCTAAAGAATGGTACATATAAAATCATGAAATGTAAAGCCATTGATAAAATGATTGAACCAACTAAATATGGATTTGTCCAAATTGGTAAAACTAATAAAGATTCATTTTCAGATAATGAATTACAAGCGTTAAACATTTCAATTACGACTAAAATTGATAATGATACTGTTGTTGCTCTCATTGAAGGTAATCCATTAAACATATTACAATCTAAATTTGGGAATTTTGAATTTGTGGTTGATGAACATTGATGAAAATGTGTTAATTCATAAAAACTAATTTGAGGTCCACCTTGATAAAAGATAAACCACCAAGCATAACCAAATACAGTTGCACATCCAACATAAGTACCAATAACCATATATCTAAAGAATAACCAACCACCAACTAAAGGTTCTTTTGAAGATCTAGGTTTAGTTTTCATAATTTGATGATCAGGTGGATTAAATCCTAATGCAGTGGCAGGTAAACCATCTGTAATTAAATTTACCCATAATAATTGAACAGGAATTAATGCTTCTGGCATACCTAATAAAACAGTTAAGAAAATTGAAACTACTTCACCAATATTTGATGATATTAAATATCTAATGAATTGCTTTGTATTGTTATAAATTGATCTGCCTTCTTCAACAGCTTTTTCAATTGTAGCAAAGTTATCTGTAGCTAATACCATATCAGCAGCTAATTTAGCTACATCAGTTCCTGATCCCATGGCGATACCAATATCGGCTTTTTTCAATGCAGGTGCATCATTGACTCCATCACCTGTCATAGCCACAACTAATCCTAATCCTTGTAACAGATCAACTAATTGTGATTTATGTGTTGGTTCAGTTCGGGAGAATAATGATGCCCTTTGTACAGCTAAAATCTTTTCTCCATGAGATAAAGCATCCAATTCTTTTCCTGTATATGATTTTCCAGTTAAATCTTCGTTTTTACCAAATACTCCGATTTCTCTACAGATTGTTTCAGCTGTGTTTTTGTTGTCTCCAGTAATGACAATAGTTCGGATACCAGCAGTTCTACATTTGGCGATAGCATCTTTGACTTCGGGTCGAGGAGGATCAAGCATACCGACTAAACCAACAAAAGTCATATCTTTTTCAAATTTGACATAATCTTCAGCTGAATTGGTTTTGTAGTGGGATACATCGTTATCGGATTCATCGACATAAGCAAGAGCAAGAGTTCTGAGACCTTTGTGACCATATTCCAATTGTTTTTGAGCGAGTTGAGATCGAAGAGCAGGGGTAATTTCGGAAACACCAGAAGGAAGAATGACTTTGCTACATCGCTCGAGAACTGATTCAGGAGCACCTTTGACAAGAAGAGAAGTGCCGGAAGGAGATTGAGCGAGAACAGACATTGATTTTCGATCTCGGGTAAACTCGAATGTTAATACTCGTTTGACCCGAGTTTCGTAATGTTCGTTGACAGCGGTAGCTCGTGCTTGAGGTCCAAGATTGGCAAGACCAGAGTTGAAAGAATCGGAATCAGAAGCGAGCTTTTCTACAAGGACTTTCAGAGCAGCTTCAGTGGGTTCTCCAACATTGGTGTATGTATCGGTTTCAGCGTTATAAGCGATTTTAGCATCGTTACAGATAGCACTGATCTCGACAAGCTTGTTGACCGGAGCAGTTCTAACAGCTGATTTTTCGGCATGTTGACCATCAAGTGTAGTGATTGAACCAGTAGGTGCAAAGGTAGTGCCGCCAACTTGATATTCTGCAAATCCATTACCATCACAAGTAAGGAATCGTGATACACTCATTTGGTTGGTAGTAAGGGTTCCTATCACGAACGTCAGCTTTAGATGACAATCTTAACTAAGCTGACTTACCAGTTTTATCAGAACAGATAACATTGGTGCAACCTAAAGTTTCTACGGATGGTAAATTTCTAACGATAGCACCCCTTTTGGCCATTTTCTTCGTACCTAAAGCAAGACAAGCAGTGATCACAGCAGCTAAACCTTCTGGAATGGCTGCTACTGCCAAGGCAACAGCAATTTTGAGGTAATAAATAGCACCTGATAACCAACCATGATGACTTGGATCATTAAAATGTCTAATATTCACTAACCAAACTAAAATACAAATGACTGAAATGACTTTAGCTAATTGATCACCGAAATCATCTAATTTTCTTTTTAGTGGGGTTTTCTCTTCTTCCTCATCATCATCTCTTGAAATACTTGAATGAATTGCACCTATAGCGGTTCTTGATCCAGTTAAAGCTACAACAGCTTTTGCTGCACCATTTACAACTGTTGTACCAGAAAATAACATATTGATCATATCTTGTTTGACAGCCGATGTATCTTCGACTACTCCATCAATTTTTCCAACTGACATCGATTCTCCAGTTAGCATAGCTTGATCAACTCTAAATGATGATGATGAAAATGACAAAATTCGACAATCTGCTGGTATTCGATCACCAACATGGACTGAAACGATGTCTCCAGGTACGAGCTCCGAAGCTGGGACTTTGATCAATCTACCGGAACGTACAACAGAGGCTTCATCAGGAGAGTATTCTTTGAGTGCCTAAATTTGGGCATGTTGTTAGCTGGACTTTCACGATGACAGATCAGATTAAGCAATAACTCACGTCAATAGCTTTTTCAGCATTTGTTTCCTGTACAACACCGACAGTAGCGTTGGCAACCAAAATCAATAAAATGACAGATGGTTCCACGAAAGCGGTCAACCATGATCCACCTGGTTCGCTAACATCTTCAAATAGAGCTAAAACGAACGATACCACTGCTGAACCTAAGAGGATAAGGACTAGTTGATCTTTGAATTGAGCGAGAATGAGTTTGAATAGGGATGTAGGAGCTGATTCAGGAAGAGCTGTAATAAATATGTTCAATCAGCTCACTACTGTTAAGAAGTAATACCAGCTCGTATATCGAAATGACCTTGTGATGAATGACTGAATAGGCCAACTCACAATTCTCTCCATAGGCTTCTCTATTCCTCTTTACTTGTTCTTCTGTCAACCCAGTCTCAGCATTTGTACCATAATATGCTAAAGCATCTTCAGGTGTAAATGTCCAAGCGTTCGCCAGCATCTTTGATGGCGTGATAAGGGGATCACTCAACGGGACAAAGGAAGTATTGAGGTGATTTGGTACGCCAAGTCCAGCTAGCGTTTTTTGAATTGGTTTTGTTTGTATTGCTGATTTAGACAACTAAATCTTGCTTTCGAACTATAAAGTATAAGCTGAAGCGAGTTTTTGCTCTAGGTTGGGATGTTAGCTGATCTCTTCAACAATGATATATAGAGCTATTCACAAACGCCTCCACGGTCAGATAGATGAAGAAGGATTATTCAGAATTATTTTCGAAAACACACGAACAAGATGCCACGTCTTACACAAACACGCTGACACGTTCCATCATCGGAGTTCACCGCTCATACATACACGTTGTTGTACTTCCTTTTCAGGCTTGGCATCATCCGTGGGAAACTTGACAAACCCATACCTCCACTTTTCAAGTTCGTTCCAAGAATATAGAACAGGTCCGTGCGCAAAGCAAAGTTTGTTGATAGATAGTCTAATGCAACATTTAAGTTTATCTCGAACACTGATCTACTCTCTTCTTTCTCCACAATCTCCTCAATATCTGTACACTATATCATCTTGAACCAGAAACTCGAGAAGAACCTGAGATCTGGACCCATACTAATGCTGATAAACTCATTGAAGATTTTAAAGGAGAAAAAAAGAACTTTGATAGACCTGTACCAGTCTTCAAGTCCTGGAGAGGAGGAGATAGAAGAGACGACTTTGAGTTCATTGGCTGGTGGTCAGTGTATTTACAGTCGCCTGTCTCATAAAACAGGGATTCGAGCTGACATCATCTTATAGGAAAATGGAGTCTTTGGAAACAGTTGAGCCGCAATCTGACGAATTGAAGAGGATGATGCAGGTTAAAGAAGAAGCCAAAGGTAAAGTTGCTGTTCCTGATATCTCATGTATCCTTTGCCAACCTATTCAGCTGGATATTAGCACTTTATAAATCGTTAAATCGCTAATGAATCGAAAATCGTTTCTTTTAGGCTACGGTCGAAACGGACGAACAGCATCAGCATGGGCTGAATCACTTTCGACGAAATGGATAAAACTCAAATTCGCACGAGCCACCGAAACCCTAAAAGAACCAGTTAAAATGGAGAAGAAAGAAGGAGAAAGATATCTGTTGAAAATTGGAGGGTTAGAAGAGGAAATTAGAATATTGGAGGAACCAAATAGTGAAACTGATTGATTGAGTGATTAAGTGATTGTCTGATGGTTGGGATCGTTCCTTGAAAGTAAAGTAACTTATGATTAATAAACGTAATTGATGAATTGATGAATTTGATGTGACTTGTATTATGTACTGTACGTCCTTTAACCATCAGTTATCTTCTAAGACCTCCTTTCCCAGGTAGTGCGTACTTCTGTGTGTATCAGTTGCAATCACCTCGAGGCGAAGACACATTATGCCCGTGCAGTACTTTTGAAGGGTAAAACTCTGCTTCCTCTTAGCCATCTTGTTCTTAAGGCTTCTTTTCGTTTTACTGGTTTCCTTATTTCCAAAAGCAGCACTCAGATCAGTATACATCCTTCCAATAATATCATACAATGTCGATCGTAAAGACTTACAATCATCTGGATGCTCATGGAGGACACAAAGCAGCTTACTCACCAGATGATGTATGGAAAGGCCCAAGAATAGGATATTTCAGGAATGAAAAACAAACCATTTATAGCGCTTTCGATTTTTACAATCTATTCTCACTTCCACAATTATCAACAACAACTTTTTTCAGTTTTAAAGATTCAAATCCTAATGCCTTATCAGAAGAACAATGGCATAAAGATCATCCTCCTACTGGTGTATACAATGTAGAGCCACATCCTTTAAAAGATCTAGTCAGTTTTGTGGTTATTTTCGAAAATGCTCATCCGGCTTGGGAAGAAGATAAAGAAATATGGGTCCACTCAAAAGTAGACATTTTCCTCAAAGACCATGATGGTGATAAGAAGAACTTTGATAGACCTCTCCCAGTATTCTTAGGTAATAGATCAAAATTAGGTAAATTCGTCTTTGAAGGTTGGATGTCAGTATCTTAATACGATTCAGTATCTCATTTACATCTTGTGTCATCGAGATATGCTGATCTAATCATCTTGTTATCCAGGACAATGGAGCTGGCCGAAATTGTGCCTCCAAACTCTAAAGAGCTGATGCGAATGTTACAAGCTAAACAAGATTTCAAGAGTAAGTCAGGATCACTGTCGTTCGCTCTTATGGATCAGTCATTATGTCCTCTTACTGTTAAGATTTTAATGACTAATTCATATGATAAATGTAGGCTACCAACCTCACGGAAGAACCTCCGAAAAATGGAAAGAATCTCTCGCTTTTCAATGGATCAAGCTCAAGTTTACTCCAACCGATGAAACATACAAGTCCCCCGCCAAGATGGGAAAAGGTGAAGCTGCAAGATATTCTCTTAAGATTGGAGGTTTAGAAGAAGAACTGGAAATTTTCAAGAAGCTAGAAAAAGAAGGTAAATGATGGTTGGTTAACCAGGAAGTTGAAGCCGCAAACTTCGTTTTCGATCCCCATATTATACTCATTTACTAAAATTGCATATTGTAAACATCATGTAGGATGTCAATCTGTCCATAAAGCATATATATAAACAAGTATACTAAATGATCACGATTAGCACACAGTATCGGTACTAAAGCACTTGCTGCTATTTCAATCTGTCAAGAGAAATCAAAATATCTAATTCCTTGGTTAGATTTCCTATTGATAAGGTGTATCTCGCTGCTTCTCCTCTTGACATATCTTTCGTGAGTTGATAATTAACATTTTCAATAGGTTCTAAGTTATACTTGAGCCAAGTATACGAGATTGGATCAGGTAGTGATTTGTTGATCTTGCCAGAATGGCCGAATGCTAATAAAACATTAGATCAAGGTACGTTAGACTTTCGTGATTCCAGCTGAGTAGATCACGTACCTCTGATGCTCTCTTTCACCTTGAGCATTGATGTCGATTCTTGAGAGTGTGGCAAAACAATCTTGATACTTTTTATTGACCTAGAAGTTGATATCGATATATCGTCAGAGTACTTTAATTGGGCCCGGTACAACCTCTACTGATGGGTATGTCAATCAGGTAATCATGGAAGAAACTCACCAAAAACCTATAAATTCAAATTCACCTTTTTTAGCTTTCTCATTGAATATAGCCAACGGCGGATCAAAGTTTTTTCTTCCTGTATTGAAATCAATAATGATTTCCTTTGAATGTGTATGTAACCATAATTCATTTCCACTCTTCCAATTCGGATGAGCATTCTCGAAGATGACGATAAAATTGATAAGATGACCTAAAGGATGGGTATTTTTAGGATACACCATATATTTTACTTTTTCACCATTCTCCCATTTATACTTCACTTTCTCCTTTGTATTCCCCGGCGATGATATCTCGTGTGAATAAGTGAAAAATGGTAATGAAGATATATGTGAGGAATCGAATATTCCCTTAACACCTTGATCGGTGTATATGTTATTTTGTTTTGCCTCTCGTATTTACCTTGAGCAATCATCTGGGACAAGTGTAGCAGAATCGCTTCCGAGAGTATGAGGACAAATACAAAGAAATATCGATAGTGAACCTCGTTCATATCAGCTTGTCTCAACCGTCAGCTCAATTTACTACTTTACTCTACCGATATCCAAGACTCAATTCATCGCAGTCCTTTCGTTGTCTCGCCATAAGAGGTCTGTGCTGTGCATTATGATTCTGCGGCATAAACCTTACTGTGACGATGAATAATGGATAGAGTCACCATCAATCATCAGACAGCTACAGCACACAAGGGATCTGAGACATCCTTTCCCCACCAATATAGTATTGTAATCTAATCTTCTCTGACGTCGTCGTACGCTCACGATCAATAAGACACCTATCAGTAATTGGACAATCAATATACCATGTAATAGATGTAAGCAGTTGATTATACAGGATCGCTTATGATCTTTCGTACACCACATTCCTTTCGTATATCACCTTGTCGGATTTTTATAGGCAGCAACACAGGGTTCCACCATTCTGACGACCAGGAATTAACATACAATACTTGAACAATGGGTAAAGATCAAGTTAATATTGATAATAAGACTTCAACGTGGAAGTCCGATCAAGATCAATCAAAGTCAAATTCGACCAAATTGAGACGACAAGATTTATATGAAATATTCCATGTTGCTAAAAGAGGATCTTTCAGTTTTTTTCCCCCTCAACCGACACATACCAGAACATCTGATCTTAAAATTTCGGCTAATTTCAGTAAAACCTTTGATCAAGAATTACCTTTCTGCCCAATCAATGTTGACTTGACCCAACTTGATCACTTGATATGTTATATTACCATACCAATAACAATTGGAGCTCATCCAGAATGGAAATCAAAACGTATTTTATGGGCTGATGGAGCAGCAGAGAAGATTATCAATGATTTCAATATCGATAAAAAGAATCTCAATAAACCCATACCTGTTTTTCAGATGGTTCACAACAATTTCAAGTTTATTGGTTGGTGGTAAGTACTAGTGAACACGATCTATTTAGGTTTCTTGCTGCATCTTGATGATCCATATCATTAGGTCCATCAAATCCATAAAGATAGTTGAACCATTTTCGCAAGAATTGAGAAGTATGATTAATATGAAGGAGAAATTAGGAGGTAAGCTTTGTTGGCCTAATCGTAATATTTAATATATTAATGCTAAAGATGGTACACTTTGGTTGATATGTAGCATATGTCGAAGGTCGCCGTATGGAAAATTGGCAAAGATCACTATCAACCGGATGGGCTAAAGTGGAATTCATACAAGTGAAAGATACGTGTCTTAGTAACATCACTGATTTTAGAAATGGGCAAGGAGGTGAATATGTAAAAGAAATTGGACACTTGAAGGAGGTGTAAAAGTACAAAGATATAGTATTTCTTGTTCTGATGAAAAATTATCGATAAAATCGGGGCGCACAATTTCTGAGGCATCTTTTCTCGCATCAGCCATTTTGAATCTTTCAACTAAAATCATTGAAATGAAATCAAGTCAGACGATAACTGGACGTAGGATTCTGAGATCAATGGAAATAGGGGGACAGGTACCAGGATTTAATGATGTAAGAGATGATGTGATCACCAAAATTTACATTAGATACATACCTATGCATGCCACAAGCCTATGCTGGAGTTCAATGAATCGAAGCTTCTCTACTAATTTATCGTGTAACCACCATCTACTACCCAAGCAGCACCTTGAACGAAACTGGCTTTTTCCGAACTAAGGAAAACAATCACATCGGCTACTTCTTCTGGTGTACCCATTCTTTGCATAGGCGCTATATTTATTGCTTTTGTGAGATCCATGGGAGCTTGCATATCTTTTTCGCCTTCTGGTAAAGGTGGACGAAGGGCATTATCTGTCATTGGAGTGTGGATTATCCCTAATAATTTATTGAGCCATTTATTTAGCACCTTGATTCTGGAATCACATTTAGGATTCCGAAAGATTTTTAAAATACTGACCTGGACAAACTGCATTCACCCTGATCTGAAATGGGGAAGCATCGATGGCATCACATTTTGTAAGTCCGATCACAGCATGTTTGGAAGCAGAATATATGGCTAAAAGGGTGATGTGAGCGATATTAGCAATTTTGTAGATAACTTGGTACATCTTACACCCTGTGAGTGAGGATCCAACAGCTAAGACAGTTATACAACTCACGAGCATCAGGTCTTCCTACTATACCTAACTGACTAGCAATGTTCACTATACTACCTCTTTGTTTCCTTGGAATTTCACCACCATTAATTTCTTTTCCCAAGATATCTTGTGATTTCATTAATTCCAATTCCTTTTTCGAGCAATACCATAAAGCTCTATAATTTACATTTGTTATTTTATCAAAATCCTTTATGTCACTTAAATCTGAAGATTGATTATTTCCTGATATACCTGCACAATTCACTGCATAATCTAATCTACCAAATCTAGTTTTGATTGTTTTAAATAATTCATCAATAAATTCTGTATCTGTTATATCTCCAGTAAATGGTTCGATTTCAAGAACAGCTGATCTTCCTCGAATATATGAGTCGTTACTTGATTTCATGAATGAATGGATATTTTTAACTGTTTCGAGTAAAGTCACTTCATTTATATCTGTTAATACCAATTTATCAACTCCGGACAAAGCAAATGCTTTAGCTGTTGCTGCTCCGATACCTACAAGGAAGGTGTTGAAGTCATCAGCAGCGCTTTTATTGGGTCAATAGGGACTTCATTCAGATTGAAAGTTTCTCATCAAAGAAGTTTGGTGACCTCAATCATCATAGCAACTCACCGCATCCCCCTGCTCCAGTAATAAGAGCTACACCAGATAACATCCTGTCCAACGAATTCCAATTATCCGGGTCTGATTGATTCAGCTTTCAGCTTTCAGAAGGGAGGATGATGAGTGATAGCGGCTAGTTTCTGTGACGAAGAAAGGTTAATTATTTAGCTCAAATGGAAGAGAGGCGAATAGAGAAGGAGAGAGAAGATAGGGCATCTCTTATCGTAATTCTGTTGTAGCACACGTCCCAGAGTATAGGTCAAACATACACTTTCGCGTAATGCCAAGAGGGGGGATTCTCGTATCTTATCACGTTAACCGGTAACCGACCGGCACGGTCAATCAAAACATCCTTTTACAACGTCATAATAGGTCGACTCTAATCTGAATCACTGAATCAAGCAAGATAACAGGATTAAGTTACACCTCCATCTGTCTATAGCCCACAAACTTTTGATCCCCTTGACAACATGTTATATCACCCGCTTGTTACAGCTAATCGACTGTGACACGCATAATGGGCGTTTGGTTCCCGCTCCATTTTAGAAATGGTCAAACCGTTCGGACACAATGAACAAGTAGTCTATGCATCATCTTCTCGCCAACTCAGATAACACAAACTCATAATACACAGCCGATCTCTATGCTCACACTTATCAACCTGTGGTATCCGTTGAATCAAGATGAACAACTAGAAGAATTCATTCCGACAATGTAGGAGACCGACTTCCAAAAACCCACCTAGTTCGGTAATGGTTAAAAGTGCCCACTTACAGAAAACCTGTCATTTTTCAAATTGGCCAAAGACGTTTTTGCTTCATAGGAACAGTGGTGTTGGTTGGATTGAAACAGAAATTCATACATGAGATCTGTGCAGACCTCCTCTACCTTCTGGGATGCATAAATTCTCTAAATTCTTCACCAATGGGGAGAAACCATGAAATATGTACTCCGGCCCATCTCGATTTTTGGGTTGACAATCTTCCCCAAAGCGCGTTAATTCCGGCGTTCATCGAGAAAATCAATTTCGCAGAAAGATTAGTCGCGCCCGCATTCCACTCAAACTTGTTCTCACCTCTTCTCTATCCTTGTATCAACCATGATTAGGTGTACTCAAAGACACCGCTTCTAGATACGGCTCATCAATTGCAGTGTCAAACTCACTAAATGATGTCAATCTTGCATAGGGTTTCACCTCGCTTACTCTCTCAACATCAATGATGATGGTCATTTAGAAGGGGACTGTGCATTAGACTTCGGATTTAGGGTCCTAGGGATATTGTAACAAGTTGGATGATAGTCTACAATCAATCAAACAATACGCCAAGTCCGAAGCATCAAAAACAATTTTACTAAAATAGGGCACATAATGATCAAATCTATAGATCTGTCTGTTTCACCATCAGTAATGAACTACTCATTGTCGAAGTTGTTAACTGACTTCTTGTGTTACTTTACTGATATTCTCTTCACGAATCATATTTTTGCGATACCTTTACTCGACTCCGACACCGCATCAGAGCACATCAAAATCGGCCGTATCATACACAGATAGTAATCAACCTCAACCTCAAAATTAGAACAGACATGTCACCTTTTCCCGTTGATCCCATTGTGGACCCAACTTTGCATTATATACCTAGAAGGGCAGTAGTAGATTCATTAACACCGAATAGTACTCAGAGGTGAGCTGATTCATACTCCTCCTCGGACAAGCAGCTGATATCTTTTGTTACTTGAAGGACTACCTTGATAGTAGCGGGATGTTATGTTCTACTGATTGGAATTTGTAAGTGTCATCGATTGTCGCACAAATAACAGTACCATCCAAAGTTGACTGAATAATCTTGTAAAATCCAATAGTGGTAAGCTGAACCGAATGGTGACATCAGACGTTAGCTTACGCATAGACTGAAAATCCTCTTCCTTGCAATCTTTATAGTGGTAAGTCCGGTTCTGGGTTTGCTTTTTATCCGAAAACAATTTGAATGCTAATAATCTCTTTCCAGGCATGGTTAGTAGTACTTTTGAGTGTTTTTTTTTTTCCTTTTTCCATCCGCTGGTCATTCGCAGTAGAAAAGCTAATACCACAGCCACTTGACCGTTAACTAGTACCTGTATTGGAGAAACTGATATACCCGTTCAAACTATTGGTAAGTTATTCCAGCATTCTTTCCGTGATCTGGTCACTGAATTATTCTCATAGACTGTAGGCATGCATGAGATGTAAGTTTGCATCTCAACATTCGCCACTATTATCGACTTCATTTGCTTACCTGATCACTGATTTTAAACGTTCTCACAGGTCACATGCAATAGCGGGCGTGAGTTTCTCGTACAGGTATTCTGGCGAATTATTCCTAATTGTGCATATGATTTAAGGTTGTCACCTGTGCATCAGTTGAAAAGATCACTGTAAGCAGTTCAAACAATGGGCTAATGTCTTCAGCTTACGGTTTCCACATACCAGCTTGACCCCCAAGAAGGTGGTTCGACCAGAATGCGAGGTGGTATACCAGCTGTAAGTTAGGTTCCTTGTATCATGCAAGCTTCACACTTCTATCTAGCTAATCCATTATAGATCACACTTCCTGCTGGTTACCTAGGCTCAGCATTTACTGGGGCGTGTTTGATAGCTTGTGTGAGTTTGAAATGGGAATTAATCTGACAAGGAAGAATAGAAATATTGATGAGTTACAATTTGAGTGCAGGGTTTCGATACGAATGCCTCGAAAGTAGCTTGCCTGATTTTAGCTTTTTTTTGGATTTTATGTCTATGGTGGGCTAGATCAAGTTGGGTAGCTTGGGCTACAATAGCCTTGATGGCCGGTTTGATAATTGTGAGCGCTTTCTGACTGATTACATGGGTCGAACAATGCCTGCGTCATGGAGATATTGCGTGAGATTTTTGACTGACCAACCCCTGACTAGGTATGTTGGCTAGTAGCCCATTCGGTAGCTCTGAGATTTTTGGTTCTCTTCATCGGTGTCATGTCATGTTTATACGCAATCGTCAGTTAATTTCTGCTGCTTCTTCGTGTCTATCAGCTGACATAGTGCTTTTGGATAGTGGGATATTGTCGATGTGAGCTAGGTTGTCTATTGGTCAGTGCAATGACTAGCAGCTTACCTATTTGATGATGGTTGCAGGATACTCTGGCTAGAAAGGTCAATACGTCCGATGCATCAGAATATGCTAATATGATAGGATGTTGCGGATCGCGATTCTGGGGTAAGCTGCTGATTTGATTTCTGAACATCGACGTGTCGACGCAGCATGAGCTGATTTCATTCCAACTTGAAAGGTGCTTTTTGGCTACTCATCTCTTGTCTTTGTGAGTGGTAACTCTCTTGAAGTATGCTTGTTGGACTTGGCAGTTCTTTAGGCTGACCTCAAAGTTCCGACTGACAGTCTTCGCAGCTGGGATCCTAGTCGGCATAGCAGCATTCAAAGATGACTGGGATACCCAAGCTGCACGAGCCGATGATTTCCTAGGAGGTTAGTAGTTTGACAATTTGAGATGGATATACATGCTGACGCCTGACTTTTCATGCTGCGTTGTAGGTACTCCATAATACTGTTCTAGCATGAGCTTCCAATACATCGCATCGAGAGATTGATCCTTTCGAAATGTCATTTATGTCTTCTTATGCATATGTCGATTTACAGATTCCTGCCTGAATGAGTTTGGGATTCACAAATCAAACCGTTCTTATCTACCTAACCTAGCGTTCCGATCATTTAACTCCAACCAATGCTTACCGATTTTGATTCAATCTCCTTACAAAGGAAGACCCAATAAAACATGTTGAACATATTCAGCAGCAATACCTAACCAAACTAAACCACCTGTAACATAACCATTTGAACAAAATTTCTTCCAACAATCTTGTCTATCATCAAAATTTACAGTCAAAGTTTGCCATAATAAATGTGAAGCTGTAGCACCGCAACTTATAATATAATATAGTGGACCTAAACCAGTCAAATATCCTGTTAAACCTAACATTGAGATGAATGTTGTGTTGAGTACTGAAATTACTGTTCTTGAATTATCAGGGAATCGCAATGCCATTGATTTCACTCCTGCTTTCACATCATCTAATTTATCCTATTCGTCATTATGGTAAAAACAATGCTAGTCAGTTATGAAGACTTCCATTTTGTGCATTATGATATACGAAGTCATGATAATATAACCCACCTGATGAGCATAAATGAGATCATACGCTATACCCCAAGCAATACCACCAAGATACATTGGTGCAGTTACTGTCCAGTTTGTTATACCTGCGACAGCTGACCAACCTAAGAAAACACCCCAATTGAAGGTCATACCTACCAATTGCGAAAAACGGATTATCAGTAATTTTTCTCTCTTATCACAAGAGGTAATAAATAGTCAACGATGAAGTTTCAAACTGAGAAGAATGATGGGCACTTACCGAAAATGACTTGAGGATAATAAGTAATTCTTTTCATGAATGGGTATAATACTACTAATGATAACGATGAAGCACCAAGGACGATACTGAAAGTATATATTAGTATAGATAAAATAGTGTTGAGCGTACGACGGGTCTGGCGAACATAAGATTGATTTAAAAGATAGTAAAAATTTACTCACGAATACATATTCAACTGAGTCAAAACTGCTAAACCGGCTGACAATTGTAATCCCAAAAATGATAATGCTTGAAATTGAGATACATCACCTGCTGCTATAGGTCTTGATTTTGTTCGATCTAGAACGATCAATAAACATGATATTAGCAGGAAGCCAAAAAAACACAAAGATCTTTTTAGACCAATCTGACATCCCTCATCCAAAACTATAACAGATACAGCAGATTATAAGCCTACTTACCAACTTTCGCATCCATCTTAGCATCCCACATATCATTTATCGTACATCCTGCACCTCTCATAATTAATGCTCCTAAACCAAATAAACTTATATAGAATATAGGTACTGAAAGTGGTAATTGTAATACGGTTGATGCCAGTGTTATTGACCAAGCTATGGAAATTTAGAGTTTTTCATACAGGTCAAATTAGCTGACTATTCATTCACATTTGGTCAGGATGTAGACATTCTCAAGATATTGATCCGACAACACACTGATCTATATATATGTTCATTCGCCCTTAGAAAGGATATTCATCCACGATCATGTACAAATCGCACTTTCCATAAAAAAAAACAATAGTTTGAAGAATAGTTACTTACTACACGGCCAAAACAATAACAGTGTTCCAATGGGTTTATCTATTCTAGTTAAAGCTAAATAAGGTTTTGCAGGTGATAACCATTTAGGTAAATTATCTAATATACTTTTAGGTGCTGGTAATTCATTAGAAATAGGTGATGATTGAGGATGTAAGATTTCTGATGAAATTGAAGGATGTGGTAAAGATGCATCTTTTTCTGTTATTTTCGTTGCACTGGATGATTTTGAATTTGAGGCAGAGGTAGAAGGAACATTCAACAAAGATCTTGTCGTTGTTGATAATTTACGTATCCTCGGATTTATCTGTTCTATTGAGAATCTAGGATTTATGTTGAAATAAGTCGAACGTCGGAATGAAGGGTTGAAGAATGTTTTTTGGAATGTCCTACTAGTCGAACATCTTGATAGGGAAGGTATCATCTTGCTGAACTCGAAACGGACTCATGTAGCGATTAGTTACGATGTCATATATCAATGGCTATGTAGATGTCGAGAAGAAACAAATAACGTCTTGGTTGACTTATCTCAGCTTTATCTGACTTATCGCTAATCGCGTTCCAACATTTATTTCGAGATATTTCGTACTCGTGCCTGGCTCATTTGCGGTATGTTACGGCCGTCAATCCAAATGAAGTGATAGATCTGCTCTTTAGACTATCATTCTTAAGCATGAGAGTACCTCATCCCGGAAAGAATCTGTGTCATGGGTATATGGATGCATTGGTATGTTATTACAATATATTAGCTGTTTGACTAGATAGTCATTTTCGTTGTGAATCTCATCGACTTGATCATACTTTCTACCGTCTCTCTGATTGTCCGGGATCCAACTATTTTTTGGCTTCTTTTGCCTCTGATGTAATCGAGTAGTTATCGTGTCAGCTACAAGCGAGTCTCACTGAAGCGAGGGAAATGGCTTACCTCGTCGTGTAGCGTCTTCTAATAACGTTGTATCTACTGATCTAGCTGCCATTCTAACATAACGTACCACTGATCCACGAATGAAACAGTTCTTTACAGCGAGCTATACAGAGAACAATGAGACCGTCAGTTTCTTACCCAAAAACACTAAACACTACTCGGTATGAATTGGGCGTGGGTATATTCTTTTGTTCCCCTCCGTCATCAAAGATATGAGGAACAACACTACCACTAGCCTGATCTACTTCTATTTATACCCTCATGCAGGATTTTAGCAACGATTTTTTCAACAGCTAGCCTCCCCCTTTCTTGAGAGAGAAGCAATTGTCGTATTTACTGACTCCCCGCGTCTACTTCTTCATCTTGTTTCCCAACAGTAGACTATATTGAAGATATTGTTCAGAACATCGTTGAATAACTCACCATATGTGGGTGTCTTTCTGGATCTTCAACTGAAATGCCATCTAAACGGATATTTAAGAACCTATGATTGATGAAAAGCGTCAGTATACAGCACCAGTATGGTTTATTCTGTCTGCACATTGCGAGCAAATACATCCATATTCCTGTAATCTACCATCAACCTATTTCCAACAAGAGAAAATCGTCACAGGTAACCACAAGTGATATCTGTGTTGACAGTGCACGGCTGAAGTTTATTTGGAGATCATGCATTATCCTGGAAGGAAAACAACTTACTGATCAACCGATTTCAAAGTACCCGTTATTGATAGGTCGTTCTTTAACTCTACTGTTATCACTTGATCTGTAAGTGTTTTGAAAAAGCTATATGGAAGGAGAAGGCGGATTTTGTCAGTATACGCTCCACACCGCTATCTACAGACTTTTGAATTCTTGATCACGATCGCGAGTTTCTGGTCGAACGGATGATATTGGCGATATTGGTGAATTGAAGAGGAAAGACTGCTTCGAAGGTGCATTTCGAAAACTTACGAAAAGATCAACTACAATGAGGTACATCAGTCATTGTTTCAAATACCGGCAAGAAGTGTAAGAATTCAGCTTACCATTGTGCGACGATCAGCTAGAGGGTAATCACGTTCACTTGTATAACAGTAAAAGGTTATTACTTGGATGCGATATCTAGACGTCAAGAGCCAAAACAACCTCCCTAAGGCTAGATCAGCAAAGATGGAGGTGTCATTACGATTCAGATAGATAGATAAATAGTAGCCTTATCACTTCAATGGCGGAAACCTCCGCTTGTCAACGGCCGGGAAGTCAATGACACGTCATGCATTGATCGAAGCGCTTCACGTGGTAGTTGCATAAAAGTTCAGCGGAAGCGAGCCGAAGGTTCAAGGAGAGAAGATATCTTTCCTCAACACTGCATATTATGTACTATAACGCTTATTAATGACAAAGTTCAGAGTGGTATAGGAAGTGCTTCAGCGCTAGCACGTATCCAACATGGTAGAAGTGCCAAAAAATGGGGAATCTTCAACATCTAATTCAAAGTCTCCAAAGAAAGGATCAATACCGCTGTATTTGATTAATGGGGTAGCTACACTATGGGATGCTCAAGGTGTGTGCCGGTTTCACCCATCATAACCAGCTTTCCCAGTAGGCCTGGCACGTATGCTCGAACGGATAAGCTAATTCATTTGAGACTCTCCAATAGTTGCTGCTACTCTACATTGCAAACATAACATATCAGGTCTAAGAGCAGGTACACTACCTGGTGTTGCACAACAGAATGGTTTTTTGGGATTACCTATAACTTCGATGAGGGAAGAGACAGCGTATTTAGTACAGCAGGGTGAGTTTGAGTCATAACAAGCACTTAAAATTTTAATCTCCATTGAATATGACATGGAGAATAGTGAACAAATGGCTAACCTCCTTTAATACCCTAAACACAAATAGGCATAGCGCATTTAGTCCCACTATCAAAATTCCCAACAATTCCAACAAAAGAAGAAATTCAAAAACATACTTTGAAGCGTATAGAAAGAATCAAGAAATTAGAGTTGGAAACTAGGATAGCGGAAAATGATAAACAACAAAAACAAAATGAATTATTTGAAAAAGGTGGTGAAAAAGCTAAATTGAAAAGAGAAGCTAGAGCAAAAGCTAAAGCTGAAAAAGAAGCTAAAATGAGAGCTGAACAAGCAGAAGAAAGTTTATTCGATGATTCGAATGTCGCAGTGATGCTGAAGAACAATATAAATACAGATACAAATATGATTGACCAGAATCAACAGTCAATTATACCGAATTCAAGTTCGAACTACGTTTCATCAGGATACTTTTTACCTATACCTTCTCATCCAGTTATTCTGCCCTCAACTTCATCATCTAATGAAATCATACAGGAAATACCTAGTAATAATAACAGTACATCTTTTTCATTTCCAAAAACACAACGTGATAAAGGATTAAATAAAATATTCACGAATTTACAAAAGAAAGGATATAGGATTGGATTAGGACCAAGATTTGGTGGTGAATATCTAATTTATCCAGGTGATTATTTAAGATACCATGCACATTTTACATCACAAATTTTAATTAATGATGAATCTATAAAACCAAAAGAATTAGTTGCTTGGGGTAGATTAGGTACTGGAACTAAAAAAGCTGGTTTATTATGTTGTTATAGTAATAATGAAAATGAACAACTAAACAAATCGAAAAGAGTAATCGAAAACAAAGATGATCAGGATTATGAAAAGGTCAATGATGGTGATGATGATGATGATGATCAGATAGAATATTATAGTTTAGAGTGGGCGAATTTTGGATAAATCAAAACAAGCTTTCGATATATTCAGGCGGACAAAGAGGGTCAAATCTTGTACATGTATTGAGTATTTACAGTATGTCATACTTTAAAAGCCGATCAGTACGTCAAGAAAAGGGCTGTTCATTTGTGTATGCCCGTCTGTTCGAGTGCAAATCTAGCGCCATTTTTATCTTGGATCATGAGATGAACCTGATAACTGGATCCTGCGACCGTGCACTATATCATGAATACATTTATACCTATTTCTCCATTTTTTGAGAAAAGAGAAGAAAAACTATAATATGAAGAAATTGTAAGAAATGGGGTAAAGAATAAAAATGAAAGATTGGGTTCAAAAAAGGAAAAGAGATAAGGGACAGGTAGGCGAAATCTACCATTCTGCCTTCGATACCATTTGTTTTGAAAGTAATAGAGGAATTGATGATTTTGAAGGTTTGATGTACGTTGCAGGGTATAATGAATATGAAACATGTCGAAGTGTATGTACCAACGATTTCTTTGAGAAGGTTGATCTTATCTAGCTTAGGCAGGATAAGTTGTAGTGAAATAAGGATGTTGTAAAGCTCGTTTAGCTAAAGATCAGAATGCTTTATTAGTTGTGATCCTCCTTACTCCCATTCTTGTAGCTCTTACGGGCAAGGATTTGGAAAGGGGTTTAACGATAGACTTACCTGAAATTCTATGAGCGGGATCATAAATTAGAGTTTGAGCCAATAAATCTATACCATTATCATCTAAACCTTTTACAGCAGATTTTAAATCGACTGCATTCCATTGCGGGAAAGTTGGTTTATAATCTGGTAAACCTCTTACTCCTGGCCATACATCTTCATCTGGTGTACCGAGAATTCTACATTATTGGAATGAGTAATATTATTATCAGCGTTTGTGGGTAACTCAAAGAGCTGCATAAGGAGGAAAGAGTGTTTTGTTTCACTTACCGGAAAATCCTGAAAATCTCATCAATCTCTGAATCACCAGGGAAAAGAGGTTGTCTCATTGCCATTTCAGCAAATATACATCCAACAGACCACATATCAATAGCTGTTGAATAATGTCTTGAGCCAAGAAGAACTTCCGGTGCTCTATACCATAATGTTACGACCTACAACAAGTGTCGTACCTATCAGCTTCATACCTCCACAAATGTGCTTGAATGGTCCCGAGGAAAAAGTACATAGAGCGGTCAAACTCACTTCATGGGTATAAGTTCTTAATGGGATACCGAAAGCTCTTGCTAAACCGAAATCTGCGATTTTCAAATTACCCTCTTTATTGATCAACAAATTTTGAGGTTTTAAATCTCTGTGAAGAATTCGATGAGCATGACAGAAGTAAAGACCCTTGACAAGCTGATATGTGAATTTCTGTGGATATAGCGAAAAGATTCAAAAAGTATCAGCGATTGTATCATATGAGCTCTTCATTGAGAGACTAGAATGATGATATAGAATAAGACTATCCATCACACTCACTTTAACCATATTTGGACCAAGACCATCTTTATCACCTATAGTATCCATATATTTCTTTAAATCCATATCAAGGAATTCAAAGACGAGATACAATTTTGCATCGGAATGAACGATATCTAAGAGTCTATAATCATGTCGAATCGTGTCAGTAAGCTCATTTTACCGCTTAATGACAACGGAAGGTGGTTTTCCAATCCATTTAATTTCAGGATAAGTCAAAAACGATAACATTTCGAACTCACTTGACGATATTATCATCCTTACTTAATTCTTTCAATAAACTGATTTCTCTAATTGATGTTGATGGTACACCTTCATCTTCAGCCTCCAAACGAATCTTCTTCAAAGCTACAAAATCGCCTGTCGATATATCTCTAGCTTTATAGACCACACCATAAGTACCTATAAAACAGATGAAATAGTTAAATAACCGTTAAACATTTTCGATTTCGCCCATATACAAGCAGATGGCTACAGATATCCCTATCATATTTCGGCATCATACTACGAGAAAAAATCCTGTCGCTCTCTCGATATTCCAAATATGGTAAAAATTGAAAAATATCATCATTCTACTCACCTTCTCCAATTTTCTCCAACTTTGTATAATTATCTAAGGACATTTCGAAGTTGCTAATTTATGTGTCGAATTTCGATACTATCTGAGAAGTGCTTGAGCTTCAGGTATTTATTCAAACAATGTGACGGGTATCAGAGAAACAGGTTTAGCTGTTGTGGAAACGTTGAAAGAAGAAGAGGCGATATTTCTAACCTGCAATAGCTATCTATGTACGCAAAGTATATTTGAAAAGAAAAAGCTGCAATGTCGAAATTGGTATATTGCTTCGCTACTATCCAAGACTTGGTAGACCGCTAGACCTATAATAATCGTTTTCAGTATCACTATCTGTATGTTTATAATTGAATTGAAGTTGCAGAAGGGGATAAAAAGGGTCAAGAATAGATGAGTATTCAATCAACTGTCAACTAAAGACCTGTAGTTGACTTTCTCTCGCCTTCACCTTGCTTCACCATACAAATTAAAAGGACGCGTTTTACCCCACAATACCGATACGTGATAGACACGCGATCTCAAAGCTGAAACAACGCGGGGTAATATAGTAATTTGATTCCGTCAATCATCAATAACATTTCTATCTTAAGCTTGCATTCATCAACTAGTAGGGTATGTCCACCTTGTAATTCTTGCTTTCCTTCTTCTACCTCAACTATGTATACTATGTATACTATGTATTGACACATGAATGCTTTGAACAATATGTCTGTCACTTACTCATGCTGTCATCTAGACTCACCTCACGCACCTCTACCCCCTTCTTACCCTTCTTCATCAAGTTCATACCATTCCTTGGATAAACTATACTTTTGCGAAGAATGTGATGCAGTTCGATGCGATCTGTGCTCAGCTATAGAAATTGCAAGTTATTTTTGTCCAAATTGTCTCTTCGATGTACCTTCCGCGAATGTCAGAGCTGATAAGAATAGGTAAGTTGGCTATTTTATGCTATTACTACTACGATAATTTAGCTGATAATCTCGAAATAGATGTGCGAGATCATGTTTCTCTTGTCCAACTTGCGAATCAAGTTTATCGATACAGGCATCAGATCAGCCTTCAACTGATAATGCGGTAGGCCCTACAGCTACAGCAATGACGCTATCCGGACCACCATATGCTCTAGTCTGTTCAGGCTGTAAATGGAGCAGCAAAGAAGTAGGATGGAGCTTCGATAAACCAACTGGTATTGCTTGTAAGTCAAGTCGAACACTATTCTAGCTTAACAGAACGCTTTTAGAGGCTCTATCAGCTGATCGCATTAAACTATCAGTGCAATTACAAAAGATGAATACACAGGTTGATCTTGTACAATCAGAATTTGATTCTTTGAAAGATCACTTAGAATCGTATATAACGTTATCAAACCCAACACCTTCCAGCTCTTCCTCCTCGCGGTCCACTCGAAATCCTTCCAGACATATATCACATCTGACGCAAATGGCACAAAGAGCCTTACATAGAGACGTTGGGGGACTGGTAGCTTATTCAGCTAGATCAAAACGTTCTTCACCAGCTGAAAAGGGGGAGAAAGAGAAATTTGGTTGGGATGAATTAGATGAATATGTTCCAAAAGATAGTTGGAGAAGGACAGGATTGGAAAAGGGTTTAGAGGATGTAGATCTTATTCGAGATTTTGAGGAGAGCGGAGCAAGTGGTCTAGCTGCCTTAGTTAAACGGTGGCAGAGTAGTTGGGATCGAGGTTCCATGTCTCGGTGAGTCAGATCCTCGTGAAAGTTTTTGGTACAAGTTCTAAGCTGAATAACCGTCTGCCACAAACAGAGAGATACTGCCTCAGCGTATACCGTTACAAACGAAATTGACCAAACGATGCCCTCATCCAAATTGTCGTCATTTGCTCATTCAACCAGACACTAAAACAGTACGAATGAAAATAAAAATGGTTGCTTCAAATTATCTTCCTTTGGTAGAAATCGGACGTAGGAGACGTAGATTACCCAGTAATGATATAAGCGAATCACCAGACCAAATGTCTGTGCAAGATATGGAGAAGCAGAGAAGGGAACGCCGCCGTACAAGAGGTGGTAACCCTGTGAGAGAGGAAGATGAATTGATGGACACTCCGTTTAAGGCAGGAGAGACTTATTCATTTCAAATCGCACTTACAAATCCATTATATGATCCAATACAAATCAGATTAACATTACCACATCAACCTAAAAAAGCACCCAAAACCGATTTCAGTGTGATTATACCTACACCTCATTTCACAATAAATGCGTTGAAAGATGCATGGGCATACGAAGAAGATGACGAAAGTGATGATTATCTAATGGGTGGTAGTGGTATTGGAGGATTGGAAGCTGGATTTAGTGAAGAAGGAACCACAACAACTGGTACAGGAACCAATACAGGTACATTAAGTAGAAAATCGAAATTGACTATATTATCAAGTAACAACAACAAAAGATCAAAAGAGAATTTAAATGGTATAGAAAAAAAAGGTAATATAACTAAAGTTGGATTAGATATTCAAATTTTACCTGAAATCGTCAGAAAGAGCAAAGTTGAATTTGATTTAGAGATCAGGTACACTTACAAAGCAGATGACTTAGGAACGCCTACGAATGATAAAGATGAGAATAAATCTAAAGATAAAGACAATTCAACTCAAAATAAAGAGGAATACAAGAATTTCACTTTCTGGACAAGAGTCAATCTCGGTCATGTAGAATAGATGTTCAATTTGATCAGACGTTGTACTTCACCAACCGCAATGATAGCTGTTAATCCTTATATATGTAGCTAACAACAGTCATGTCATAGGTGATGTAATCAAGGATGTCTGCTATATACAATGACATATATCAGTCAGAATATGCATAGATGCATAGTTTACAGTAGAAGTTGCAATCCGAAAAATGTATTATGACAATCTAATGACTGCGCCACGCGTTTTTATGTTGTGTTGTGCTTATTACCCTGCTTGCCGACGGACGCGATTCTGACAATGAGCGAGGAATTGATGACATAGCTTGATACAATTGAATAGAAATTGAATCTGTTTCTTTAAACTTAGTTGTCGCATATTATCACTGCAATATGATGGTCTAAATGACATGTTTACGACAAGATAGCACCTGTATATACATTGTCCAAGCGATTAGAACGAAATAATCAGGTTGTCTCGACCCCGACTAGCAACCCAGAACACCAATAAATATAAACCAAGCAGATTCGGTCAAGACCCGAAGTATCAACGCACTGATCGACTTGGAAGCCATCACATTGGATAACTCAGATATAGCTTAATCCGAAACAAGAATCAGGATCACTTTGAATAAATCACATCTCACCAATGCTATTGTGCGGTACTAGTTACATATAACGTTTAGACTTATAACCGAAGTGTAGTAACGCACAGATCCATCATACAATACACCAACCTCTTATTATTGTCATTCACATCAATAATGTCTATGTCGGCAGTGTCAGTTCCAGCACCTTCACCTTCAAGAAAATCAAGTTCAGGTTTAATAAGATCACCAGCAGGTAATCAACTTTCTTCCGCTGCTGATGCTGGGCATTCAAAGATACCGGTATCAACCAGTAACCTGATTTCATCAAGTTCATCCAGACAACAGATGCAGGGTGATTATATGGCTAGGACCTCTAGTGGTGAGTATTGTTTTACCTATCGTGAACGATACTGTGCCTATGAAACACTTTTCGTTTCATGTTTCTTTGACTACTTACGTTTCATTTCTGTGTTTTTTAGCAATATCATCTAGTTCATCATCATCAATTCAATTACCTTATACAACAAGTAATAACAATCTATCATATTCACCTAATAATAATCATAATTCACCTCATCATCATCATCATCAAAATAATCATCGACAACATCCTGGAATAGGTAAAAGAAGATCAACAGATGCATCTTCAGGCGGTGGATTAGATTATTATTGGTCAAGTTTAGCTGGTGCAGGAGCATCATCATCTTCATCAAGTTTAGGTATATCATCTTCACCATCATCTTCAACAAGTCCACGATTGACTTATGATAATAACTTTCTCAATCAAAATCAAAATTCAAACTCAAACCAATTTGGAGTTTCACCATCAACTATAAATAGTTTTGAAAGAGATTCAAGAAATGTTGGTGATTTGAGAAATGAAGAATATTTAGGTATAGATTCAAATAATTTTTTAGGTTCAAGTTTCGAGCCCAGCTCTTTTGGAAGCTTCATCAATAATCAGAATTCCAGTACAGACAAGAATAGGAATATCAGAGAGGCTAAGAGTACTGGTAACCTAAGAAATTCATCAAATTACGAAAGAGATTCGGCATCATTTGGAAAACAAAGTATAGACGATCACAATCATAATATGACGGACGAAAAAACACCTAGACAACCTGATTATCCTAGTCCGACTGTAGAACAGCGTAATCCATTATCATTATCTACAACCAAAGCTTTAAATATATCTTATCCCACAAACAGTAATAACAATTTGGAAGCAATGACAAATAAGAAAGAAGGTTTGTCACCTGGTGGATGGTCAGAAAATTCAAATTATTCAAATAATGATGATATTTCTAGACCTGAAAGTGCTTCTTCATCGTTTTTAGCTGCACCTAGACCTTGGTCAAGTGTAAATAATGATTCAGGATCAGGATCAGGAGGTTCAGGTGATGAATCAAGTGAAAGTAATTACTCGCCTATAGGTTTGAAATTACCTGGTAAATTTGATTTTGAGAACGAGATGAACCAAATTGCCAAGAAAATTTCATCATCAACAGATATCCATGGTTCGAATCTTGATCAACCTCAACAAGTTCACAGCGATCCAAATGAATGGGATTCAAGATCAAGTATGCAATCTACAGCAACTTATAGACCAACTAAATTGGGTGTAAATAACAATAACGATGATGATGTGCAATATAGAACACCTTTGGCAACTATAAATCAACATGATAGACCCGATATTCAGCCGCCTAAATTGTCTTTGAACCAAAGTTTCAATTCTCAACCTCAATCTCGCAATTCTTCTCCTTCTGGTTCAGGAGGTATTTCAACGCCCAAAAGATCACCTAATTCTAGGGTAACGGGTGGTAGTGTTTCAAGTGGACATTATACGCCAACATCAGGAAGATTAGGTTTAGGTTTTGATATATCTCAATTCACAACTGCAACTGCAACTGCATCTGGATCATCATCTCCTGCTAGATCATTCTCATCCAATGGATACGATCACCAAAGTAATTCAGCTCACAATAGTGCTCCAGCAATTAAAAGTGATTTTACAGAATTAAATAATCAACAATATTTAGATCAATCACCAGAAGGAATTACGAAACCAAAACCAAACAAAAGAAGTACTTTACCTGCCACGACGTCAACTTCGAGTGGGGCAATTGTAGAAGCTATGTTGTCTTCCACTAAAGAAAATTTACTTTCACCGGATAAATATACAAATAGAAGTGGAGCAGTAACTCCAAGTAGTGATGGTAATGGTGAAAGAAGGGGTTCTATACCAAGTCCAAATAGAAGTCCGGAACCTCCTCCCAGAAGTGCATTGAGACAACTGTAAGTCACGCTTACTGCTTGTTGCAGCCTTCTCTTCCGTCAATTAGCAATAATGTGCACACTGACACAACGATGTATAGACCAAACGCTACCAATATCGAATCTCAATTATCTAACGCATCTTCACGTCGAACGTCTTCACCTCAGTCGATAACACAAAATCTTCCTACAATCACCCATACTCCAAATTCACCTTTACCTTCTCCAGATCGACCGGATCGACCTAGAATATCGATACAAAACGAGAACAAAGATGAGAATGATTTAATGACTTCTACCATGGTGAATCTAGACAAACCGCAACCTAAACGACCAGATAGATCACCTGATCGACAATATTCACCTGTTTTCCCTTCTTCAGCTACTATAAATGATCTGACAGATATGTTAGGTGGAGCAATTGATGCTATAGGATTGATCGATTCAAGAGAAACGCCACCACCGACCATTGGGGAACCATCCAAGAAGGAGAAACCGATAAATAAGTTGACACTAAGATTACAGCCTGCAGCTGAAGTCACGAATTCAGTCGATAGTGAAAGTGATAGAGGTCCAATGACACCTAATTCTTTACCACAAAGAGGTACTTCATTGCCTGGTACGAATACAAATATTTCTGCAATTCCTTTATCTACAACTAGTTCACAAAATCCAAGTCAAACTCACATAACAAATCAACATGTCAGAAGAACAACTCAACCTGAATTACGTTCAAAAGCATCGTCAATATTTTCATTTGGATCGAAAGAACAAATCCAATTACAATCCCCAACATTATCAATCACAGTTAGACCTTGGCCTTCAGCAATGCTATATAGTAATATAAAAAGTTTGAAACATTCCGGTGATAGAGCAAAAGGGTATGCCAAAGCTATAAATGAGCTGAGTAGAAGTGAATCGGGTTTGAAAGAGTGGTGTATTGCTAGTGGTGAGTATCCGGTTTTTCCTGTCTTCCTTTCTGCCTGCGTTTTATAATTTGATCTCTGACAACTTGTATTTGCGCACATAGCGTCTCAGATCAGTAGAGGAGGTCCGACGAAAGTATCGGCTTTGTCGTCATTGGGTGTAAGAGCGAACTCTGTCCCATCAGCGATACCACTGCCATATCAATTATCACCATATGATCAAACAGCACCACATCAAAGGAATGTATCTGCTGGATCTGAATTTCCAATGAGAGCAGATTCGTATACTGCACGAGAGATTTCACAAAGAATTATTGATCCTGAAGATCAACCAACTTCATTACCATCAAATTTACCTTATCCACAATTACAAACACAAATTCAACATCAAGGTTATTTAGGTTCAAATATACCTATCAACTCTAATGGTAGTGGAGGTGGATTGAAACCTTCACAATCGATGCAAAGTGTAGCAAGTTTCGCATCATCAACTAAAAAAGGTTTTTTCAGTGGTATAGGTAAAAAATCTAAAAAGGAATCTTTATCTTTAGGTCCACCTCAAATTCAACTTTCATCTAATAATAGCTCATCATCGTCAGTTAACAAGAAAGATGTTAGAGGTTTACCAATTTCTGGACCTAGATCATCAAGTCCACAAAAAGCATCTATTTCAGGCCAACCTCCAACAATATCTGGACCATTAGGTCCTAGAGGTCCTAGATCATCTACAAATGCTAATGGATCATTCACACCACCTCCTATGTCTACTACTAATATAAGTAGATCATCAATAGATTTAGCTTCGACAGGAGGTAGATCAAGTTTAGATACTGGTCTAAGTACAATGGCAACACCACCCAAGAATGGTCCATCATCGGGATTGAGAGGTAGTTTAGACGGTCATACCTTGTCGCAGAGCAATACTATACCTCCACCAAAAAGTTCACTGAGTAACAATGTTACTATAGGTACTCCCACAAAAGAAGAAGATATCAGACAAATGAGTGATATTTTACCTCATGTTGAGAAAAGTGTATTAAGGAAATATCTAGCTAGATATGGTGAAACTATGGCTGCTATAGGGTAAGTAATTTGTCGCCCTTGAGAGCATCTTACAATGATTACTAACTTTACTCTACTGTCGTGGGAAATAGGGCTTATTTAGAAGACGAGAAAGATGCCACTGTGTTAAGGTAGTTTGTATCGCACTTTATTCTGGTAGCTTGGATTATCCAGTTATTGTTTTCATTGCTATCTTTATATGCATTTGTAATGTGATCAAATAAAATGTGATGTTACTATACCGGTATGCCCATGGATCAAAGTCGGAGTTGTATGATTCTGATTAATGCGGTGTGTATGAAACTTTATTCCATCTGACCAACCCCTCTCACTTTCCGGTATTTTTAGTCATTAAGAGATATATGTATAATTACGTTCAAACTGAGTATATGCAATTTATCTTTTCTCTCTCCCATATGAGTAAGGATAAAATCAAATGGGAAACATAAGAATGAGTTTATGGGTTTACGCGTTTTGGTTTGGTTGTGATTTTTTCTAACTAACTAACTTTCAACTTTCCATAAAGATCTTGATTTTTTTGGTTTTCTAGAAATGTGAATTTCCATACCTTGATCTGAACCTTTAAAAGCTAAAACAACACTTTCTTCCATTTGTCCATGATTGTTATTGTTATTGTTATTACCTTGTAATTTAGATTGAGAAGATAAAAGTTTTTTCCTTTGTGCTATAATTTTTTTCGTAAATGAAAATCTTTCTTGCATTGATTTTATTGGTAATTCTTTTGATTCTAATAATAGCTTGAATAATTCGTAAGGTAATTGAGAGAATAAATTTATTATTTCTTGGTTCGTTGTTAAATCATTAGAATGTTTTGAAGGTATATCGTGTAATAAGTAATTCAAACTATCAATCCAAAAAAAAAAAAACACATTCAGGGTGTTTAGCAATTGTTTACCTTTTCCTCTATAATTCGTATGAAAATCGATAACAAAGCAGGAAAAGAACGATACTTACACATCATTCTTCAATCTACTCGTCCATTCACCATATCTGTTATTATTAGATTCCCAACCCTCATTGAATGATGTACTAGTACTATTCGTAGGGGATTTAGGTGTATCTGATAAAGATAAACTACCAAACATAGTTGATGAAGACGAAATTGACGATGTACCATTTCCATTACAATTTCCATCAATCGGTGTCGATATATCGCTTCTAAAGCCATTAGAAAGGAAATCACTTGATTGTGATAACCAGTTAATCGTTTCTACGACATTTGAAGATTCTAAAGATGATTTGATGATGTTGTATGAATGATGTAATAACTCAGGCATTCCACCGAATAGATATGCTGTAGCCAAGATTGATTTTGCGTTAGATGAGTTAATGAGATTGTGCGAAGGACCTAATTGATCGACGCAAAAATGTTGTTAGTCTGATCGAATAAATGACGGATATCTCTATTGCTGTATAATCGGGAAGGAATGTGGGAGCTCCCATCAGGGAAACAATTTCAAACATGGAAGAAGGAAAAAAAATTGTAAAGATTGTAAAAGAAGGCGTATAATTCGTTTACTCACTGTATAGATGTTGTAAAGCTATATGAACTGATTCTTGAGTGATAAACTCATCGACAAAGTTGAGATGTATCGTTGAACCTGGAACTACATTTCTCAACATATTTGCTAAATATGGACTTCTAGCTAAGATAACTGATAAAAAGCGAAAACAAGGATGTGATCAGTTATCATCATAATGTACTATATGACCGGCCCTACCTCATGATAAGGTATTCAATCATTGAACGATAGAACTTACCTCTATGAGCTTTTAGACCACTCTGGAAAAAAGTAATATGTACATCTGCCCAATCTTGATGTAGATATCCTACATTGAATATCCAATTTGTCAAGTTGATCGCATGTTCGTAGGATGCTGATTCAATGCTATAATGCCGTGCAAACATATCAACAGGACGTCAGATTGAGCAATGGATTCTTCGCTGGCTATCGGAAGATAAGGCAACAAAGAAGGAAAGTCGACTAAAGGCGCTCAGATTACTTACCCATTTGCAGCAACCTTGGAACTTTCACCTGCATTTCCAGTATTTTCATCAACAATTGGTGTGGACGACATGATTTAGGTGTTGCCTTGACCAGAGTAAGCTGCGATTGGAGGTGTGATAGATGAAAAAGATAATAACGATTGACTTTGAGGTGGAATAAAAGTGGAGGAAGAAAGGTTGCTTGAGTTAGCGAATGGGGAGGAGAATCCGGTCTTATGATTGCTTTCGAAGCCGCTGACACTCAACTCACTACCTGCTTTTCGAAATTACTCCGATGCTCTCGAATCCAAAGAGTGAGTGAAGGAGAACAAAGTAAAAAGTAAATTGCAAGAGGTAGAAAAGGAAGAAGAAAGAAAAGGAACATCACTCGAGATTTGGGAAAAACAACCTCCACCATCCTCATTCTAGGTATTTTTGATCTTTGACCGTAACAGTAAATATCGTTTGCAATTGTACCTTTGCATCTCATTTTATCATTCTATCAGCTTCATTACAAGCATTTGTATCCCACAGACCGGTAGCTACTCGCACGAAACTGATTACAATAGAAGCTAGGATCGAATAAGTGGATAAAATGAATCGTGGAGGTAGAAGACAATTCAGACCACATCATGGACATGGCGGTCATGGACACACTGGATATGGACAACAACAGCAACAACAACCTGTTCAAGTCATCTCACCCGCAGGCGATGATGAACCACTAACAATAACGATGTTAGGTGCAGGTCAAGAAGTGGGTAGATCATGTTGTGTAATTGAACATAGAGGTAAAAAGATAGTTTGTGACGCAGGTCTGCATCCTGCACATCCTGGTTTAGGTAGTTTACCTTTTATTGATGAAGTTGATTGGTCAACTGTTGATGCTATTTTGGTGACTCAGTGAGTAACGATTGTTTCTGACTGATGAGTTTTTTGTGACTTGCGAGGAATAAGCTGATCCTATGTCGAATAAATAATAGCTTTCATGTGGATCATGCGGCTGCTTTACCGTATATAATGGAGAAGGTGAGCGATAGTCTGAATGTTTATTGTAAAGCTCAGTATGGCTGATAGTAACTTATTTCTTCAGACCAATTTCAAAGATGGAAATGGAAAAGTATATATGACACATGCTACTAAAGCAATTTACGGATTAACAATGATGGATACTGTTAGGATAAAGTGAGTATTAACATTCGCAGGCTAAGGCTAAATTTTATAATTTACCCAAACAGCGATCAAAATCCAGATGTTTCAGGTAAATTATACGATGAATCAGATGTACAATCATCATGGCAATCAACAATTGCAGTAGATTATCATCAAGATATAATAATTTCTGGTGGATTAAGATTTACACCATATCATGCTGGACATGTTTTAGGTGCATCAATGTTTATGATTGAAATTGCTGGATTAAAGATATTATATACAGGTGATTATTCAAGAGAAGAAGATAGACATTTAGTTATTGCTGAGATTCCACCAATAAAACCTGATGTTTTAATTTGTGAATCTACTTTTGGTGTACATACTTTACCTGATAGAAAAGAAAAGGAAGAGCAGTTCACAAGTGAGCACAGAGTCGAACTAAAGCATAAAGCATGTAAGAATAATCTGACTTGATTCTTTTACCTTTACCTTGGTTTAGCCCTTGTATCAAATATCGTCAAACGTGGTGGAAAATGTTTAATGCCAATACCATCATTTGGAAATGGACAAGAATTAGCTTTATTATTAGATGAATATTGGAATGAACATGTTGAATTACAAAATATACCTGTATATTTTGCTTCAGGATTATTTCAACGTGGAATGAGAGTTTATAAAACTTATGTACATACAATGAATCAAAATATTAGATCAAGGTTTGCAAGAAGAGATAATCCTTTTGATTTTAAATTTGTTAAATGGTTAAAAGATCCAAAAAAATTGTTATTAAATGATCATCAAAAAAGTGGTCCTTGTGTTGTTATGGCTTCAGCACAATTTATGTCATTTGGTTTATCAAGAGAATTATTAGAAGAATGGTCAAGTGATTCAAAAAATGGTGTTATAGTGACTGGTTATTCTATTGAAGGTACTATGGCAAGGGTAAGTGATAGTTCCGTCAAGATGAAAGATATCCCGTTTTTCATATATTACTGATTACCGGTGAAATGATGCTGATTTGCTCTACCTCGTCAGACCCTGTTATCAGAACCAGATCATATAGAGTCGTTAAAAGGCGGCAACATACCTAGAAGGTTGACAGTGAAAGAAATATCTTTTGGTGCACATGTAGATTATGCACAAAATTCAAAATTCATACAAGAAATCGGAGCACAACATATCGTACTTGTTCATGGTGAAGCTTCACAGATGGGTAGACTGAGAGCAGCTTTGAGAGATACGTACGCTACCAGAGGTCAAGAAATCAATATACATACACCTAGAAATTGTGAACCTTTGGTATTAACATTTAGACAGGAAAGAGTTGTTAAAGTGAGTCCAACTTTTCATTATCTTGTTGTATTTGATTGAGAGCTGATAACTGCGTTTATTTTTGCTAGGCAATCGGATCATTAGCTGCAGATCGACCTGTACATGGTAGTCCATTAAAAGGATTACTGGTATCGAAAGATTTCTCTTACACTTTACTGGACCCAAAAGATCTAAAAGATTTTACTGGTTTATCGACAAGTACGTTAATACAGAAACAGTCTATACCGATAGGTGTAGATTGGAGTGTGATAAGATGGCATCTAGAAGGGATGTATGGGGAAGTTGAAGATGGTGTAGATGAGGAAGGGAGAGCTATTCTCATTGTACGTATGGTTATCTTTTATATCAGAATAAATACGACTGTTTCCTCTACTAATCAGTATTCACCTCGATAGATCATGAACGCAATCAAGGTTGTACAGATATCGGAGATAGTTGTTGAGATACAGTGGTCTTCAAATTCAAGTAATGACATGATAGCAGATTCCGCTTTAGCAGTACTGCTAGGTATAGATGGTAGTCCAGCTACAGTCAAACGTCAGTCTATCGTCCCTATGTACCCCTCAGAATGACCTGAACAGATGCTGACAAGGTTTTAATTTGTTCCTACTGTAGTCACATCAATACCCCATCAACACGCCCATCACGATCATCGCCATTCCCATTCCCATTCGGAAGAATTGACTAATGGTAATTCGATCAATGGTAATATCAGTGGAAATGAAGAATTTGACAAGATAAAAATGTTCTTGGAAGCTCATTTCGGTCAAGTTTCTGGGCCAAATATCAGTGTACAAGAAGGAGATGAAGATGAATTAATGGTTATGACTGTTACGATAGATGATATTGTTGCTAAACTTGATTTAATTTCGATGGTAAGTGATTTCAACTAATCTTGTAATCTGAGTCGAATTTAAACCTAACATTGTGTATTTATATAGCGTGTGGAATCAGATTCACCAGACTTGAAAAGAAGAGTTGAAACTGTTTTGGAAATGGCTTTGACAACTTTAAAACCTTTATCAAGATCATTCATTGGTTCAGGTGTAGATATGAGTTTAGAAAATGTCGCAGTGGCAGCATAATTTTGCAGTGAATAGTAGAAGAAGTGTGTGCTCATATGAGAATTTTTCGGAAGTTTGAGAGGGTACAATTAAGAGATCAAGTATAAATGTCAATAATAAATGAAATATATAGCATAGATTTTTGTTGTAGTTACCGTACTATGCAGAGCCAAATACATAGATATAAAAAAAAGATTGGAAGAGCATTCTTCAATCGGAGAATACAAGAAACAAACTGTCATTGTTCACGACTGCATATCCCAGTTTTGCTATGAACCGCCCATCTGGCACTCTTGCAGACCAGTCAATTCAGAGAGCAGAATTGAGGATACAGCTCAAAAAATGTCTCTGGTCTGATTTATAGATTATTTACAGTACATGGTTAGTGATTTTAAGTTCGAGACCGTATTATGTAATCCAAAAACGAGAGGCGGAGATCAATTCATCTCCTTTCACCAGTGGTGGTCGAAGTTGTATAAACAGATTTGACTTTGAAAAAGTTGCAAGTCTGTATGTGTGAGTCAAATAGCTAACCATAAGAATTATTTTTATTTCTCAAGAACATCATAAATAATTCAATTATCCTTACACAACTAGATTAAACGAAACAATAACCTGAACAAAAAATGGATCGACAATTGAAATCACCTCTTTTGATAGAAACAATAGGAGAATCAACAAAATTGAAACCTGAAATTACTTATCAACATTTATTAAATTTTTTATCTTCATCATCATCATTCGGTAGTAATAACAATGAGACATCAGTAACAAAAATACAATTAGAAAGATTGACTGATGCATTAGGTGTTTCAATTGGTAAAATAAATTATGAAGAAGAAGAAAAAAGAGAAATTAGAAGAAAAGAATTAAGATTAGAAAGAAAATTAGAAAGAAGAAGATTAAGAGCTGAACAACAAGCTCAAGTTGAATCTTTGAAAAATCAAGAAAATTTATCAAATTTAGTAGAAGGTCTAGTTGATGACGTAAATGACAATCAAGACGATGCAGAAATGGAAAATGGTGCCACTCAATTCGATGATGATAAAGAAGAAAAATTAAATGATAGAGGTGATGTAGAATATGGTGATGTTGTTAATGAAGATGATGATGAACCTGATAACGATGATGCGGGAGAAGATCAAGATGAGAAGATGGAGTCTGATTAAACTAATCTATACATATATCAACACATTCGACATAATCAAAGAGGTGAGTGAAATACATATTAACAAGTGGTACACAATAATTCAACTAATATGATACAACCCTAAATTTGTACAGAATACAACAAAGAGTTCCTTTTCAAATCAATAATTACCCAGCATAATTAGATACCCCTTACATGTAGAATGCAGCAATATTACAACAATCATTATACCTCCTGCAAATTACCTAATATCACCAAGACAAGGACCTCTTCCTTCTTTCTTCATATCTAGTATCTTGAAGAATCCACATCCTTTCATGTCACCAGTTTGCGATGGACTTTGACATTGCCAAAAATACATCATATCGTCTTCTATGATGTTATCATCCTGGGTTGTTTCCTTATTTTTAGCGGAAGATGATTTGGTGGGAGAAATGGGTAATATTCTTGATCTTGCTTTGGCTTTTTGATCTGCTCGTAAAAGTCTGCAAATGTAAAGAATGAGAGTTATCTGGGCGACCACAAGAGACGGCTATATGGTTATGAGAAACAAAGCAGTGATGCAATACGTACGTTGGAATACCACATTTACATAGCGGAGTTCCTTCGCGAGGGCCAAACGGGCCGATAGATGGATCTGGATGGAAATCTTTGTTCATTGTGCATCAGCTTTCTGATATTTCAATGAGAGGCTATGCTTAAGCATTTGACTGACCATCACGATAGAATCTATTGATAAGAAGAGAACAATTCCGTTAGCATTGTCCCTACCAGGAAGACCATTTGACATACCTAAATGTAATATTGATCCTGGACGTATAAGCTTTCTGGTTGTACAAAGGAATCGGATTTTCATCTAGATCAAAAGTCGGTCGAAATAAATCTAAAGCCTTTTGCGGAGGTACACTGATCAAACGAAAAATCAGCAATGATATTCTTCCTATTCCGACGTGTGATCTACTCACGTATGCTTGTATCTCTCTTGACAACCGGCATTCATCAGACATAAACTATTGTGCCCTAAATTCAACTCATACGTTCTTATAGGTTTAGTGTTGGTAGCGTAGTTGGGATCAACAGTGTTGGTTTGACGAAGTCTGAATGCTCGAGGTGTACCGAGGGAGAGGGATGCTATTGTAGTGTAAGGCCCAAGATCTGAAGCGAGGGTGGTCAGTACAAGATCCTCAATAGTGATTCTGAATTGAATCCAGCTTTAGGAGATCAGCCTTACATGTTAGTTGATCTGCATGCCACCCTACCCTACGATGAAGTATTTGATCAGCTGATAGAAACTTTGAAAGATAACATGCTAGCTTACGAGCTTTTCGCACCGTCATATCTATTCGTTCCACAACAATTGGCTTTCCATTCGCCTGCCCATTCCAAGGGATACCTTTTTCTCTTATTCAAAGATTCGTTGACGGCTTTTTCCACTAAATCAGCTGCTTTACGCAAAAGAGGGGGATAATCCTAACATGGATATACGTATTAGCTCCTTTTCACAGAACCGAACGAAAAATAAGGACAATGGTTAGACAGACTTACAGCAATATCAATCATACTTGTTCCTGAATACCAATATTTTATACCTTTTTTCCATGCTTTTGATTCAGGATGTTTATACATTTGAACTGTGTGTGGTGATTTGACTGCTTTACCAGCTAGATAAAATTCATTATTGTACCAACTTTTTTCAGATTCTTCCAATAATTCTAGATATAATGCTGAAGCTAATGAAGGTGGTAGAGGTGATTCTAATAATGTTATCGGCAACGAATTTGAATCTATCAGTGCTTGTGATGTTAATAATAATGCTGGTTGTGGACCAGCTTTAGTCTGTATTGTATTTGATGTGGAACGTCCTCGTAGAATTGATAACAGATTTACATTATTTGATGTTTTGCTTGGTTCTCCCTTGAATGATCCGAGATTCTCTTCCAGTTTGACCTCGGCATCCATTTCGCAAATTTTGGAATCGTCCTGTTCATTCACAGCGATTATTTCCTTTTTCACTATTTTTGAATCTTTTGATTTCTTGAACCAGCTCTGTAGATCGTTACCAGCTTGTCTCTTTCCAATTTTCTTTGGCGTGGGCATAAGTAATTCTTCGGCGGCTTTACTGACATTGCCATTGTTATCATTTAAAGATTCCAAAAGTTTCTCAAAAGGAATTGTGATCGGTTCCAGTAAAGAAGCCAATAATGCTAATTTCGTATCTGTATCTTCATCATCTTGATTTGTCATATTTGACAATCTTGTTTCATCGCTCTGCTATACTTGTAAAAACGGGGATAAAGTACAAGTTATGAAGAACAGTGGAAGTAGAGGGAAGAAAGTGATAAATTGTAGAAAAGTAATGTTTAATGATATGGTGGATTACGGTTAAATCTGCCCCATATATACCGGTTGACTGGACTACTGTAGACTGCCCAGTAGCATATGACGATAGACGCGGATAACTGATAGCAGGACGTGTTTCAACATTATTATGTCGTTTTCATTTTGAACACAATCAGCATATATAGAATTGAGATATACCTCAACTTCAAAAGCAGCAGACGGGCAGCTCACTTCAACATTAGCACTTGCCTATCGAGACCAACTACAGTAGTTCATAAAGAAGATATCTATTCTGGAATACCGACCCTTCCTGATCCCCTCCCTTCTCAACCCGCATCCACCCTCGCCCTCGACCATGACCATATACTCATTATACATATTTGACCGGTAAGTCAATACAATAAAGTCTAGGACAGGTACATCATACTGATTATTTTTTATTTTACATAGTCATTGTGATTGTGTATATTATCAAGATTGGCATCGAACTTCACCTATAAGATCACCTCCAATAACGAATTTTAAACCTGGTGTTCATCGATTACAACCACCACTCTCATTGAATCAGCTTAATGACAATCAGAATATACATGTCAGGGAATCAATATTCTCAGAAAATAATAACGTTATAAATCGTACTTCTCTAGTATCAAATGGTACTTCGATAGATCAAAATCAAAATACCAAACAAAATAAATTATCATTACCTAAGGGATTACCATTTGATGAAGAATCCAAATTGGTATATGGTGTTATTTTGAGTCTGAGGAATATGGTCAAGAAGTTGTCGGGAAGGTGAGTTGAGTCAACCCTTCTACACAATACTTCGAAAATCACTTGATATGTAACGATATCTCTCAAGTGCCGTATGAGCTGAATTCACTTTATCAAAAACCCTTTTAGAGAAGAAGCATTCACATCGTATTCAACATCATCATATAAATTACATTTATTTGAAACTCCAACAAATTATAGATTCGTTCTTTTATCTGATCCATCTTCAGATTCTTTACGTTTCGTATTAAGACAATTATACGTTGGTCCATTCTTGGAGTTTGTTATTAGAAACCCGTTAATCAATGTGGATAGCAGGACGGAAGGCATTGATAATGATCAAGTAAGTCAGATATTCCGCGGCTTTTCTGCAGGAAATATTATTTTAAGTACTGATACATCACTCATTCGACTCATTAGTTCAGAGCAGCTGTAGATAGGCATGTGAAAGGGTTATCAATGTTCAGTTGATCCTTTTTACTTTCTCTTGAGTTACAAATCATAGATTATTGTGTAACGATGCATAATGAACAACTAGACGACTATTTATGCTTTATCTATTATAGATAGTGATTGCAAAAAGGATGAAATGTATAATTGTATAATTGTATATAATGAGTATGACATGTGCATAATGGGATTTCCCATTCAAGATATAAGAGGTACTATATCAAGCCAACCATCCACTATTCCCTTTCCTTTTGTAAACATTGAGGTATTTTACTTATACACCTTCTGCAGCTTTACCTCTAGCTTTCTTCACACTACCCGTTAATGGTAATTGATCTTCTTCTTTTATACCTTCCATAGCATTTCCAGCAGCAGTGACAGTAGCATCATCAGCAACGAATTTATTTCTTAAAGTGGTTAATAAAGATTTTCTAGTTTCTTTAGCTGTTTTATCATCTTGACCTGAATTATCTTGTCCATCTAAAGTTATTTCTTCTCCTCCTACTGCATCATCTAACTGGAGTTTCGTCATTCCTATAGCTAACATGTCTTCCTGTAAATCGAGGGAATTTATGATCATTAGCTTCGCTACTCGATAGCTAGATGATATTGGTATAACAACTTACATCGATAGATCCCTTCGTAATTAACTTGATCACCTCTACTTCTTTCTCTTGACCGATTCGATAAGCTCTATCAGCAGCTTGACGGTCATTATGAGGGTTGAAATCCTGATCGTATATTACAACAACAGAAGCAGCGGTCAAGTTGATACTAATAATCACATCTACAAGTCAGCGTGTGATCCCTCGACCCAATGGTGGAATCTGACTCACCCTACACCACCAGCTTTTGTCGACAAAAGGAAAACAGTGATTTCAGGATCGTCGTTAAACTCATCGACTAAACCTTGTCTTTCATCTGTTTTCGTTTGACCATCCAATCGAGTGAATTTTACTCCTAAATGGTCGAGAGCTTTTTCAAGGATATCTAAGATCATAACGAACTGAATGATCCACGATGTCAGCTAATCGATCTTATTAGATAGCGAAAGAAGAAATATATGACTTACTTGAGAGAAAAGCAACATCCTCTTTCCCTCTTTCTTACATTTCTCTATTATTTTCTGTAAGGCAGCGATTTTACCTCCTTCAAGGAAGAGCTCAGGATCTAAGGCGTACTTTCTTAATTCCTGATGGGGATTAAATATCAATTTCGTTCTGACAGACGAATAAATAGCTGACTTACATCTTCTACGGACGACGAGCAGAAATTGGAAATCTCGTAATCACTCATGAACTAGAAGTGACATTAGCATTTGTGATGAAGCGCATATGTAAGGTTAACTCACCTCGAGATCTTCAATAACATAATCCAACCTAGAGTCACAGTAAGATGGAGTATTCAGACACTCTTTCGCTAATTTCTTTACCTTGGCATCTGTGTAGAGTCTTCTAAATAACAAAGGATGACTGGCAGCTTTTCTCAAATCCATCAAGATATTCGAACTACTTGCTGCAGGTGTAATTTGACCACCTTTTTTGGATTTAGCTTTTGTCGTCTTTTTAGCATTAGATTTTTGTTCTGTTTCTTCAACGTTCGCAGCTTCAGTTTCTAAAGCATCATCGGATAATTCTTGTAAGACTTTTCGAGATCTATTCATTGTTTCGTGATATAGTTTAGATTGAACTTTTGTCATTTCACAATGTTCAACCGTTTCGATTTTAGGAGGTAAATTCAATACTAAAGCTTTTCGCCTTCGTAATACAAATGGAGTCAACATTGTCCTTGCTCTTGATGTACGTTGATTTGATAGCAGATTTGCTGATCCTTGAGATTTGAAAATCGCTCGCAAGTAAGGTTCAGCATCGGCAAATGTGTCTTTATGTATGAACATCAAGAGGGACTGAAGTCGAACAGTCAGTTTCTGAATGGTGGATTATACATCTGAGCTACTACTCACCACAAGCTCCTGCAAGTTATTCTGTAACGGTGTACCAGTCAACAGCAGTCTCCATTTTGGCTTGATTGACAGTAAATCGCTATAAGCTTTGGTTGTGCAACTCTTAAGTTTGTGACCTTCATCGTAAACACATGTCTGTTTGGACTCATATAAGCGATACTATCCCTGATTAGCTGAATCGTTAATCACTTACTTCGAATTCAATCTTTTTTCTAAAGAAACCTAAATCATCCGCAGAAGCAACCTGAGTATACGAAGCAAGCACAACTTCTAATTTCCCTGATCTAAATCGCCTCTTCAGATCGTCACGAAGACCAGCACGTTCCGACTGAGAACCGTAGTACGTCTGGACATCTACTGAAGGAGCGAATTTTTCGAACTCCCTTGTCCAATTTTCCAACGTTGAAGCACTGATACATGAAAACATCAGCTTGGCCAGCAAGTAACATAGACTGCTATGTAAACTTACGGTACAAAGATCATATGCGGGCCCTTTTTACCTTTCTCTTTCAAGTGAGCAATAAAAGAAATGACTTGAATTGTCTTTCCAAGACCTGTCAATTGTAAGTTAGCATATGTCCTTGCCAAGTCTATTCTGAGACTAATTACCCATTTCATCTGCCAGTATACAACCTATCCTCTTCGAATATAGCAAGTTCAACCAATTCACACCTAATAACTGATAATCTTTCAAAATAGTACCTTCGCTGAGGGATGAAGGTTGACTCTGTATATAACTTGATAATATCTTTCGTTTCTTCATATCCGTTTCTTTCCTCAACAATTCAGAAACTTTAGCTACATCCACTTTAACATCATTTAAACCGTCTGAACGTGGTGTACCGACAACGCTATCCTGAGCTTTTGATGCTCCTCGCCAAACTGCTAATGTATTGCCTACATCGTTGGCTATAGCTTCACATCTGTTCAAACAAGCATCAATCTGAACGAAACCTTCCATGATTTCTGTATACTGCTCAAATAACTTGAAAGATACGCCTCGAGCCTTTGTAAGCTTGTGTCTAGCTTCATCCACGTCCTCGTATGGCCGTAATTTGATAATTATGGCTGCTTGCTCTGCACTACAAGCTGAATATAATAACAAAAGTCAGATGGAAACCCTCGCATAACACATTCTTTATTGACATAAAACTTACCAATTGTACCTGTTAACATATCCGCATCAACCTCGTTGAATGCTTTTAGAGCTTCACCTTCAGCGTCAACTTCTTGATCACCTTTTCTTCTTTTTCTTTTCCTACCTTCATCACCTGACCAACTACCTTCACTATCATGATCAGACATTTCACCTTCTTCTTCACCACCTGAACTACTTTCATCCGGATCTCTCCTTTTACCATTTGTTGTTCTATTAGCGTATATAGTTGAATTTGCATTCTTCTTTGGTTTTGGTGGAGATTTGATTCTTGTTGGTACTGATGAAGTGGAAGTTTGTTGTGATGTTCTAGATACTATTGTAGGTCTTGATTGACCTTGTCCAGCAGGTTTAACTTTATTAGGTAAGAAAGCTTCAAATCTAGGTGCTGCTGCTGTAGGGGAAGTCAAATTGGGTGTTGAGGAGGATGAATTGTAGTTGGATCGAGTTTCATTGATAGATTGAATTTGATTTATAGCTCTATCGTGATTCTCTGGGTATTTCCTTAAAAGAGTTAATACAATACTCTTTGATACATTTCTAAATTGATTAGCCAATCTATTTGCCATATTCTGAATCTCGATTTCTTCATTTTGATGTTGATTGTGCGCTGCTAAAACTAAGCTTGGTTGACGTGATGTCGAACTTGCAGATATTGGTGATGACAATACTCCACTTCCATGTCCGTTTGTTGATCTGATGGGTGATTCAGGTTCATCAGGATCTCTATATTTTGATTTCAATCTACTCAGAGGCTGAGGTGATGAAGGAGACGTCAAATCCACCAAAGTACTGTTGCTAGTTCGAGATGTTGAAGCATCGTATGAAAATGCTGATCCTGATCCCGATCCTACTGCGGCTGATGATCTCGATTCAGGTGCATGTCTACTATGTAAAGCTTTTAAAACGTCTTGTGGACTTCCAGTCAAAGTAGTTTGTGAATCGTTTTGATTCTTACGACCTATACCTGAAGAAGGTATAATCCCTGAAGAAGCAGAACTTGATCCATAGTTTAGCTTCTGAGCTATATTATTGGTATTATTGCTACTTCCACTGAAGTATTTGGAATGACTTATCGGTGTAGGTGCAGGTGAAGATGATGGAGGAACGAGTACATGTGATTCAGGTGAATCTTCTACTGTAATAGGTTTTTTTGATTTTTTGTCCCGAAGAGCTGCTAGTGCTTCCTAATTAGTGAAAACCAGTCAAACAATGTTAATTTATCATTCCAGCACAGTATACCTAGTGCTTGGAACTAATAAGACTTTCCAGCAATCAATCACACTCACACGACGTTTTCTTTCCGCTTCAGCTGAAGACATTACGAACAGTAGTTGTATACTAAGAGTGGAGCTAAGTTTTCGATATTTCTACAGATCTGCTACTTTTCCTTTTTCTTGTTCCTGTGCACAGTTGTAGGGGATGGTGGCAGTTTTGAATAGCGGCCTATTGGTAATCATGAACTTGACAGATATCCTCTTAGAGATGTTGAAAGGCAAACAAATATCGAAAAAGGACCGGATCTCAAAAGCAAATTAACAATATTTGACTGGAACGTAAAAAGGTAATCTCATTTTTTGTATACTGGACGCGTACTAACTACGATCGAGTGTTATGTTTGTATTTATACTAATAAGTTATATACTATATTTGATCCCGTTACATCGCATCGAAAAGTGCAGACAATATCAATAGCATTATCATATAAACATTTCATTACAATAAGGAAGAACCCATTTAAGTCTATTTGATAAATAGAAAAATCCAATACTAAACCAGCATACTTGTATATGGGAAATGGAAAACAATATACCTCAATTTTCTTTTTTGTCCACTGTTCTTCTTCCTTCTATACAGCAGCAACAATAGCTTCGGCTGAATTGAGTGCTCCGACCATCTTGATACATTCTCTTCTTCTTGCTACTACATCAGGTGATTCTTTAAGTAATTCTTCGAGTACATCAGGTTTGTATAAGTTTTCTAAGAGTTCTCTTTGTAAGTTCTCCTTTGCAAAGTTTACCAAGTTGAACGTGATTGCTTTAGGTACCATATCAATCATTTCACGTTTAACTACAGAATAATATGATTGAATAAGAAGTTCTGCGAAAGGCAAAAATGATGATGGTTAGTTTGTGATTACTGGCGGTATTCACTCGCACCAGTACACTCACTGATAACGTCAGTTTCCATAGCTTCACGTTCACTAAGAGATTGCATGGGTTTGATGACTGGAGGTGGAGCTTCCATAGCAACGGTTCTCTTTTTAGGTTGTTTGTCTTTTGCGAAGAAACTATTGAAGAAGCTAGGTTCATCCTTTTTGAAGTCGGCATCTAAATCTTTTCCATTGTTCAAGGCATTTGCAGGTATCTTCTTTGGATCGACAGGCTTTTCAGGAGCTTTGTTTGCGTTCATTCGATCATTGACTAAAGCCATGGCTTTGTGTCCACCAATGAAGTCTGGGTGAGTGGTGTTAACATAACAAGCTTGCATTGCTACCATATCCGACACGAGTTTGTTCGTAGGTTGCATACATGATTTGAAGAAGCTGATAACGACGAGGTTGAATCGGTCTTTCAATTCTGGATATCGTTTGAATGTTTGCTATATTCGCTGTCAGCATACACTAAATCGCCAACTACGAGAGATTGAGACTTACAGTCTTCGATAGCAAGTGTCCCAATATTCGGATAAGCTCATCATATACCAATGCACAACATCTAAGTGAAGGTTCCTCTAATCGTCTAATTTGTTGTTTGACTATGACTTCGAAGGCGGTTGTTCCAACAAACAAGGAAGGTGTACTACCGGAAGAATTATACAGAATGGTCCGAATATCACCGTCTTTCACTTGATCAAATGGATCAATAGATTTGACACCATTGTTGTATAATTCGTGGAAAACAAAACTGATACGGGCACCGCCTGATAATTCATTGAGTGACAGGTCGTTGGTATTACCATCGATGGCTGATCGGAATTCCGAGCAGAATTCAGTAATAGTGGAAAGTACTAAACTACCAGGATTGGTTTCTCCCATTGGCCCACCAAGGGCTGTAAGTTCAGCTTGGTATTTAGCAAGTTGCTGACTGATACGAGCTTTGATGTCTGGTAATGTGTTTCGGATGTGGTGCATTAAAATCTATATAAAAGGATATCATTTAGCTTATACGGAAACATCAGTTGGATTCGACAAGAACGCTCACGATATTAAGTTTTCTAGCAAGCCAAGGTGTACCACAATATTGCGCTTTCCCAGCATAACTTGAATGATTTTCGAAGAATTTCCTCTCGTTATCTAAAGCTGAGGAGATAGATTTGGATTGATCTATATCTCTTTGACCTCTATTGACGACTGGTACGTAACCTAATCTTAATGGAATTACTCTTCCTGCTAAAATATCGACGACATCTGTACCTTGATCCATTAAATCAACTTTTGTTAAAACACCAATGGTTCTTGTACCTTCAGGGTCAACTTCTCTAGCTAATTTCAATCCATCTGAATTTGCTAAATCTGTATTGGCTGCTGTTACAGCTAAAATAATTGCGTTTGGTTTTGAGATGAATCTCATCAACATATCTCTAATTTGTTTTTCAATATCACGTGGTTGATCTCCAACTGGCACTTTTGTTAAACCAGGTAAATCGACAAGTGTGAGTGTAAGTACATTTGGTGAGAAGATTCTAAGATTGATAGGGTTTGGTGAGATACCTGGATAGTATGAATTATCAGTTTATGATCAGATGCTGCAATCCAAATGCTATCTATTATGTCATGGCGAAGTTTGGTGACTCACCTGCATTCTTTCCTGTCATCTTTTCAGTGTCTTTCACAATCTCGTCTCTAATTTTGTGGAAATCATGGAACTTTTGACCAGGTAAATGAAGGAATTCTCCCCATTCATCAGGGTTGTTTTCGTTGAGCTGCACTTTTGCCATAGCATCTTCGGCTTTCTCTCCATCTGGTTTGTCTCCATTTGCTTGAGCAGGTTTTGATGTTGCAGGTCGGTTAATCAATTGTAGCACCTACAGGGATATACGAGCGTTAGCAAATTCATAGCAAGGAGTATGGAATTAATGGGTCTACACACCAATGGTCGTCTGGTTACGATACCAGTACCTCGAGGTAAGAAATCTCTTCCCACAATGTTCTGAATGGATGTCAGCAGAAGGTCGAGTTACGATCACGCGATTGACTCACTTCGAGCACAGATGATTTACCACTACTTTGCGAACCAATAACTGTGATTTGCGGCAAATCCTATCACGATGTATCAGTCTCTTGCTCCAGTTGATCAGATAAGTAGAAGACTTACTATGTTGTTGGATACACCGATCGAAGCGAAAACATCTTGCAGCTATAATCATTGTCAGACAAGAGCGTTCCCCATGATATATAGGTAGATCCATAACATACCTTGTTGACAAGCGAGATAAGCTGTTGATCCATATTTATAATACGTCTGTTGGGTAGCTGGAAATTTCTAGTGTTCTGCGATTTGGATTAAGAATAGAGGGTATATAGATCTGATATCAAGCTTGATTTGGTATGTTGCACTAAAAACGATACTTAAATGTGTAATGACAAGGAGGAAAGATGAATTGAGGATAGGATTGATGAATACACGTCTCGCCTATGACACGCACTTGTTCGGTGGCGGCACCTAACAAAGGGGATTTTGTACGTAATAAGTGAGATCACCAAGCAAGGCGGTGTGATTCCGTCGTTCTATTCTCCTGCTTCGATGGCGCTTTTTCACCTGCTTTGGGCATGAAATCATGCATATAGATCTCCAAGTCCAGTCTTGTAAACAGCATGATCATGGGAGAGGAAAAGAAGCCCGTATCTTGTATGTGTGTGAGGAGTCTATTGTGCAAAGTTAAGTGTCAAGCTTCCTTGAACACGTTACCATGTATATATATACTGTTGAAAAAGGCAAATTTTCAACGAATCACGGTTTCGTAAGGCATTCGCCTGTTTCGTTGGTGCAGTGGTAGCATGCCCTCTTAGGGTTTTCATTACGCGAAAACTTTGGGGGTGGTCCTCGGTTCAATCCCGGGACGAGACCCGTTACTTTTTGGCTTCTTTCTTTGGATGTACTTTGCAGTTCGCGGATTCTGCAAGAAGAAAAGAATAGCTATGTATGGAGGGCTGCTTCATCGATAATGTATCTACAGAGTAATATCTGCGATAGATATAACATGGACCGTTGTCCAAAAATAGAAATTACTTCCGCGATTTCATACTGACGAAGGCTAATTCTCGTCCTCCTGTTGAGTTGAGGTGGTCACCCCTTCAATGGCTGAGATTAGCTTATCCCCGCTAGTGGTTCGGTCTGGCAATTCAAATTCCAGAGTAATCCGCCTTCCAGAATCTGCACTTTGTCTGAAAGATCTGAGAGCTATCCCTTTAGATGTTTTGAAGGTTATCTCACCATCCTCACCATCATCGTCATCATCATGCAATATGATGGTGATCTGATCATTCGAAGCAGAACTTCTTCTAGACCTTTCAGATCTTTGCGAAACTCTGCTTGTGTTATCCAAACTACCGATAGAAGTACCGTCTGATCGATTTGTGGGCAACCGAATGAGGCTAAGATGTGTATTACTTGAAGTTTCTGCTACTTGATTTCTCATCGGATTTCTTGACGAGGCTCTGCTTGAAGCGGACTTCGGAGACATGCTAGCTTGACACTCGCCACGTGAGATATCTCTTCGAGATTGATTGTTGTTGTTATCTGGACGTGGAGGTCGACCTCCACGCCCTCTAGAAAAGTCTTCTCTGCTGAAGAGCTGGGAATGCGAGAATCCCTGACGTGGCGAAGGTAACGGCGACGAAGGAATACTTCCGTCTTTGGTGAAATCGATGATATCCTCTCCTGTACCAAAATCTCCTCTGCGTCTGCGTGAGGACGATCTTGAGGTTTCTCTGCTTCTTTGATGTGACACAGTGATTCTGTCAATATCTGAAGCTGCGTCCAATCTGACTGGATCATATGATACAGGTGCCAATTGAGGAGATTCACTCGCGACTAAGTAAGGTGTGGCTGTGTAACCCGGAGGTGGATAGTAGGCAGTCACAGGTAGCATGCTGGGTGCTTGGAAGTTGGCAGATATCCTACGGGCTGAGAATATCGTGGCTGAGGTGAGGTGTGCCTTGGCTGTGAGCTTTGTGAGTGCTGCATATGTTGCGGGTTGACATAAAGGTGTGGTGCCGAGACTCGGTTTGTCTCTCCGTATCTTGAATCATAGCTGGTCATGCCATCATGGAACATGTAATATCGCGTCGGGTCATTCTGAACTGGTATCTCTCTTGAAAAGTTCGTATATGCATGATGATTTTGTTCTGGATCACGAATATGTGTTTCGCAATACTCGGGTCCAGAACTGACGTTAGACTCATCTTGAAGAGTTCTTGTTGGTCGCTTGTCGATTTCAGGCTGGTTGATTATGTCTTCACCTTGAAACGATCTGATCCTAGAAGGTTCATGTGCGGTCAGAAGTTGTGAGTTGGCTGTAAGTTGTGTGTGCAATCGGGTCTCGTAGTGTGTGATTTCGCTTCTGTATGAGCGGTGTGATCAAGATCCATGATGAGCGATTACTGGGTGAGGGTATTCAGTGGCAAGTCCATGTGGAGCACAGTGAAGCCCGATATCATATATTATACGATAGGTGTCTTTTATACTCTTCAACCGGCTAAGCCAGGGAAATAGTACAGTAAATAGGTAACCGATCGGATCTTGTTCACCACGAAGACCGCTTAAGAAAGGTTGACTGGATGTATCATCTCCTTTCGCTAAAAATGATCACTGATTCAACCTTTCACATCTAGAAGGCTAAATGTACAATAGATCATCCAATTTGCTCATGCCTGCCAAGCTAGTGAGCGAAGTCTTTGGGTAAAGTGCGTATGACGTATAACTTGTCGAAAGACATGTAGAAAGATGGAGCAATACGTGGAAAGAAGGCGCTCTATACACGTAGTCAAAGGGAGCGATGTGAAAGCAAATTGACATACGGCACTGTACCTTGTACGAGAAACTAACGTGCCCAGGGTGTTCTTCAAATCCAAGAAAGGGAAGTCCATCGGTATCGCTGACCTGCTCCACAGTCTCACCGAGGTGGACTTCGAATAATGTGAATGCAAAATGGTCTCAGTAGCGTCTTAAGCACAGTAAGTTGCTGCTGTTTGTACACATCTATAGACCTTTCAATGGATCTTCTCAAGATTTTATCGAAGCGAGATATTGACTCTTGTTTAAAATGAGTCAGAGAAGTTGATAAGAGAAATTTGGGCAGAGTGAAGTTTGCAACTGCAGACAAGTTGGTGATCTCATAAGTATACATAATCTAGGTACTCTAAGGTAGTGAAACAATCAATCACCACCGGCCTCACAGATATAGGCGTCGTACTAATAGCTACTCATAACGTTGCCCCCTTGAACGTTCATTAGGATCAATAACAGGTATGATGATATCGGTGATATCTGTGTCTGTGTCGTTTCTGCTTGCACTCGATTTGTATTCGAGGACGACAGCACCCCCTGAATTTGGAATGCGTTTTACAGATTTCAATGCTGTTCCTGCAGGTGACTCTACTTCCAATAAATCACAACCTTTTCTTGTCAATTTGATTTCCATTCGCTCTTCAGGGGATAATTCTCGGCCCCCTAATACTGCTGACAAATCAACATGTCTGGTACTGTTGTCAGCATTTGATGTCGCTCTACTTCTTGTTCTGATAGAAAATTCTCCGTCGTATTGTCTATTTGGCGAGCCTGATGTAGAGCGAGGTCTGGAACGATTATCTGGCCTTGATCTCAACCGAGAGGACATATCTGGAGAATTGTTGATCGCTGTATCATTTTGAGCCAGTGTAAAGTCAGAACTGGTGTATGCATTGTACTCATCATAATTAATATCGGACATTGTTGCGATGGCTCTTCTCTCTTCTTCAGTGAACATAATATCGGAGTCATCTTCCGCATGAGCAAAGGCCCCTTCATTATCCCTTGATGATGAAGATCGAGTCCTGGAACGGCCACGTGAATGAGGTCTAGAAGAGCTGAAATGGTTGGAGGAGGGATAGTTCATTGTTGGGGATGTTGTTGTTAATGAGGTTTTCAATGTTTTCGAAGCGAGTGCAAGTGATGAGTGTTGAGGGATCGGAATGCTACTAAAAGAATGCACATAAAGAGCGATTTATATGCTCGAGTATCGATAATGTGTTACGCGAGCATACGAGTCATTGTCTCTTCAATCGCATGTGAGTCAGGTAATACCGTCATGAGTTACCGTCTTCGAACAAGCAAATTTCAAGGACCGATTTGCATGTTTTCCCATGACTTCGCTAAGCGTCATATACTAAGCAAGCTTGAACAGGTTTCAGGTGTGTAGGAAGGCCTGTCACAAATCGAAGCGAATAAAGTTAAGAAAGTCAGGGTTTAAAGTTTGCCCGAAAGAAGCGGGTCTTCTGACTCTAAGAATCCCGAATTTGCAAAATTGTTGAACTCCTGCGAAGGTCATGTAGTCAGACTACCTTTCATAGATATTTATTGAGAAAACTGCATGGCTAAGATTCCAGTAAACGATCAATGACGCTAGGTTCTATCGGTATATTGTTGCTTTTCAAGTAATCGTCCGACCAGAATTTACTTTGATGACGGGATCCAGAATCACACCTTTGTAAATTGGATATCAGCTCATCAGTTATCACCACCTTTCACTGACTGTAAAGGGTGCGGCGGAAAATACTCACAATATGGTTGCTATTCTACTACCCTTGCTTAATGTCTTCGCCAACCTCACACAAGCCACAAGGTTACAAGCACTAGATGATCCAAGATATAGTCCGTCATGCGCTACCAGATAACGTGACATTGCCACTGCTTCAGCATCCGATATGCTGTAGATACGTTGATTAGCTGACAGAATTCTTGCAGTATGTTAAGGCGAACATACCGATAAGCATCATCTATAGCGTCCGAGCCCAACGAAAAGTTTTGCGTTATCTACAAACACTATCAGCACTCCTATAATGTTAATCATTCGAGCTACAACGTACCCGATTAATTCCTATATGTGATTGTCAGCACGAGAATTCGTTTTGTTGAGGGACCAGGGGAACTCACCGATTCCCTCTACTACTGTATCAACCTGATGCCGTCTCTTCTTTCCTTCACGCTCTTTGAGGTCGAACATAACATTGTACTTGACCTTATTGTATAGACCGGATCCTGACCAAGAGAGAGATTAGCTTTCGTACCGTGACAGAAGCAAAGATAATTCACCTTCTGGATCAGATAAAACAATTTTGAGATCCGGTAAAGCTTGCCGTAAGAACATCCCTGTACCAGCTATAGTACCACCTGTACCTGCACCACTGACGAAAGCATCTAAGTTCCCACTGGTTTGACGTAAGATTTCTGGTCCAGTCCCTTTATAATGTGCATAGAAATTCGATTCATTCTCAAATTGATCGGCGAAAAATCCTCTTGGTTTCGTCTCTAAAGCGGGTCTCAGTATTTCTGGTAGTTGGATTGAAGGGACTAAAGATTCTGATGAATTCAATTCGTGATTGACTTCAGATCCTTCTGCTTTGGTAGACACTACCACTTCAGGATCGGATTTTGGTGGATCTACCAGGGTTGTATTGCCGAATTCTAATGCTCTTTTCCGTGCCAAGTTCTGCATTAACATAAGATTAGTCAAACACATTTTCGAACCAACGCGATTAATATGACTGACGTACCACGAACTGTGTTTTTCAAGATGCGAATCAGCTTTTGTAATCGTAATTTACCGCAAATTGGACTGACCTGCTTTTCATCCACTATACTAGCTGGTCTAACCCGTTCAACCGTTGCTCCAAGCTTTTCTAGTACCTGCACTTTCTCAATTGCCACATCATCTGGCATGATGATGCAACATTCATACCCTCTACAGCGTTTTTTGTCAGCTCATCGGCTCTCCAATTTTGGCTGAATTGCACTTACTTTGCTCTGCCGACTGTTGCCAAAGATATACCGGTACTTCCCACTGTTCCCTCGAATAAAATTGAACCAGTATGAGGATGCAGTAACCCTTGCGCCTCGGCGTCCTCGATGACTATTCTATACCAGTAAGATATCGCGAAATGTCATCGTGTGAAACCAACTCACTCTTCAAAGCTACTCTATCTTTCACAGAACCTCCCGGATTCAAGTACTAGACTCTTCATAAGCGTTGGATCACCAATATGATTCGGTGAACTTACTTCGGCTTTACCCTACACACTCAGCCAGATCAGCGATGTACCGATGTGAATCCATATGTACCCACCAGTATCTCGACTCCCAACGCATCACTTAGAGAATTTATCCTTATCAATGGAGTATTCCCTGTTTTCTAATCAGCATCCTCGAAGATCGGATAAAACGCCCTACTAATTTAATTGCTCACCTATCAACCCTATTACACCATCTACAATTTCATCGCTTCTAATTTCTATAGGTCTAGGAGGTATCTTTCCGATAGCTTTCTTCTTCCTCCAATTCTGAAATACTATAGCGGATGATGCTGAGGACAATGACACTGTTATACCTATTAGCAAACCCCAAGCTAAATCTCGGGTAAATTTGTTAGGAAACCGTATTCGTTCCCAAAATCTTGATGGCAGATGAGGAAGGAAGTCCGCATATCCCATATTAAGTAACTAATAAGGGGGAATTTAGCCAAGCTAGTGATCGATGTTGTATAGTTGAGTATCATAGAAATGCATAATATCGAGAATAGCAGACTACAGAAGAATTGTTTTTCGGCAGGTGATTTTCTGACGTGCTTTAAGCTCTAGGTACAAAAGTCAAAGTGGAGGTGAATCAATGTTGATTGTTGATTGATACGTGTCATCGTTATCTTTCTTTCAGCGATTATTCCATCATTTCACGCTTACGACAGGCTTTAGCTAGTAGAGATACACTATAGAGGCTCTTCCTATTGAACGTTATACCTGGAACCGTAGACTCTGATAATGCCAAATCCACCAATAATCAATGAACCTCCATTCGCAACAGCCGGACCCTCTTCTCTGCCTTCTTCTCCGCGACCCGAATCCCCTAATTTAGACTCAGCAAAACCTCTTCGTCGGCGAGGATCACATGGTATATTGACCAAGCTGATAGCTCCTGGAAGGTCGAGGAGTACTTCTAATGCATCACAAGTAAGTATCAATCAAGAGGATAGCAGTGGAACAAGCGGAAGAACAACGCCAGAACTGAGACGTAGAGCTGGTAAAGGTGAGTCTGCAGTGAATAGATGTGACCCCTATATAGCAAGGTCGGTTCTCTTAAACATAACTGACCAATTGAATATGCAGCCGCTACGGCTTCTCTACTCGCCAGTGATGCCAAGTACAAGAAATACACACAATTGGTAGACAAGAGTTTACAAGCATTTGATAGCGTCAATGAATGGGCGGATTTCATATCGTTTCTTTCGAGATTGCTCAAGGTATATCGTCTGACTTAGCTTATGGAGGAGACCGCTGCTTCGCTAACCGAAATAGTTTATTCACAGACTCTACAATCACCTTCTCCGCCTTATCCTGAAATACCTAGGAAGCTTATGGTTTCGAAGCGTTTAGCCCAATGTTTGAATCCTGCTCTACCTGCTGGAGTGCATCAAAGAGCTTTAGATGTATATGCCCATATTTTCAGCGTGATAGGGGTGAGTGTAATTTCAGATGATTCCGTGAAAACAATCAAGGCTGATTCATCATGACTTCCAGACTGAAGGCCTTAAGCGAGATCTGTTGATATGGTCTTCAGGATTATTCCCTTTCTTTCAATATGCTACAACCTCCGTCCGACCAATTCTGATTAATATATACGAATCATATTATCTTCCTTTAGAAGCAGATTTGAGGCCGGCCACAAAAGCCTTAGTGTTAGCTTTATTACCTGGCATGGAGGAGGAAACAGGCGATTTCTTCGACAAGGTAAGCTCGTGATAAGTGGTTTCAATATCCGCTGAGTATAGTATTTCTCATTTGTAGATACTATATCTTCTCGACAAAATATCACAAGCGGTGTCACCTTCATTCTTCCTCAAAAATATATTCCTTATCATGATCTCTTCCCCTCAGTCTCGTCTTTCTACACTGAATTATCTTTCTCGAAGATTAATCAAACCCCCGGAAGACGATGACCAAGATATTGGATTGGTTATTAGGGGTGTCTCATCTGTATTGACCGATGAAAATATCCTTGTCAGGAGATATGGTCTGGATTTGCTGTTGAGATTGTTAAAGCTTGATGAATCCCTTTTCAAGTAAGTAAGACATCTCTAAATAAATATAGCATGAACACACTAACAAGCAATATAGGAACGCTGACCGTAAGGATCAAGAAATATTGATCCGTGCGGCTAGTAGCGTTGTCCTTCAAAGAGAATTATCACTAAGTCGGCGAGTGTATACTTGGCTTCTGGGTGTAGGAGAAACTTCGACAGAGCAGATAGCATACTTCAGGCAAAACGGACTGGACATACTTGCTGTAACTTTGCAAGTACGTAGGAATCTTTATCTCGCTCGGCGTTCTGGCTAATCAGTCATCGTAGAATGACATGAACAATCTCGGCCAATCAATAGATTTAGTAGATGCTCAAAAACCGTTCAAAATTTTCCTTTCTTTACTGGATAAATGGGAAGTGGGTTCTGCATTATCTGAAAGATTGGCAATTCCAGCTTTGCAAGCCATCAAGAACGCTACTTCGCATTCACCAGAGATTTGGTCAGAGGAAGTGAGTATAATCATGCGCAGTGTCCATCTTCTGTTAGCTGACTGCCAGAACAGGTGATCGGGACTGCTCTTGCTGTCTACGAAGCGATTGAGCCTGTGGTGATCTGGAAACTTATATACGCCTCGGTCCAGGAGGAGTTAGATGCGAAGCATTCTAATGTGAGTCTAAATATATTTGAATATAAGCTGATATGCAGGCTATTGCTTTCCTACAATGGCTTTTGTCTTCGGTACATCAACACGATGAAGAGGTCACGTCGACGCACATCCCAGTGTTGCTTGACTCGGTTCTCCATTATGTAAATGTAAGTCGATCCACTACTTTGGCATCCAGTAAGGCTAACAGATCCAGCAGTCAGACCTTCTCACTGCCGAAGCTTCGTTGGAAGCGTTGAAGCTAGCAAGGTCCTTGTCTCGTCTGATACCCCTTGACGTTCTCGCCAAAGCCTCCCCAACATCCATTTCGGACGAAACCAAGGGATCGGTAACAGATGTACTATATGGCCCTAATGGAGAGGCACAAGCAGTTGCTGAACAGATAAGAACGATGGTGTTACCAAGACTCACAACCACGGCTTTCGAGATATGTCAAAGATCCCTTGCAGAACGATCAGCACAACCGGACAGCATCTTGACTACTGTCGACATAGTGTCAACACTGATAGAACAGGAAGTACCAGCATTGTCTGTTGTGGATGGTCGAAAGTGGCTCACCAGCATTATTGAAGCTCTCCCAAAGGTATGTTTACTTAGTGATGGAAAGAGCTAAATGATTCTAGGTATCCTCATTCACGGTAGTAGAGTCTCTAGTGACTGTCGCACTTAAATCATCTCGGTGTTCGGCCTTCAACCCTCCTGTTACGATCACTTCCGATCAAACCATGTCAGCTATTCTTGATTCCGTGAGTCTTCCTTGTGTCGTACAAAGCTGAAATCATCAGTTATTCCGATATCTTCGCCCCGATGCTACACCCTATCACGCCCGAGCCGTCGAGCTCCTCTGGGAGTATAATCAATTAGCCGAATTACATACACTTGAAAAGGTTATTGCGCGAAGAATGGCGGACATACCATTTAACGGTGCTGCCTTTGATGCATTTGGAGTTCTATGGCGATTGACTGGTGAGCTCTCCGTGATAAGCTGCTTGACGAAGTTATCGGAAAGCTTAAATTCACTATAGACGATGCAATGCTACCTGGAGAAATCTTTCATACACCCATCAGCATCGTCTTTGATGCTCTTCGGTCGGCCGATCCCGATATTCAACGTCAAGCTGAAACATGGATGCGTCTCAACCTGCGATCCTATTTCCGCGTCCTTGATCCTATCATCAGTCGTCTACTTGATCCAGTCATCCGTTACAATGGCGGACTTTACGCTTCCCCTGTGGATTTGAACGTAATTCGTCATCAAATCGACAGCGTTTCAATTTTATTCAAATTTGGTGGACAAGGGTTGAGTAAAGCTTGCCTATCTACAGGAATTCGTCAATCGGTACATCCTACCCTCGTTTCCAGGATCGAAGCTGCGTTCCCCAATATGAATTTGTATTTAGAAGTCATGGTTTCCTTATTGATCAGGTAGGTGAGATGTTGAGAACACCCGAAAATACTGATTATCAAGCAGGTTCACGGAAACTGAGGGCTCACCTCGAATGCGAAAAGCTTCCCCTTTGATAATACGATTGCAAAACTCCGCTATCGAACTCCTTCAAACCATTGTTTCTCGAGGCGATGTTTCACCTCAACAGATCACCGAATTACAAAACGCACTTGTCAACAAACTCTCGTCCGCAGTTCAACTCCGACAGCTGACATTACAAAGCAAAATGCTCCATCTCCTTCACTCTGCTATCAGTGCTTCATCCGCCAAGAAATTAAACAATCACCGCCGGTCTCCCTCACTCACCGAAAAAGCCCCTCAGCCTTTTTTGGAAGGTGACTTCTATGAAAGATTGGTGGATCTGATAGTTGAGGCTGTGTCATCACAACGGAATCTACCGGTCTTACAGCATTGGGTCGATTTCATATTGATGACGATGCCGCAACTCTCGCCAGAGAATGGCTTATTACAGACCCTCTCGGAATGTTTCTCTCAGCAATTACGGTACTTAGCAATACATATAGATAGTGTGTATATCAGGTCTACTGGTTCTGTGACGGACGAAAAGCTATTGGTTACAGATGCTGAAGTAGTGATGATATTGAATGCGTTGGAGAGAGTTGTGATCTTGCTGACTGCGGGTCCTGGTGTCAAACCCGAAGATCTTAGTAAGCAGGGAGAAGGTGAAAAGGGGCTGTTAGGTTTGATGTCAGGTGTATTCACTGTTGAGGCACCTGCTTTTGATATTGTGAGTTCTCAAGGTACCTATATATCACATAGCTGATACTTGCCTCGAAAGGCGAAAACTGAATATCCAAGATATTTGGATGATGCCGTTCATGCACTGTTAGTCGCTTGGACAATCACCAAACCTTCTGCCTCATCAACACCAAGCTCATCGCAAACGCAAACATACGAAAAAATCCGATCTCGGGTGAAGAAAGTGTTGGAGAAGGCGTTCAAAGTGCAGCCTTTAGGTGTGATTACTAGTTGCATCCATGTTTGGGCAACCAATTCGAGCGAAATTACCGTGAGTTATTGCTTTACCATGCTTTATCAGTGGACATATGCTGATCTGATGCGCTTAACAGGATAGCGCCATCTTCGACTGCTTAGACGCTCTTACTCCTAGTGCTCAGCGATTGGTGGAGATAATTTGCGAGGCCGTTTCTGGTAAATCTGGTAGAAATTCTGCAGAGCTCAAGTACGTGTTATCAAACCATTTTCGATGATACAACATGCAATATGCTGATAAACAATGATTTTGTGTAGAGCGGATCCAGCCTATCTCGCGTTTTTGGAAGCCTACATATCTCGATTAGAAGCTCCTATAGCAGTTCAAGTATGGAGTACAACTTTCACTTTCGCCAAGGATGTCATCAGTTCCATGAGTACTAGCTCTGCCAGAGCTCAGTTATTCTTACTTTTTAAGTGAGTCAAGGATATCATGTATACGAACTGTACTGAATATTTCCGATAGATGCTTGACTGCTTTGACACTTACCGTTTCTAGAACAAGCGCTTTAGAAGACAGAAGATTGAGGCGAGACTTGCAAGATACATATTCTAAAGCTTTAGATTTGACTGTCACAAACGCCAATAAGGTAGCCGAAGCTGGATTGTGGTCCCGTTTGTCCCCAGGATCGCCCAAAGTTGATGAAGTGGAGAAAGTCAATATAGAACATGGATTAGAACAGGTGCGTCCAGCTCCATATTCCCTCACCTGATGGTACAAGCTGATACACAAATAGATACAAAGTTTCCTCGCCACCTCCGTCGTACCGAATCTGCGGGCATTGCTTATAGATTCCGATAAAGTCAATGCTGCATGTAGTGGAATGATGATCACTATAGTTACTCCGGCTATAAGACGACAAAAGTAAGTCCTCTCTGCGCACATAACTACATGTCGAGACTATACTTTGGACAGGAGCTAACTCACTTGACCTGTTTCAGTGTGAATCCAAGTGTCCTTCAGCTCTTATTTGAGATTACCAAAATTCCTTCAGCATTGAAAACGTGGCGAGTGCAGATAAGTGATATCTTCAACGATTCCCGATTCTTTAAGAATATATCTGAGGAAGATATAGGATATTGGAAACCCTTAATATGTGGATTGATGGATTCTGATAAAGAGAGATTTGTGGAACTACTTGGTATGTTTAATTTGTTTCCGTTTGTGCAAACCACAGAAGTTTTTACACTGAATCTGGTCAATAGGTAAAATCACCTCCGCGTCTTCAGCGAATATATTCTCTAATCGTGATCAGGAGATGTTGGTCAAATCACTCAACTTGAGAAGATTAAGTTTCATTCTATTAGCTGCCGAGATGAATCATCATCTCGTACAATTGCCTGCTATCCAGGAGAAGTTGGTAGAAATGCTTAGAAGCAGTCAGGTATCTCCTCAAGTACATAGTGAAGTAACTATCACCACCGACTTCAGACTTATTTATCGAATAGATGGACTGGTGAACTGACAATGTTTATTATTAGGTTTACCTCTGTTTAAGAGTTCTGATGTGCCGTATATCTCCACAACATCTCACCAATTTCTGGCCTGTCATTTTATCGGAACTGGTAGGTTGCCTTTCGGCGTATCCAGCCTGAGGAAGAAGGCTGATGCCCGATTATAGCTGCGTATCTTTGAGCTGACGATGGATGAACTACCTGAAGATGATTCTGACGGCTTACAACTTGTCCTTGCCGCTTGTAAATTCCTTGATTTACTACTTGTAATACAGTCTGAAGACTTTCAAGTGTGAGTCCAATTCTTTCACATGTATTTAATCATCATGTTTACTGATATAACCTATCGTTCAGACATCAATGGATGTTCGTAACCGATACTACAGATGCTGTTTATCCTGTGGAGAATTATAGTCCAGAAGCAATAATGGACTGTTTAGCCAATATATTGGCTGATGATCAAAGAGGTCGCAATATGGGTGCTGGTCAATCAGGAGTATGTGTTGTGTTTCGATCATGTCAAATTATACATGTAGCTTACCAATGGTTATGATGTAGAACGATCAATCACTCAATCTATCAGAACAGACTGAAGATCAACCCCGAAAACCAAGATTATCCTCATTTAAAAAAATTCATAGTATATATCAATTGCAAACTTTTTTCTCTCGAGCAAGTATCGACACTTTTGAAGGGGTATTTGGAGGTATGGGAGTTGATTGGGAAGCTGTTGAAGAGGGATTGAACAAGGAGATTTTCGATATTTGAGTAATCCCACTAGATGAGAATATTGAAGTGGTTCATACTGTGTAATGATTGAATATGTTGAACTACTCATATCGTTGTAGAAACGAGCAATCACATGCATCTTTTTGTTCGTATGACAGAAGTGATCGAGATACCAAGGATTGGGTCAAATAATCATGATATAGTAGTCCAGATTGATAGCGGAACCAAACCAAGCACAAGCTTTCTAGCCAGAAATTCAAGTATGACGTCGTGTCGTTGAGGAGAATTCCTTCTCAGTACGAGTTCGATCGTTATGCTCGTTACCGTTTGTGGGTCAACGTTATCAAACGGAGACCCGTCACCGTAAATCATACTCACATGGATCCAGGTGATGGGTCTAGAAACTAATGGGAATCAAGCTAACGCAGAATAACGTATCGGCGGTTCGATTGGATTGTCGGTGTTGCTTATTTTTGCTCTTTTTGGCGAGATAGCCTTGCCTTAACCAGTTGAAGATAATTTACAGTAGAGCCTAATTTATTACATCTTTATGACCTCATGAGGTATCTCCATGGCGAAGTCAAACATAGGTTTGGCGGGAAATGGGTTGAAGATGGAGAATATCGGTACTGCATCAGCGAAAAACTATCACTTTTAGGATCATAAACGTTTTAACAGTTTTACAGATCACTTTATATCCACTTTAACTCGGTCTATATCTCTGCTGAAGGGCACTGCAAGAAAGTGTCACGTAAGGAGGTCTTACATGTGATGAAAAATCGTTAGTGGTGTACCTCATTACTCATCTTCGGAGACCATAATGACGAATGGTGGCTTATACCGTGTAAGGGTGTACTGTACGTGGTTTTCATTTCGCTTAAACGGATCAAGTGTATTTAAAACACCCTATTTCCAGGTTGAATTAAACGATTAAACGATGATGGTCAGTAACGAGTTACAAGCTTGTTTAGTCAGCTTACATACTTAATTTCGTTTATCCCTCGATGAGGAAGCAATTCGGCTTTGTGACATTTGCTGTTTGGAAAGATGTAAGAGGCTTGGTATTTTGACGGAATCAATTATACGAGAATGTCTCGACATGTACGGTTGTGTCGGCGGGCGGTGAATAAGAATGTTTCAGTTGACCACCTATGAATTTCTTGAATCAACGATGCCGCCGGTAAATGCTTCAAGATCTAGACCAGCAGGTATCAAGTTGTGAATCTGTGGAGCTTGCATGAACCTTGGCTAAGGTATAAAAGTACGTATCGCAAAGCCCGTTCATAGGCGTTTATGCTGTATTTATCGTCTTACTCCTATGGTCAAGAACGTAAGAAGAGATGTATCGAGAATAGAATGATCGGGAGCCGGGAATTGGGATTGACACATTTGAATTTACACAACCCGGCTCCATTAACCTTTAGTCAATTGCCACGACGAAGAGTGCAAAGAGGGGAAAAAAACATCATGGTGCGGTATCAAGATGCGGAAGTCCAGTCTTGTTCCTTAGCCACATTTACGTAAGTCATTGGAACTCGAGAAACAAAACAAGCTTAATCTTTTTTCGTTTCCAGCAGTATTTCCACGTTTTTTCCTCGGTGGTCAGATTGAAATCGGTCACCGTTTGTACATACGGAAACCGTAATTATCACCGAGTACTTTCTGCTGATTACCTCTGCGTCCCATTTTATGAGTCATTATAAGGTTAGTGGAGTGTCCGAGTAAGGTGTATCACTCATTGCAAGTAGTAAATGTTGACCTCACACCTCCGGCAAGGTCAGATCTTTATATAGTTACTGTAGAGTAGTGGGTATTTGGTTTATAGCTGTTCAAAGTATTTACCCAATGTCGACCACGGCCGTATAGGAAAAAAGGAGCTATCGAAGTCATAGCCGGAGATTTGATTGTAAAGGTATTTATACTAACGGCCGCCGGCTTGTGGGCTTGTGATTATTTATGACGGTAGATCTTTGGGCATGACTTAGTAGGGGGTTTCCAAAGCATATAAGGATTGTATCGGGGTTATATCACAGGAGTAGCATACCTCGCGATGACTGTTTTGGGACCCGATCGGGGGGCGATTGCGAACGTCTCAAAGGCATTCTGTAAGGTGTGCTACGGTATTGTAATAATAATACAGTTATTACAGTATGAGGGCTATTGCAGGATTAGCTATGACGACGAATGAAAGAATGAAGAGGGAACAAGCATAACTTTTTTACGCTCACTTGTACCGGTACTACAAAAGTTTTAACGCATCACCAAGTCCGGTGTATGACATTTTCAATATTTGGTAAACATGACCGCACAGTCGAAATATTTACGCTTAAAATAAAGGTAAAGGTTTTATCATTTTGATACCGTTCCTATCTCATACCTGAGGATATATATTTGTCCAAATACATTCACAGGATCAAAGGTATGACATTTGGTTTTAGATAAACAAATCCCGCAAAATTGCAAGATTTGATAATTAACATGAGGCTACGGGCATCAAGACCGACCATTTTTTCAATCTCTACAGTGAGAATAACAATGGCGTCCGTATTACTAAACATTTTTTTTTGTATGTTCGGTTTTGTGGTTCTAAACGACCTTTTTACTGTCTAGGCCGTCATAAAAGGATGAACGATGATGATGATGATACACTGAGAATCCAAAAAAAAAAGCTTCCATACCTTTTTCATCATGCGTTTCACAAATAAAAGATGACCGAAGGAATTTGGATCATCTCTGGGATATATAAATATATACATACAGTATCAGATGAGGTTCAGCCAAGACTTTTGTTTCCCCCTTTTACAATTTTTCTTAACAAGATTTGCCCTCTGCTTTGCCTATCAGATTAAACCATAACATTCCGATACAACATATATATACTTTTGAACACAACATTCCATTACTGCGTACCTATTATCCACGATCACCAAACAATTTTCATCGAAACTTTAAATTTTCAGTTTGATCGACAAAGCCTCAACTCATTCAAGTATATACCTTGTGAACGCGTCTATCCTACCTTACAAGGAAATTATCATCAAACTCCTTAACGACTTGCACATTTACCTTCAAGCCCTTCGGCCCATTCTTACCCAAAACATAAAACTCGGGTTCGGGCCCCTATTAGCTATTTACCTTTTATCAGTATAATTCTGCTCAAAGCGGGTATACATTATCAACACCGTGTTACATATCATCACTATAACCACAACACAAGACTTAGCCTTAGCTTAGCTTTGTCTATTTGTTTATCAATCAGCCAAGACTTTTTTCTTCATCCCCTGGTTACCGATACCGAAACCGAAGATCACTTTTTAATACGCCTCCACGCCTCCACAACACCACAAAGAACAATCTTATAAAATAACCTTTTCCCACACTATTTTCATCATACCCAACCTTCTCATCATTTATTTTGGGAATTTCTTCCACGTTTGTATATATACTATACTTTTACTTGTTGAAAGTAGAATCTGTTAGTTCTGTATAAACAAACCAATTCAACTTAAGGTTTTTCCCATATAAAAGATACGGTCGGTCAAAACGCTTCCACCCGCGGTCATCCCAAAATACCCTATAAATAACGCGGAACCGAAGCCATATATTTCTGTATATATATAAATAAATAAATACCAAGATCCAAAAAGTCACCCTCGACTTCTTCCAAATTGTTAGATCTCCTTGACACAAGCGAATTATATGCTTTTGTGATTCAAAACATCAAACTTGAAACGATTATTATCAATCAAATACACATCGGAGGTTAAAAATCCAAAATAAGATACTCTTCTACTTTCGCACACCGCATTTTCGCTTATTCAGCCAGTCACCAAATCTCGGTCATCGATACCCTACGTACGAGAAAATTGAAATCATAAATCTCCATCTCCGCCGGTAATCACCATACGCCTTTTTCTTCAAGATCTATATACTCTTGATAAGCATAGAGATAAATATATAGTATTGCATAGAATTATCTCCAAACTTTTTTCTCATAACTATTACTCTCAAAATATCTTCATCAAATCAAAATGAATACCACTGCAACGATGAATCCTATACCATTAGTTGATGAAAAGCCAAATGTTATGGTGAGTACATTCATAAACAACATTCCTTTGATGCATGTCTCATTTTGTATCATTACCGGGTCCCGAAAGTTGTAATCTTTGCTGACTCAAATGTTCCGATATCAACCTGTTTTATAGGCAGCTACATGGAGTGGTCCACATTGGGGATCTTACTTGTATCAAAACTTCCTACTTGCATCTGGAGGTGAACCTACACCTACGTTAGATTGGCTCAATGCCAATTCTACATCTACATCTCAACATCAATCTCAAGCTCAACAATTGTTGAATGGTGTTAACATGAATAACAACAATATGATGAATATGAATATACATTCGGCTGGTGATTACTTCGGTCTCCCGGCAACTGCTAATACTTCCGGAACCGAATGGGCGGACAACGCCGCACCGGCCATCATCAATATCAAGACCGAGGTTGACCGAGATGTATATCCATCTCAAGAACAATTGAAACAACAATTGCAACAACAACAACAGCGTCAAGCTCAACAACAGCAACAACAACAACAGCAGCAGCAACAAGCACAAGCTGGACCATCAAGTTTTTACCCTCAATTCTACTTTCCTTCTTCAGGTGGAATCAATACTTCTTTATTAACTCAAAATAACAGCAACAATGGATATTCGCCACAATCAACAGTTGATTCTGTTTTCCCATTATCATCAACATCAATATCTCATCGAACATCAACTGATTCAGTACATATAGTTGATAACACATTAACAAGATCACCTTCACCTGTATCATCTTTAGTTGTCAGTCCACATGAATCACCTGTACATATACATAGTAGACCACCAATCAGTATTAAGATAAAAGGTAGACCCAAGAGAGGTGGTAAAAAAAGATCACATTCCATATTATCTGATTCGGATTCCGCTTCGCATCATTCACATGATGATCATGATCACGAACATGAACCTGAAGTACCTGAAGGTGTTGAAAGAGATGGTATGATTTGGGGTATGAAAGTTGAAGATTATCGTGCTTTATCAGCAAGGGAAAGAAAGAGGGTTAGAAATAGAATCTCTGCAAGAACTTTTAGAGCTAAAAGAAAGGAACATCTTACTTCACTTGAACATGACTTGGGTACAAAAGATCTTCAAATCAAATTAGCCAATGAAGAAGCTGTCAGATTGAGAAAAGAAGTTGCTGAGCGTGAGTTTTACTTATCTCTTAATATCTCTTCAAGTATCATTTACTGATCAAATCTTTTTTGACATTTCTAGTCAAACGAAAATTAGCCAAATATGAAAATAAATATTAGATTCGATGATATAACGATGTACTATTATTAAATGTTGTATATGGTTTAGTTTCACGTTTTCAGTGAACCAAAGAAAAGAATATAGAAACCTTTTTTTCCTCCTTCATCATTTTATCACGATCTGAAACCTAGATTCTGATTAATGTGTATAAATAGATATGAAATTGTTGAAATCGTATATGTAGCTACTTCATCATCACATGGTAAAGCGAAGAAGATAGTCAGAAGTAAATTCAATTGAATGACGTGAAGTAAGAAGGAATATCATATTATGTACTTGTATGATTAGTAGCCATATGCATGAATATAGAAAGATTCTTCACAGTCACCTTTCTGTCTATGATTCTTTTTGACTTATTTATAGGCAAACATCATGTGGAAAGCGAATATATCTTATGAAATGATATGAATGACTGAATTTGACTAATAGAGTAGTAAATCTTTTCGGCTACGTCTATTTCCCGTCTCTACTCCATTTATAAGTTTCTATCCACTGCTTTTCTATATCACCTCTCGGTAAAACTATAAAGCTCAACAAACCATCTCTAAGAACGATACCATCTTTCTTTATGTTATCTTCAGGTTTTTCATCTCTTTTTGCTTTTTTGATGATTTCTCTTAAAGTTAATTCTTTACCAACTTTTAATAATCTTTTTTGTTCAGTTTCAACATAAATAACTAAATTATCTGTATGATATTGTTTATTTTGATCCCATTCTGCCCAGGGTATTTCAATAGAGTTTTTATTATTAGATGGAAACATTTGTAGTAATTGATCTTGGAAAGAAGTATTTTCTTGAAAATGAGTTATAAAATCTGATTGATTATATTGTGGATATAACAAAAATACAGGGAATATTAAAGGTGTTTCTTCATTTAATGTGGTATCATCATACTCAGTTGGATCAAAATGTAATTGATTCGGATTATCTGGTGGTGAATTAGTTTTTAATTGAATTAAACCTCTTTGATTAATTGCTTTATTCAATGTTAAATTTATGAATTTCTCTCTTTGAATTCTTTTTATTCTATCTTCATCTTTTTTAATTCCATTTTCGACTTTTTCTTGTAGATTATCCCATAATGATAAATCTTCACCTTTGATTGAATCTTGATTTTCTTTTAATTCTTTTTTAGCTCTTTGAATAACATCTAAAGATTCTTTCCATCTTTCTAAAGCAATTAAACTATTTGTTGCTCTATACATTGATTTTATTAATGGTTTATCCTTTTCTAAATTTGGTTGAGAGTTATATAAAGCTATTATAGTTGCTGTATCTTTAAGTACTGATCGATGATTTTTTAATAATAAATTACATTGTGCTCGATTATTTAATAATGTAATTTTCAATTTTAGATCTTTTGGATTTGATTCTATACCTGATGTATATGCTTTGATAGCTTCAGAATATGATTTTTGTAAATGTAATTCGTTTCCGTGGTTTTTGAAATTTGTTGCTACCTCTAATAACAGAAACAGAGATATATAAAAATTAAATTCAAGATAGATTAGTAACGATAAAGTACATCGCATATTGACCGATGGCTCCGTATTTGATCCGATGTAGAATATTCGCAAGAATCCTGTATAACTCACCATCACCTTCACCTTCAAAAACCAAAGTTCTTAAAGCTTCTAAAACATCATTTGTTTCACCATCTTTCGGAGTTTCTTTCATGAAAATAGGTGTAGATTCCAATAAAGCTTCAAAATCTTTATACCCATATTCCTTTTTCTTAACTGGTCCTATACTTCCATCATTATTGGTCGATGATGAAGATGCTGTAGCTGTTTGGTACGATGATAGTAATGCGTCCAGTGGATCTTGTGTGGTACTGGATGGTTGGTTAGACATTTTTGGGAGATATCAAAAATCTGAATGCCTGAATCGGTTTGGTAAAAGTTGAGAAGCGATATACCCTATCAAGTTTGTTTTTCTTTTCCTCTTGGATCGCGTTGAGTGACACTTATTGATCAAAATTGCAAAAGAATGATGGTTATATTTTGTTGTATAGAAGTTGATGGACGTTAAGAGAAAAACCATAACTACGAGAACATCAATTTTTTCCGGTCAACCTCCACTTGCGCTTAGACAGCAGCTCAGCGCGATATTCACAATGTTCAGATGCATGATTTTGTACTCATACTGTATGACTCGTATATGCATAGATATGGATATAACATTCGTACAAATTTTATGTATATGTTTATTGATATGGTAATCATTCAACGGATCCTCACTTCATCCTAACTATCCCGTCTCTGACCTTATATCGACAACTGTCACTTCCGGCTTTTCAATATCTACCCTTCTCTTCCAGGCGTAGATGACCGACTCTAGTATGAAATAGTCCTTGCCTGTGATGAACAAGCAACCTCTATTCTTTCTCTTGTTCCCCCTATTTAGTCTTCTTGGTTTCCTTCTTCTCACCAGGCTTACCAACATCCTCTACCATACCTTCGTTGACTTGACCATACTCGTTAACTCGAGAATAATCAACTCGGTAAATCCATCTTTGATAGATAAGAATAAGGAAGACAACATCATCTCTGTAAAAGAAAGAGGAGGTCAGAATTATGAGCCAGAATACAGAGTCGCTAGCTCAGCTTACCGGAAACATGCTAATCTATGTAACCAAGGCATTCTAATACAGAAAGCGAAGAAATCATCAACAACAGTAGATACTATAAGGAAATGTTAGCTAATCCCCATTTCAACGACAACCTTTGGGTAGCTTACGAGTTTTGTACATCATAGCCTTCATACTGTCACAGATACCATTAGCAAAATGCCTCATAATTTGGAAAGCAAAAAAACTCACGGCATGTGAGCGACACTCTTAAGCTTATAGTTAATGATCAATTGGGGAACAAGTTGGACGAAACCGAACATATAAATAGCTTGAGCAAGGGTTGAAACAATAAAAGAGTACCATCCTCGGTGAGTGCTATAGATGCGCGATAGGTTAGCTACAGTTTTTATCTATCCTGAGTATCCTTGATTGCGGAACTTAACCTACTGGTAAAGCACTAGAAGGAAGAGTCGTTAGCGAAAAAAATGGGAATAGCGTTACAATCAAAATAACTTACGAGAATAACCAGTGTAACCTGCTAAAAGAGGGATAGCAGCGTAAGAGACGAGTCTGAAAGCCAAAGCGTCATATTCTTGGGTTTTCTTCTCATCTTCAGATAGTTCTCGTTTATCTATCATATGATATTTTGCGTCAATATCCGCGCACTATAAGGTAACATCTGACAATCCTGACTTACCTTCGAAATGTACACTGTAAGCGAAAATTGTATTAGGATTAGGTCTGACACGAACATTGGTGACTGCATAATATCAAGCGTTAGCAGTGAGCCTTATATACCAGTACCATCTAGCTCACCCTTGGTGATCTTCCAAGCTTCAATCAAAAGACCACTGTAACGAAACGATCAGCTTTCTATCATGATGAATTTCACAAAACAAATAAAGCTGAAAACTCACATTCCTTGACCGAAAAGAATCATGAAAGAAGTTTCTTCTGAACTATCCTGAAGATAGAGTAAAATAACTAATTGTACAAAACAATTTGTTAAAATTGTATTTAAAGAAACACCAACTAAATCTTTATCTTTTTTTCTCCAATGTGAAACATCTGATGAGAAAGCTAAAAATTCAAATACAGTATGTAAGATAGTTACTATAGCTGTTGTAATTAACAACCATGGAGAAGTTTCAATTAAAGTTCTTTTGATTTCATCAAATTCTGCCCCTCCACCTGCACCACCTTGTTGAGATTGAGCTTGTTCAAAAGAAGCTGTCATTGAACTGAAAATATTAAATTTCATTGATGATATTGCTGAATATGTAATATGTAAAGGTAATGTCTTTGTCGTTTCATTGATAGTATATAATGATTCTTTCATTATCCAAAAATCATTTGGAAATACAGGTGGAGGATAAACTTGTTTTCCTTTTTCATTAGGTGAATCATAAAATTGATAAAATGGTTGAGCAACTGGTGATAATTGTGATGAACTGACTTCACCACCTGATGAAACTATTGTTAGAGTTAAATTGTTACACCAATGAGAAACGATTGGTGGTGGACCAGAAACTTCATTAGAATCTTCAATTTCTTCTTCAACTTCATCTTTATTACCAATAAGTTTTTTCTCTTTTCTTACTCTTCTTTTAGCAAAGAATCGAGTGAGTTCTGTGAGATTTTAAGAGTGATATAAGCAATGATAGAAGTAATGTGAGTTTAATAGTATGAAAGAAGATCATATCAACGCACGTTTCCTAAAAGCTGATACATTTCCTGGTCCTTTTCCTTTTGGTGATCCACCACCTTTAACTAGAATAACATCCATATACCAACTTCCATTATGAGCCCAAACAGTTTCCGGAACATCAAGAATCAAATCTGCTTCTCGTTCATCTTTCCATTCACCATAAGTTAATCCATCCCATTGAACGAGTGGATGATCAAGATCAATATCATTACCTGATGCTGAAGTCGATGTGTATAAAAGCATTGAAAGAGGTGTACCGAGATCCCATGCTGGTACAGCATATTGAGGAGCTTGAGGTGTGGTAGAAACGACAGGTGTAGTGGCTGCATTATCAGGAACTCCAGATTCAGCTGCTGGAGGGGTAGGTACAGATAATTTGTTATTGCCCATTCCCATCTATACGTGCTTGTCAGCTAATGGCCTCTTTGGAATATCCCTGATAGCTCACATATTGCATACCATATTTCATGACTGTTTGGGAGTGAAAATTGCTATAAGCTACGTGACAGCTGTCCATATGATTCATATGACTTACCAGCTTGAGCGACGAAGAACATGGCCATTGAACGACCGATAGCCCATAATTTATCATTTCCACCCCCTTCTTGTGGAGCTGCTCCAGCAGGTCTAGCGGCAGGTGTTGCTGCTCTTCCTGCCATGATGATGTGTGAGTGGTTTGACAAAGGTTCAAGCACTCATAATAATAAGAGATGAAGAGAGAGCAAGAAAAGAAAATAAGGATAACTTGCCAAGCGTCGGACCGGGATTGTATGGTGTATGGTGCATGGTGGAAGAATGATCACGTCAAGTCAATAGGTTAATTCCAGGCACGGTTTCCTAACTCTGTCAAAACCACGTCTTCGTTTATACTGTTCTTTCTGAAATTTCAGTCCTCATTTAACCTCTTTTTGAAGCTCATACCACTTGATCATCGCTAGATTACTTACCGAGTTATCTCAGTCCGGCAAAGAAAAGGACGCTATCAAGAAGATTCAGCAAGCTTGTGCTCATCTTCTCCGATACAATCGAACGGTCACCAGTCTGTCAGCTTGATATCGCAAGAAGAACAAGGTATGGGCGTGATTTCTCTTTTTTCAATAACCCATATAATTATGCTGATAATTCGGATTTGCGATTCAGCGAAATGGCCGAAACAGCTTCAGCTGCAGCTGAGAAGCCGATACAACAGTCTCGTTCAACTTCTTGGCTTCGTAAATTGTCCAGATCCAATTTAGCGACATTGATACTGCTCTATATCACATCATTACATCTCATTGGACTTTACCTCTTCACCAAAGGATTCCTCCTTACTCGACTTACCATTCCTCATGTATCACCTTCATATTCTCCTTCGAATCCAGCGCCTTTAGCAGCTACGCATTCAAAAGCAGTAATAATAGTTATAGATGCATTAAGAACAGATTTCATATCACCTTTTCATCCTGAACCTAAATCACCTTTTCATCATGGTATACTCAGTCTTCCAGCAGAATTATCGATTTCACAACCTGATCATTCATTGATATTCAATTCGTATTCTGATCCACCTACAGCAACAATGCAAAGAATTAAAGGTATAACAACAGGTTCATTACCTACTTTTATTGACATATCTTCAAATTTCGCTTCAACTTCAATTGAAGAAGATTCAATAATTTTACAATTATTAAATTCGAATAAAACAGTTGGTTTTATGGGTGATGATACTTGGACCAATCTTTTCCCAAATTCATTCAATTTATCACATCCATATGATTCGTTTAATGTAGAAGATTTACATACTGTAGATGAAGGTGTAATTGAACACATCTTTCCTTACCTATCACCAAGCAATACGGAAAAATGGGATGTTTTGATAGGTCATTTCCTAGGTGTAGATCATGTAGGTCATAGAGTAGGTCCAAATACAAATATCATGAAATTGAAATTAGAACAAATGAGTAAAGTTTTAAAAGGTATAATCGATTTATTAGATGACGATACATTATTAGTGTTATTAGGTGATCATGGAATGGATGATAAAGGTAATCATGGTGGTGATGCAGAATTAGAAACTTCATCTGCTATGTGGTTATATTCAAAAGGTAAAGCATTGAGAGGAAATAAACTTATCCACGATAAAGCTATAACAGATTCTTGGCCGACATATACCTTCCCAAATTCAAATTCAGGCACTCCTTTAAGACATATCAATCAAATTGATTTAGTACCTACATTATCATTATTATTAGGTATACCGATACCATATAACAATTTAGGATCAATCATACCTGAATGCTTTTCAAAAGATTTGAAAACTTTAGAACTCGCTACAAGGACTAATGCTGAACAAATCAATCGATATTTGGGTTCATACGGTGATGAATCACTTAAATCAACCTTGCATTCGACTTGGACCAGAGCTAGAGCAGTCGCTAGCTCAGATAGAACTTCAGAATCAACTTATCAAGAATCTGTTAATGCTCATAGACATTATGCTTTATTAGCTCTTAGACATTTAAGAGCTTTATGGGCACAATTTTCACTTCCATTAATTCTTGTTGGTACTTTGATCTTAGGATTAAGTGCTTTAACCCTCGCCGCTCTATACGTTGGAGTCAGAAATAATGGTACCAACTGGGATGTCTATGCTCGATTAGCTCTTGAAACTTCTTTCACCGCTTCAGGTATTGTAGGATCAATTATTGGTACTTTAGCTGGAATATATACTGCTAGACCGTTGACAGCCATCAACGTGTTTATCGTTACCGCTGCTTTAGTTTCGGAAATTATCATCATTTTCCCTTTATTCTTGAAATTTTCTATACCTCAAACTTTCTCAATTAATCGATATATTGGACCTCTCCTCCTCTTGGCGCATGCGCTATCTTTCGCTTCCAACTCGTTCATCATGTGGGAAGATAAAGTAGTCTTGTTCCTTTTAACCACTATTCCAATCATCTATCTTATAAAAGCACTTACAGCTCCTACAGCAGAAATGAGATTGAAGATAATTGTACTTTCAATCTCATATGCTGTGATCGTTCGATTAGTAGGTGCTATTACGATATGTAGAGAAGAACAACAACCTTATTGTAGAGTAACATTCTTTTCTGGAAGTACGCCTTCAGCTTCAAAATGGGTATTATTGGCTATGGGTTTAGTTGGATTACAATTACCTCGAGCTATTGGAATCACATTAAGTAGATCGAAATCTTTAGGTGGACCTGCGCCTTTATTCCTTGGATTTTTATGGAGAGGTATTTTAGCTCAAAATGTGATTTATTGGGTATTAGAATATTTAAATAATAACAGTGAATCAATTGGATTATCACCTGCTGCTATTTCAACAGCCAATTTCATTAGAATTTGGTTAGCAAGAATTTCAATTGGTACTACATTAGGTGCATTACCTTATATTTGGTTTATTTCACCATTATGTATAACTGTAGATAAAAAAGTTATCGATCAATCAACAGGTAAACCTGAAATTACTGTATTAGGATTTGCTAATGCTTATGGATCAACATATATCTTATTCTACTTGATTCCTTTTAGTTTAGTTCATTTAACAAATCAACCTATGGGTCAAATAGTTTTATCAGGTTTATTAGTCAGTTTATTAATTTATTTAGAATTAATCGATACAAGAAGAGACGCTATTATATTACAAAATCAATTCCAATCTTCAGCATCAGCTTCAGCTTCTCCTGGTGATGGTGGAACAGCTAATGGGATAGGATCATTTGATACTGAAAATTTAGATTTACAATCTATAATAGTTAGACCAAATTTTACAGATTTAATACCATTAGTTTTAAGTGGTTTTTTAGGATTTTTTTCAACAGGTCATCAAGCAGTTTTATCTTCAATTCAATGGAAATCCGCTTTTATAGGTTTTGAAACTGTTACATATCCAATTTCACCTTTATTAGTCATAATTAATACATGGGGATTATTCTTCTTATCTGGTTTATCAATTCCATTATTATCTTTATGGAATATTTCACCAAAACCTACCGGTCAAAAAGTTCCTATTTTAACACATACTTTACAATTAATAATTGGGTTTTTAATTTATCATACAATTATAACTTTTTCAAGTTCAATCACATCAGCTTATCTAAGAAGACATCTGATGGTTTGGAAAGTTTTCGCACCAAGATTTATGTTATCAGGTATAACTCTTTTAATTGTTGATTTAGCTTGTTTAATCGCTTTATCATTTGGTGTCAGAATAACAAGTTGGAAAGTGAGGAAGACTTTTGGATGTGAAAGTGTCTAAAAAATATCCCATCAATCTGAAATCAGTGATTGGAAAGCAGATCATCGATTATTCAATCTTGGATGTTTTGCTCTACCCCCATGAGGGAACACTTGCAGAATAGACAAAAATAGTAGAAAAGACTGAAAAGTGTGTGGAGAGAACAAAGAGAAACGACAATAATAGAAAAGACCCGCATACAGCGTTTGCCAAATCAAACAATCATAACGAAAACATCATACACACATAGACCCAATGAAAAATGAAAATGCATTGCATAAAATAGATACACATAGTTCGGATCTTTGTGAATGCGGCATCGTGTAGAATAATGCCATAAATGACTATATACATGGAGGGAAAAAATCCATAAAAAATAATTGCGCATTAAGCATTTTGCAAAACTCCTTGAACCCCTATCCACACATTGAGTAAATAATAATTATAATATACATATACTATCATGAGCTATACTGCATGGCATACATTTTGCCTAGTGCTTACCATGTTTCTTATTCTTCTTCTTGATCTTCTTCATATCTTCTGATGTGCCATGAGTACTTACTCTTCTTTCTCTAGGTTGTTGTCCAATTCCATTGGCATTATTACCTTGATGTTGTACGGATTGAGAAGTAGCAGAAGCAGAATTATCATGAGTGTTGTTGTTGTTAGTAACTAAAATAGGAGGTTCTTCCGACATGGGTGATTTCAACCCTTGTGCTAACCCAGTCGATGGTGATCTGGTTAAACCTTGATCGGAAATCCTTCTAACGAAACCCTTGATTGAACTTAATCTTTTACGTCTTTTATCTGATTTATCCTCATTTTTCGAGCTTGGGGTTTGTGAAGTTTCAGAATATTTTGTAGGTGAGGATGATCCACTATGATCACCTTGGGAAGATAACGCAGATTGAACTGAAGGTGATGCTGACATGGTTGACCATCTCTTAACATTAACAGGTTTAGAAGTTGTATTCGATGAAGCGGATCCAGGGAATGGTACGCTACCTGCTTTAGGTGATTCAGTAGGGAATGATTTGGTAGGTGAAGAAGCTATAGTAATGGATCTTTCAATTGATTGTCTTGGTGAATTTAATGAGGTTGATGGGGCAGTAGGACTTTCTTTCTTAGGCGAAGGAGCTGTTGGGAATGGTACCGATGGTGTTTCGGAAATTGGTTCAGAAGCAGTGGTAGTTGAAGTTTCAGGTCCAGGTTCTTCAGTTGAGGCATTCTCTCCTTTGGGTTGTTCTTGATCATGCGTAACGGCATTTGCCATTGGATCATGGATTTCAAGGATAGACGATGGACCTGTGGCAGCACTGGTTGGTTCGGTAGTATGAGTGATTTCCTCGTGCTTCACTTCGGCTTCGTTATCAACCTCTTGTGTAGTTTCTTCTGATCTAGGAGCAGGAACGGTTGTAGTCTGAGCATTTGAAGGGGATTTAACAGCATCGGCAAAAGAAACACTTTCAGGTTGATCAACTATCGGGGGCGGTGGTGAGTCGACGGTAAATCCTTTGCTAGTGTTCTCTTCTGGATCGTTCAGATCGATCAACGCAGGAGTTTCAGCAGCTTTGGCATCGATAGTGGTAGAAGAGGATTCTTCGGTGATTAGCGGTGAATTGTCTTTTTGACCAGCATCATCGTCATTGTTGTCGTCGTCATCATCTTCATCATCGTTCGATTCTTTTTCTTTTTGCTTGGCAGTATAAGAATGGGCTCGTCGGAAATCATCAGCTGTTGGAAGAGAATCGGCGACTTTTTCGACATCTTCGTCGCCAAGTAATTCAGCTTCGGTATATATCTGTCGTTTCCACCTAGAGAAGATTGTGAAAGTCAGCTAAATGAGCATCACCACGTACAGCTGAAGTAACAAGCTCACATTCGAGCAAAAGCACCGTTCTTTTGTACAAGCTCTTTGTAACCGCCACTTTCCAGAATCTCACCATTTTTCATGACCACGATTTTATCAGAATTGATAATAGTCGAAAGTCTATGAGCGATCGAGAGTGAACTTCTACCTTTAGCCTGAGGGAAATGAGATGAATCAGCTATCAATAATTTTATCTCGAAAGGATACAAATAGGTATTTTACCAGAGCAGCTAAGGATTTTTGGATCTCTCTTTCAGTTTCAGTATCAAGAGCTGAAGTAGCTTCATCCAAAACCTAGATTAGGTCAACGATAATCATCAGCTTCAATCGGTAGGAGTCCGATGCTAGCGATTAAGCTGATTCGAATTTGACTTACTAAGATAGCAGGACTTTTCAGGAACATTCTAGCTAGAGAAACTCTTTGTTTCTCACCACCAGATAATCTTACACCTCTTTCACCTACAACAGTTTCATAACCTTCATCAAAATTCATAATTTTCTGATGCATTTTACCTTGAATTGCAGCATTAATAATTTCTTCATCTGTTGAATTTGGTTTACCATAAGCTATATTTGCACCGATTGTATCATTCCATAAAACTGAATCTTGAGGTACAATTCCAATTGCATATCTTAATGAAGATTGTTTTACTTTTGATATATCTTGATTATCAATTAAAATTTTACCTGAGGTTACATCATAAAATCTATAAATTAATCTTAATATTGTTGATTTTCCAGAACCAGTTTCTCCTACTAATGCCATAGATTGTCCTTTATCTAATTTAAATGATACATTCTTTAAAGCTTCAACTTTACCATCATATGAGAATGATACATTATCAAATTCAATTACACCATCTGTAATGATTAAATCTTTAGCATCAGGTTCATCTTTGATTTCTGTTTTTTCAGCTAATAAATTCAACATCTTTTCCGAATCTGTTATATCTGTTGAGATTGATCTATATAGGCTAGATAATTGATTTAAGGGTGAAGTGAAAGAACTATAATATTGAATGAATATGACAAACAAAGCTGCATCACCTTTTCCTCTCATGATATTCCATGAGATGATGATTGCTCCCACAGCAAAACCAAGGGTTAACATCAACGATTGAATGGCGTAGATGGCTTGGAATCCCATAGTCCATTTGTAATCGACTTGTTGAACATCAGCTACAGCTTCTTTGAATCTTTCGAATTCTCGTTGTTCCGCTGTGAAATATTTGACACTTTCCCAATTGTTTAAAACGTCTGATACTATACCACGTTGGGTGATATCTTTTTCGATATATTGTTTTCGAATTGATTTTCTGAATTTTGTCGAATAAAATGTGAAAACCATATAGGGGATCATAATTAATAAGACTGATCCAGTCATTACAGGTCCAAATAACCAAATAAATACCGAAAACCCAATGACGATATCTGCAAAGGTAGGAATCAGGTTGAACAAGATGGTTCTGAATAGCTCGTTGATGGCTGAACCTCTTTCGATAATTCTGATGACTTCTCCTGTATTTCTCTTGGTATGATAAGCTAGAGATAAATCGAGGAGATGATTGAAGCAAAGCATTTGCATTTCTTTATCTGTATATTGAACGACAGGAATCCAAAAGGCTTGTTGTATTGTACCTAAAATACCATTTGCATTTAACAATCTTAAAACCAAATATATACCTAACCATTTCCAAATGTCAATTTGATTTCTTTCGGTTAAAGCTCTAACTAAGAAACCCAGAGAAATGGGTGCTAAAGGTGTAAGAACCCTATCAATCGCAATCATGACACCAGTCATAGCGACAAAGAATTGAAGTTTTATACTTGTCGATGGCCATAATTTGGGTATTAGGATCTTGAATTTTGGCCAAGCTTCTTTAAATGATAATTCTTTCTTTTCTTCTTTTTTAGCTCCTAATTTTTTGGTAATTTTGATCTTCTTCGCTTCGGCAGCAGCGTTAGTGATTGTTGTTGTTGTTGTATTGTTATTTGCGGTAGTACCATCTTGACCAGCAGTCGCGGGAGTTGGTGGATCGTGGGTAGATTTGGTTTGATCTTGAGAATCTGTATCAAATGTACCGTATTCGGAAGATGAGGAAGGATCCATGCGTCCATCTGCTAATGAATCTGCAAGAAGTCCGGTCCGCTCATCGGCTGGTTCATATGATATTCTTGGAGAAAGCAAGGTCACAAAGAGTATTGGGAGAATGAGTAATCGAGCAGATGAAGGGATAAGCGAAAGGATGGCGAAGATTTTATCATATCCATCTGAAATAAGAATTCCATCATGAATCAGCCAAAAAGACTTGTCGATTATAGTATATTTGCACCAACTGCACGGACTTACGAGTATGTATTTCTCTTATCACCAATCCAACGAGATTAGGGATTTCTAAACCTAACGCTAATAAAGATAAGAGAACTAAAGAATTTCCCTGCCATTTATCTCTCCACCATACAGCAGATAAAGTTATACCCCAAATCAATAATTGGCCTAAAACAAATACTACTTCTCCAGCTAAGTTTGAGCCTTGTAAATACGTTGGAATATCCTGATTACCATTATCATGTCTGTATCTTGCAGTTAACAAATCAGATACTAGAATCAAAATATCACTAAATGCTAAAATTGATAATAGTAATATCGAAGTTGATATAATCGATTTACGCGGTATGATTCTTTTAACTGTTATTGGTCTTATACCAGGTAATTCATCTTGAGTTTTCTGTGATTTTGGTAAAAGAACAAATGTTAATGGTATTGCCAAAAACAGCGGCGTAGCATAATGTAGTGGGGTAAGGAAAGCAGCGAGAACCATTTTGAAGGAAATGTATGGTTCTGCCTGACTCTGTCAGGTCGAGTGTTGGAGGAAGATCAAGCTGAGGTTTAAGATCTTTCTCCACCTTCTTGAGGTCCCCTAAAAGTAGCGGATGAAGAAAATGTATTAACTACACCGAATCAAGTGATTGATCAACAGTCAATAGGAAAAAAGAGGAAAAGGAAGAAGAAAGAGAACGAAAGAAAGGGAGGAGCTATACAGCCATATATCCCACACTCACGTATTAGATTGCCTCCAACCTATAGCCTATCCAGTTGAAAGAGGTCTATGCTATTTCCTTTAGCCGAGCCCGTAGTTTTAGCTTGATGCTAGCAGGCTGAAGCGTATCAAACTAGAAGCCTATGTATACAGGATGAAATCAAGTCTATATAACCAATATAGAAGGCTAAGATGACCCTTGTCTAAGCTTTGAATCAGCTTGGCCGTTCAAAGGAGGTATGATTGACCTGACCTAATTCTTCCTTGATTAGTGGTGAACGACCTTGCGTCGAATGAACCGATATAAGGCTCAGTCCCACAGTATATCCTTTGTCCAGTCAATTCACTGTATGAATGCGCTTGTTGATTGTTGAATCTCCTGCCTTACTTGTTGAACTTCTACAAAGATACAATACCTTGCATAGAAGAAGGAGGTATGCGCAGAATGGACAAAATTGAATGATTACGACAGAAAGCAAAAACAGCTAGATTGATCCGGCCGAGCGTCGTTGAAGACTGCACTTAAGCTTGCGCGTCATTTCTCATTTTCCGCAGGTGTTTCAGGCGGGGCCACATGCAGCAAACGTATTCAAAAGTAATCAGAGCGCTCTCTCGCATGGGCCATAGACTCGAATCATTAATGTTATGCTTACGGTAACGCAATGTAGTGACAGGAAAAAGACGATGTGAAGAGCAGATCTTTGCATAACCATTAAATATTAGGCATAACTGTCAAACAGATAAAACTAGATTGGTAATTCATAAGCAAAAAGGGGCCGGGGGGCTTTTGGTTCCGATTTTAAAAAGAAGCGAACAGAAAAGATAATTCGAAAAGGTAGAAATGTGAATAAATAAAGCCATTGACTACTGCTAAAGGATATTACTTGAAAGTCATATATCATTGCGAACATAAAAAGGGTAGAACAAGAGAAAGAGAGCAAGGTATCTATATATAGAAGTTTATTTCTTGGTACCGAAGTAAATACCAAGTACCAAAGCGAGAATGGCGATGATAAGAACTGTTTAGATAGAAGTATACTATCAGTACATATGCGGTAGAATTCTAACGAGTATGAGTACTTACCACAGATCCAGAAACAGATCCACTTCTTTCTTCTAGCTTTTCTAGCAGAATCAACAGCTTTGGTAGTCTGATCGTAACTATATAAGTGAAATCGAGCGATGATAGATTAGCTATCAGCATGATTTGATAATTCAACAACACCACACTTACCCAGCTTTGATATCTGTATCAACACCTTGAGCTTGAGTTTCAACATTTACAATAGTTTCATCTTGTTGTTCGACCAACATTGACATTTCAGAAAACATTTGAGCGAGTTCAGTAAGTGTTTTCTCAATCTTTTGAATTTCAGCATGTCTTTCTTGAACTTCTCGATAAGCGTTTCTAGCATCACCGTATCGGTTAGAACTGAGTAACTGTTGATGGAATAGGGAAATTTATTCATCAGCATGTATTCTACTACTTAAGAATTCATATTCGCGAGGAAGGACAAGAACGCTTACAGCTTGACTGAAGATTTGAGGATTATCAGATTCAGTAACTTGTCTAATTTCATCTTCTGTTGCTTGTGGATTAACAATTCTATATTGTCTTTCTGCTCTATCTTTGACTTTTTTTCTAAATTCTTTTTCAATCACTTGATGTTCTTGTAATAAAGATTGGAATCTTGTTTTAACACCTTCAGCTTGTGTTTTTTGTGCTTTATCACCTTTTGCTAATTTATATAATTTTTTAATTTGATTCTTAGTTTCTTCTCTTTTATCTCTTGCTACGTCATTCAATTCCGATGCGTATGCTCTTGCTCCAGGATCTGTTGATGCCTATAAAAAACAATATAAACAGAATGTATCAGCTACGCCTGTAGTTGTCACTTCGTTCGCACAACTCACCAAACTAGCTTGATGGGCTTGTCTAACTTGACCAATCTGATCTTGTAATTGACCTAAAAGTGTATTTGTTGTTGATAATTCTGCCCAGAAATCTGCTCCACCTTGACCACCACCTACACCACCCATAGCATATTGTTCTTGTTGACCATATGCTGCACCGTAAGGATTTCCAGCTTGAGCTTGTTGTGCTCCTGCATTTTGACCATATTGAGCATATTGTCCAGGTTGGGCACCAGGTAAAGAATTGTTACCTTGTTGTGCATATGGATTTGCTGTTCTGGAAGGTGCAATTACTCCATTTGAAGGTGGATAAGTTGGTTGTGGTGTTGATTGATCACTAAGTCTCCTGTTAGTTTATATTTATTGCAATATTATTATCATGAGTGATAAACCCCTTCAAGACATCACCTCGCTCGTGAATGAGAGGAAGGAAAGGATATGATCAAGATGATAGAAATGATGAGGAAGAAAGAAATATCAACTAACCCATATTGTCGGTTCTACATATTTAAATAAATAGACGACGGATGTCAATTAGCGCTTTGTTCTCTCAAACCAGATTTCCAACACAGCTTATTCGTTTTCCTTTTGAGCATTTGCTAAACTATGCCACGCATCCTCTAACTTTTCAGTATGCAGAGGGACTACTTACAACGTTTCCAAGTCTATCTCTAGCCATTTTGACTTTTGCTTTTTGGTATTAATCTAAGGTAGTGAACAGTTCGACTGGTTACTTTAGGGAGGAATTTGAGGTATATATCGGTCCAGCCGGATTGTTCTCCTTAACTTTTGATGAGGGTGAAAGAAACTGTAGGGAAAGAGAAGTTATATGTTTATGAGAGAGAGGACCAAAACACCGATAAGCCGAGAATAAGTGTATTAGAATATTTGATGTTGGAGATTTGACGTATAAAACCAGATTCCAGAAAAACGCGAAATACGTAGAAAGAGGCTGGGCAAATAAGATTATATTGTGACAGGTGGTATGAGGCTTTTCTATGTCTCGGTTGAGTTCTCTCTTGACTGTCTTGTTTCGTCTTGCCTCGATTAACGATTATTTGGCTGTATGATATATATGTGATATGTATATATATGTAAGGAAGGGTAAACAATAAAGGATGAACCAGGATGGACAACAGATGATGATGGATGGAGCGGTACCCGTTAACTCGTAATGTAGGAGAAAGCGGTACGACGTCGTTATATGGTGAGCGAACTGCAAGCAATGAAGTAGCAGGTGTAGTGTTGGTGCGGTGCAGGGTGACCGTGAGTGCGAGAGGGGCGAGAGCAGGAGAGCAGACTCAATGAATAGGGTATTTATTATGCGTTTAGTACGAGATTGAAGCTGAATACCCTGAGTTTACACCCTATGAACATTGATTATTCTCTGTGGCACGTTGTAATACTTCTCATACCTTAAGTGTGCAGCACGCGTTCATAAGTTCTCGATCATATTGAAGTGGTGCTATTGTATATCGGGTTGTTGCTTGGATGCGTTTTCATTTTGATAACATATGTGATCTTGATGAGTTTGTAAACGCACTGACATTTCAGTATCGTTACATTTTACACACAAGAGCCAAGGAAGGAAGGGGTCACTCGACCAACTCTGAAACACCCTCTTGGTGAACATCCAACGTTCAGTTTCAGTGCCACACGCATCAGATTTCAACTTTATTTGGAGACCTCCACTTTCAACGATTAGATTGAGAAATATCACGATGACGATAACTTGATTTATTTGTACAGTCTATCTTTTGTAATCTAATCTAAAGCATCGAACTCTCCTCTTAGTGAAATCTTGATTAATTCGTCAAACAGACAATCCGGTCAAATCGAAATAACATTTCTATAAAAAAACTTATCCTTCAATATACATATAGACATAGATCAAATAGAGATATACAATCGTCATCAAAGATGGGTAGTCCAACTGTACACATTACACCTTTAGCTATGATCAAGAGAGTTTGGGAGAGGATAGCACCTTTACAACTTGCTGAAAAAAGTTGGGATAATGTAGGACCAATGATTGAAGCACCTTTTCCTAATCCAAATCATAAATCAGTTCTTTTAACTATCGATTTAACACCAGCAGTAACAGCAGAAGCTTTACAAATTCCTTCATTATCTTTAATTGTTTCATATCATCCACCAATTTTTAGAGGTTTAAAATCTTTAACTTTACAAGATCCATTACAAGCTAATTTATTAAAATTATCAGCAAAAGGTATAAGTGTATTTTCACCACATACAAGTTTAGATGCTACACCAAATGGTATAAATAATTGGTTAGTCGAGTTTTTATTGAGCTATATTTTATTCTCTTCCTGATCTTTTCACTATACGACATATACTAATGAAATATCAATGTTGTGTTTCGTTATTTTTATTAATAGGCTTATTAAACCTTTTTTACCTATATCATCATCAAATTCAACTATAACAAATTCAACTCAAATTGAAGGTTTTGAAGGTGCAGGTATGGGTAGGATAGTAAATTTATCAAAACCTTTAGATATTAGACAAGCTGTCAGAATGGTAAAAGAACATTTAGATTTAGAACATGGTAAGTATTATTTCGTCTTCTCACTCTCACAGTCGATCTCGCTGACGAACTGTAATGCTGATGTTGTCTAAAATTATGATTTTTCTCATGGCATTCATAGTCCAGCTAGCTACTCCAGAAATCGAAAAACCAGTCTCATCAATCGCCGTTTGTGCTGGATCAGGTAAGTCGAATATAAATCACACATCTCTTCCATATATAACAAATTGACGATCGTTTCAACTGCTTTCAAATAGGTGCAAGTCTATTCAAAGGTGTTGAAGCTGATTTATATCTAACTGGAGAAATGTCACATGTAAGTGATATCTTTCAAACATCGTCTGATGTAAATTTACCTAAAATCGAAATACCGAAATTAATGATATCTTAACGCTGGTAACTTTAGCATGAAGTATTAGCAGCTGTCCATGCAGGTACATCAGTGATATTGACAAATCATACAAATACAGAAAGACCATATTTATCAAAAGTTTTACAACCTTGGTTAGAAGATGAATTAAATAAAGAAATTGATATTCATGATGATAAACCAAATGGTCAATGGAAAGTTTTGGTTTCAAAGGCTGATAAAGATCCTTTAAGAGTTGTATAAGTAAATGAATAAATGAATGATTGTTGTAGAGATAGATAGAAGGGAAATTGCATACATGCATAGATATGTCAAGAATTATATATCTGTTTTTGTGTATTTATTTTTACCTTGGAAAAAGTCCGCAAGAGAATCAAGCTGATTGGAATTTGCAATAAAGAGTAGAGATGAGGAAATACATCTCTTAAAATGTACATAACATGATATGTATATATAGATAATTAACTTCTTTACGTTTTTATCCCCTTTTCTCCAGACTCCGTTCGAGCAACAACATTCTCGTCATCTCTTTACCTGCTCAACGGTTATTCGTCTCCTTGTCTCTTCCCTCCGAAGCAATTGCCTTTCAAATGTCTTTCCATTCTCTATATGTAACGATCTACAGTATATGGAGGCTATTTAAGAAGTCTATATAATGAAGGAAATACAAACAACGAGGATGATGAAACCATAAATGTAGATACAAACTATATACGTTGGTTCTTCAATACGTTGTTGTATATAATACCCGTTGCAAGTGCATATCTATCGGTTATCTTGAAGAAGCGCTTCACTGTTGATTTTGGAATATAGTCTGTGTTGGGGGTTGACCTTGGGGTTGTGGATAAACCATTGTACCAGTTGTGAAAGGAATACTAAATGAACAAAACAAACAGTCAGCTTTTGATCGATAGAAATGTGACAATCAGCTTACCCTTGTTGATTAATCAACGCAATTGGTTGACCAGTAGGTTGATCAGGGAAATCATAAGGTATGTAACCAGCTTGAGCGTACATAGCAGCAGTTTCAGTTATAGGTAACAGGTGAGGTACAACTTGAATTGTAAAAGTGGTTTCTAATGTATTTTGATTACCTGATCCATCAATAAAATCTGCTATTACGGTCACAGGTAAAGGTCCAGTTGGTTGATCAGGTATGCCGATCAATTTTACTGAATCTTCCCAATGTAACCATGACGGTAATCCTCCAGGCGGTGAATGGAATGTTGGTTTTATCGTATCGGATGCTGCTTGTGGATCCCATATTCGTGGTTCCCATTCATATTTTGCGTTAACAAGACTATATACTTGACATCAGCTACATGATTACGAATGATGCTGTGTAGCTGCTCCAACTTACGCAAAGGAATTAGGTTGGCCGATAATTCTTCTTTTGAATGGTCTGAACACCCATCCACCACCGGGTAATTTCTTAGCGTCAACATTCCAAATATGATTGCCCTTGGATTTAGCTTTCTTTCCGTCAGGATTGAATCTAGAGATCAAGTCTTGTTTCCACAAATAGGTTTTAATCTTTTTGACTGACATTGTTTCTTCGCTAACACCGCGGCGCTGAAGCTGTAAAACACAACGGAATTCCGTTAGCAAACTGAATTTGACTTGCCATTCCATTTTCAGAACTTACCTCTTCTGTGAAAGCATTGGTAAAGGCTTGAATACGGAACTTGAATGGTCGATAATCGGTTGATTCGTCAAGACGTTGCATTTTCTTTGGCATGAGTACTTGATGTAATTTCTCCCCCTTACTATCAACAACTTCCACTAGAAAAGGTAGGAGGAAAGATTAGTTTCAAGCGATGATGAGAAGCGTCCAAAGTGCGGTGAACTTACAGTCAGAGCAAACACGATTCAAGAATTCCTCAAAGATTTGATCCATTTGTCTTCTGATATCCTCTGAAATCAATGCGCCGTTCAACAATTCTGCATTTGGTGCACCATCACCACCAGCTGAACTTCTCCTTCTTTTATTCTTTCTAGGTCCTTCATCTTCAGAATCATCATCGTCCATATCATCTGGTGACCCTTGTCTTGATTGCCAAGCGGAAGGAGGCAAACTAGCTGTCATTGTTGGATGTTGTCCCCATTGTTTATGAACTGATGTACTTCTATTTCTAGATATTGGTAAGCCATCTGCACGTTCACCTTGCGAAGCACGTCTTTCTAAAGGAGCAGGTGGGAGTGGTTGTTGCTGCTGTTGATGTTGTTGTACTGGAATAGGCATATTGATAGGTATTTGACCTTGAGCTTGAGCAGCTTGTTGTATATGCTGAATTTGTTGAGCAGATATATCCACAGTTGGCATCATTTCGTTGTTCCATGCTTGAGTAGGTATAGTATATCTAGGTGGACTAGGAGGTCGAGATGGAGGAATAGTAGCAAGTGGGGATGACACTATAGGTGCATGTTGAGCATTGATGGCAGCGATGAAAGAAGGTGAAGGAACAACAGGTGTACTTGGTGTTATGGTTCCCTGAATTTGACTAGGTAATTGATGTCCGTTGGGGAAAGAATGAGAATGTACCAAAGGAGGGGCTTGTGCTTTATTACCATTCAGGAAATCTGCTGGTGTCGCTGAAACCATGAGGTTAGGGTTTCCGGTAAGTGGTGTAGTCGGTCGAGTCTTAGTCACACCATTGCTCTCTACGGGTAACGATGGCAAAAGACCTTGCGGTTGTGTATTCATCGCTGTCATCTGTTGCATCTGTGCAGGGATCGAGTTTTGCATAGCCTGATTTTGGAATGTTTGCTTGACACCAACAGTAGTGGGAACGGTAGGTGAAGTGGTGAAATTGACAGGAGAGACACTCTGCGAATTTGGTGTATTCATATCTCGAGGTGTAGGTGCTGGGCCTACGCCTAATTCACTGGCAATTTCTAGCTGATGATTGATATCACCAAGACTGGCTGATACATCAATCTGTTCACCACGAAGAAGGGCGTCTTTGGCACTTTGAGCAGATATCACGATCCTGAGATATACGTCAGTATCGAAAATTACCGAAAGAACGAAGCAGGACTCACTTGTCCAACAATGAAAGCTTGTCTACCATCTCCATAGTCATATCAGGTGTCATGGATCCAACCGGTTGTTGCTGTAATTGATTATAAGACGACTTCCTACTCAATGCGGGTGGTAATGCGCCGGGTGTCGGTGTTGTCGCGTCTTCCATCAACACTTCTTGCATACCCAAGCTCTGAGGCTGTTGATGAGATTGCGGCGGAAAGAACGGTGTGGTATCGGGTTGTATCTGCGCAGGTGAGGCTGTTATGACAGGGGAAGGTTGTAAAGGTGAATGTATTGGCGACTGGATATTCGTAAAAGTCAAATGAGGGGGAATTGCTTGAGGTGGCACGTTTTGAGTAAATGTAAAGACGGGTGAAGCGTTTTGATCGTATGGAAAGAATGATCCACCACTGAATGTTGCTCCCCGCTGTCTTCCTGCTTGATTACCAAAAGGCAACGTATACACTCCTCTGATAGGACTAGAAGGTTGAGAGGCGGGTAATCGATGTGTTGGGAGTGTCTGAGTTTGCGCTTGAGGTACAGCAGGTATTTGACCTACTAATGACCCTTCGCCAGTTGAAGAGAACGATCCATCTGCAAAATGAAAGTAATCTTGGTCGAAACTTGTGTTGTGTGAGGAAGTGAATGAATCGGTAAAAGGTGCACCACTGGATGCGAGTGATCCAGGTGATTGGAACGAAGCGTTTTGGAAAGGTGTAGGAAGTGAACTGATGTTGAGTGAAAGATTCTGTCGACGGAATGAACCTGATCTAGATGATGATGAGTCACCTTCAGCACTATCAGAAGGGGGGAATCCGTCCCCCCCAGTCTGAGAATCGCTTGTAGATGTTATCCTACCAGAAATACATTAGTTAAGAACAATGTCGAGACAAGAGTGAGAAGAAACTCACGTGGAGGGGGAGGGGGGCGAACTGAAGGCGCTAAAGGCCCAAGGATCTCCACCTGTCTTGTAATCTCCTCCTCCTGACCCAAGTGGGTCAGTGAACTGTTGGTCCTGACTGTACTGCGGTTGGAAGCCAGATTGAGCTGGCGTGAACGGGATAGAAAAAGTATTGTTATTCCCGGAGAAAGGAGGCGGTATTGGGGGTGTGTCCGGCACTGTGATACAATTATTCGTCGAGGCTGATATGTTGGAATGGTCCGGTTTATGCGATATGATTAGGTAAACAGGAGAAGAATAAGTGGGATTCATTGAATAGGAGGCAAAGGAGTGTATTAGTTAGATATGACATGGTCGATGATAAAAAGAAGAAGAAAAGACCAATTTCGAGAAGACCTCAAAGGCTTGAACACACAGGTAAAGAAGGGGTAGTAGATAGGGATACTTCGGACCAAATTGGACCCAAAATAAGCAGCAGTAGATGTTATGATACGCAATGATAGTGTAACGAACAAGGATTTCTAGCTGAACATTTAGGTGTCTAGGCAAAACCTCGGATACAATATTGGATTGTATACCTTTATTCAAAAAGTCCAGACAAGGGCAAGATGGATGGTGAAGCATGTTCGGTAAGGAAAGGAGTATTTGGTATATAGACTTCCCAACTATCCTGCTGATCAAAGGAATCCTCATCTCTCAACCCTAACCATCCGTATCATGCATATGAAACAAGACAACAAGACAGAGCATGTGAGAGGACAAAAGCAAGATTTCAATAGACACAACGCCCGACTCACCTTTTACGACCTCGACCTATAATCAATCCGATTACTTCTATCCACGATAGTAAGAAGATTAACAAGAAATGACAAAGGGTTGTATTCTTTTCCTTTTTACCAGAAACTCGTTATGTGAGATGATAGTCTGTGCGATTCGGCGATGTAACCGTAAACCGAAACTTTTCTATATCTTATTCTTATCCTAAATTGTTCTCGTCCGGTTTAGGTGGACAAAGAACCAAATGAGGGTCGTGTATATTCCACTTTTGTGTTGTTTGAGCAGTTGTCGAGCCAAGGTGAGGTGGATCAAACAATGTGATCTTATTCAATATACTGTGTGTTGCAAAGGCACGAAAGGATGCGTTTTAATCGATATTCTTCTTCCGAAACGATCAAAGCAAAGATGAAACCTGTGAGTAAGGCCGAGGCAATGCTGATGGTAAATAATGATGGGACCTGGCTATTTATCTGATGGCTTGATGACGCTAAGTACCTTTAATCAATATCTAAAGAGGTCCGAGCTGACCGGAAAAGATCCTTTGGTTGTCAGATTGATGGTGATGATGGAATAAGTTTGTACAAGGTTGACTATAAAGGCGTACTGACGTTTTGAAGCTTATGTTGACAGTTTATGCTTTTTTTTGGTATGGGTGGTGAGTGGTTCCAGTATGTCGGATTTTGCTGATCAGTGTTCGAGAGGGATGCGAGGAGTGACTGAGAGGTTGTGCTCTGTAGTCAACCGAATTGGACTGATTTTACTGTTGGTTGTCGAGGAAAAGAGTGTGTGTTTCTTCTGGATTTGAAAGAGAGATAAAATTAAATTACGGCGTTTTCGGATTTTCGAAATACTTCCAGTTGATGTTGACGAAATCAGTATGATGTTATGAGATTCTTCTGGTAGGTCGGGTGTAAAGAGGTTTTGCTTGTATTTTTAAATCTTGGTGAAAGATCAGATTTGACAAACGACCAAGAAGGAGGTGGAAGAGAGAGTTCCTTTGGTTTTTTAAGCGCTTTGACTGAAAGAGCGAAAAAAAAGCGGTCAAGGCCGAGATCTTCTTTTACAACGTGTACACTGAATGATTGAAAGCTTTTGTTCTTTGTGTTGTTTAGCAATCTATCAATTGGGTTCGGATGATGATGTAGAATGATAACGATGTAAGTGAGGAGGACTGATAAGATAGTGAGGAATCAACAATCAATAAACATGAAACGAAAGTATGGTATGTTAGGCAATCAATAATTGATAATGGGAAGTATACAGTACTAGGGGATAAGGTAGTAGGTAACACAAGCTTAGATTATGCAAATCATTTTGGGAATCTTAGAAGTTTAGTTTTAGAGCGGTGCACCTGGACCAAATGCAAAGCTTCCATTACTCTGGGAGCCTTTCTTCTTCCGCTATAGAAATGAATCGCATTCAGGTAACAATATCTTCAATCACTGTGCATGCAGGGAGTAAAGGATCTTAACCTGATCAAAAGCTTGAAACATGAGAGACTAAAAAAGCAAGAGAAGAGTCGAGAATTATCTGTCTCGTAAAGCCAAAGGAAAACAGGGAAATTTTACACATTTGATCCCCTACTTAATTGATTAGGGAGAGAACCCTGCTAGATGCTGGGACATTTGTGTGCTTCGTCTCGCTTTTTCATCTTTTTCTTTTTTCTTTTTTTTTTTCAGGATCCCGAAACTTCAGGACCAAGGACCGTACACCTAATAAAATCAAATTCATACACCTCCACTCCGATTGAATTCTGTTTACAACAAGGAATGGCATTCTAATTGCTGCATTGATGCAAAAAATGATCAGTATGGTTTTAGCTGCGTACGTATAGCCCATCACGACATCATACATGCGCTGCAACATCATTCCGTCTTTTCTGGGGGGAAGAGCACGTTGACACAAAAAAAGAGAACGACTCCAACAAACTTTCATGTACGGTGACAGATGTAAAATACCACTTTGAGAAAACAGACTAAGCCCGAAAGATACAGCTCACCGAGATACCACGTTTTTACAGTGACAATTTTACCGAAAGTCATCCAACTATTACTTACTTGATGTGGTAATTACCCGGTAATTCTCGATTAATCGAATTGTTACTGAAACGACAACAAGGAAGGCACTAGAGGAGGAACCATTTGTATTTCGTATTGTTCTAGATCTCACTTTGAGGCGTATGAACTCGTGGCAGCAACGAGCGATGACCGCTAATCCTGAATTTCCTATATTTCCAAAACCCCCATACGAAAGCAACTCGATTGCTTATTTGTACGACATCAGGAGTACCTCAAGTAGATACATCATCATGATGAACAAGTTTTCAAGTTATAGCATCAAAAACCGGAGTAACCAAAACCGTGACTATATTTGTAACTTCCAAAAATGGAAAGCGGTCCCGCGTGCTTTACCTTGGCATTTGAATGTCTCGGAGTGATCGATTTCGAAAGCAAGTACCTGTACGTTATGACAAATAGTCTTCTACTAGAGGCCAAACCGTGCGTATGACACATGTCGAGTACCAGCAGAATGACCAGAGGTCGTGCTATGGCTTGCTCCAGCGGAAGTGGGTCTTCCCCACCGAGTTTCCCTTCGTGGGGTTCTCGATAAAACCTCAAGCCGGTTAACAATTAACGGGACTGATATAGATCTACATGACGAGATCTCGCGAATCTTAGATAACGATCATACTGAAGACGCAATCGAAAGTCGTGATAGGAACGAGAAAGAACCCATTAGAACATTAAAAGGGGCTGTCAGAGCGAGACGTACAATGAACGTGGTACCTGTTCTCCTGTACATTCGTTGCTCTTGACTATCAGGTTACGATGATGATTGCGTCTTATCGAATCACTATACTTGCTGCTTTTGGACGCGCTGTGTCTAACCCGTTACAGATAAAAAGCCTGAATATCGTAAACCGATCTTTAACGGTTATCTACCGATCAAGCGTTTCTAATGTCCATAGGGTATTCCACGCCCAATCCATGGAAGATTAAGCAAATGAAAGGAGATGACTGGGCATAAGGAACGCATATCAAAAGCATTTCCAGATAGACATGCATTGCCCTCACTCTCGCCTTGACATATCCTGTTTCGGAGGTGATACTCCGAGATCCAAGGTTTGATATATTCCCTACGTAGGCATTCCTCACAAATGAAACTGTCCTCCTGGACCTTTACCCAGGCTGAAACCCCATTGTGAAGCAAGATTGATGCAGTATGCTCGATAAAAACTTCCTATATCATCAGCTTCATATCAGCTATCTTGGGCCATATAAAGATTCCCACTGGAACGTATAGCTATCCTTCCACGGAACAAAAACTACAGCACCCGGGATTCCCAAGTGGTCCCCCACCTTGGTACTAACCGAGCGATAGGTAGCTTAAAACTGCGCCGAGTTAGATGCATGTCTTATTGAATATGAAGTATAAAGCTATAAATAACTACAAGGATGTAGTCTGTGCGTGCACCGCCACTCTATCTAACTATAAACGTTCTACCCCTTGCCTTAGCAAGTGATACCGAAATACTAGTCAACATTCCCCTATATGAAACTGCCTGCATTCTCCAGGACTTCCACTCTACAAGCTTGGCCAGCGTATTCTCCTCTATATATCCCCCGGTCGACATAACTAGAGGGACAAACGGTGTTCTGTCCTGTTGTCTTGGCAAGTTACTTATCTTGCTTCTAGCTTGTTGTCCCAATACTTTCTTAATTCTATATTCCATATCCTCAACTAACTTCCCCTCCTCTTCCGCCATCGCTGCTGCTCTTCTTTCCTCCCTGGTGCTACCATCCGTTCTAAGGTGATCTTGATGTGTAGGTGCATATAGTGACACAATCTTGAGGTCATATTCTTCCATCACAAGCGGCCTTTCCACGTCATCAATAATTATCTTAATATCATTCCTCCTGTTGGTCTTCTTTATGAAAGGTTCTACTGATACAGTGGCTGATGGTACCGTTCTGAGCGTGTTGGCTAGGTGGTGTTCGGACGAGAGGCGGTGCTTTATACCTTCTATGGCCGTAGATTAGGATTCAGCAAAGCTAGGTGTATATATATTCTTGATAAAAAGTGCACCGACCTAATTGATGGTTCCGATCAATCGCATGAACCCTGTTGTTGTGATGTAGTGCCACCACTTATGCAGCATTAGCCAAGCTCCCGTGGACAGCGATTCATGTAGGGACGAATGATTCTCTGAGATCCTTGGTTGATATATACCAAGAGGACTACAAGTGGACCATCTGACATGCCATCATTCGATCGCGATACTCTCATATCTCCCTATTCCGTATGTTATATTATACATCAAAATATTTCATGACTTATTCATCATTCAATCCTACATAACTTGAATCTCTTCTCAATTTGCCTACATTTCTCATGAGAACTGTTTGACTATGATTTACATTCGATTTCTCATCCTGTGTACCTTTCTTCCGTTGCTGATATGATTTTTGCTCCAAAATATGATGATTCTCTTCCTCTGGGAGAGCCGACATGTCATTGAAATCAATTTGTCGTGTTCTTGCTCTATGACTATGAATAGAAGTGAGAGGATTCAGTGTCTCATTACCATGTGAGGCGATATGGTGCAGTGGAAGAGATTTGGATTCATCATTACTGTCCGCTACTGCTGTGCAAGGTAATAATAGCTTGGTTTCGCTGACGATGTTAGGTACTGAATGCCTTCGGATTCCTGATTCAAATCCTCGAGATTGTTTAGGTCGAGGGCCAAACCAACACGCGACAACTTCACTGTTCCACCATTCATCCTCTAAATCATCAATCTCTCTTATAATTTCGTCTGTCAATGTATAGTGGATCTCAGCATCTCCAACCTCTTTTCCTTCACAATCCCTTCCAAATAAACGATGAATTAACTTTTCAGCACGAGTTTTGAATGAGTCTAAAGAGGGTAAGAAAAGTCTCGCGCATTGTGGTTCGTTGGAATGACCATTGATTATGGTTTGAATACATCCTAATAAGCTCTCTAATCTCTTTACCAGACTATCAAAAGACTGAGGCTGTGGACAGGCGTCTTGTTCCATTTTGGCTACGAGAACCCGATATGTAATGCGGTCTATCTATAGTGCGATACAATTTGATCTGCTTGTCAGCTAGCGAATAAACGTACCGACTGATTCGCGTCAACCCTATCTGTTATCCATCCGACTTACCCAGATATCAGATCTCCCAGAACCTAGTGTTCATTCAGGCGCAGCTCTCGTATTCAGGACCGTAAAGTCTATCCGGTGATAACATATATAAATGAGTTCGAAGATGTTGGGGAAGAGGAATCGATAAGTGTCAAAGCATATCTTCTCATATAGTCTCTTTGCCTGCCTACTGAGCCTTGAGCAAATGAAAGGAGGTGTTAAGCGATGATGCGATCCGAAGCAATAAGTCCGGTTATACAACTTCTGTTCCAGACCTCATACTTCCATTCTTGTAACCCTGTCGACTTGTTACTGTAGGTAAACCTTTGATGGATTAGATAGAAAGGATCGACGAGGAAATACCAAATTCTACTAAGCGAATATTAGTGCGACTAAGAGTCGACAATTGCGTGATACGTCAATATGATAACTGGAAATGAAAGGATAATAAGCAAGTCTGTTTACGAATAACATTGTCCCCCTATAATAATTGATACACTTCGGTAACATTGATCAAGGCAGCAGATGCACGTCAGTCCACTAGACATACTTCTACTGAAGCCAACGAAGTACTACTCTAACTGGTTAGTCTCAAGCGAAGCAGCTGAACATGTTGATCGGAGTGTGGTGATCCTACTTTGTCATCGAGACCGAACCTCTCCTGGTAATATTGATTGCGTGGTGTAGTACCCTTCTCGATCTAGGTTCTATAATTTTGCATTTGATCATCAATTGCCCTAGTTATCTTCAACTAAAGGTAATTTGGCTAAAAGCATTTTGACTGCTATCTCGAAGAGATAATCGAGACATTCGCCTTGTGTTTTAGCTTGCTCCCAAGTGTTACCTAGAATTGAAAGATAGTGAATCAGCGAAAGGTATTGATAGAAGGATCAAATATGAGGTGAGCTTACCCCAGACATAGACACCGTGTCTTCTGACCAAAATAGCAGGAGCGTCAGGGTATTTGTCCATAGCCTATATCAGGTTCAGGTGAGCTTTGTTATTCGTTGTAGGTCGACGAAGTGCACTCTGCAATGTGATTTGTGATCACTTACAGCGGCCATACTCTCGGTCAAATCCTCTTCTACAGCAGTGTTATCTATAATAGGGATTTCAAGTGTATTGAAGAAACTAAGTGTTTTTCCTACACCACCAATTCTAACTCCTTTAATCATTTCTTGATGTGAGATCTTGAAACTTTGAGCATCACGAGGGTGTAACAGTGTTAACATTACTAGAAACAAGAGTTGAGCATCAGCGACGCAGTTCATGATTATTTTTACGCGAAAATTCATAACCCAAAGATGGCCGCTGAATAAATGACCCACCAGCATGTTGCGAATGAGTATGTATACATGCACCTGCTCCTCTCATTGAGAAAGCGTTCCAGAACAAGGGCGTACATTGTGATTCTGATAGTCCCTAGGGTAAGGTAAAAGAATGGAGATTAGCGAAAAGTACAGGACATTTACTATTGAGCATTTTTTCAGGTTCACTCACCTTCTTACTAGGTATCCTGAGGAAATCACGTTTTGATCCAGGTTTAGGTACAGATGATTGAGCGAAAGGAAGTACAAAGATATGTTCTGGCTTGATTCTTTCTTTCTGTACACCGGAAGGAGCAAGATAGACATGTTCACTGTAGTTTCCAATTCCTGCCTTAGAGAACCATTTTATCCTCCAAAAGTCAGAAATGTGCTCACCCTTGTCGTATGGAAATACCTAAAGGAGTTTGTGAAAGCACGGTATTAGCAGTAATTGAAGTCTATACGGGTGTAGCAATTTTGACTTACCTCCTCCAGTTCCAGTGACCCATCCGAGCTCTAAATGGTTGAATAAGCAATGACCTATATTTTATATTCTGACTTCACATACTATAGAATTCTCGACATAATTCGGAAATCAAGTTAGCGGGCTAAAGAATTGATAACACTTTAGCTCAAAATCCTCACTGGAAATATCGCAACTTACATGTTCAGGATCATCACTGATTACCAAAGCTTCTTGTTCTTCGTGAGTTAATTTGTTTGACATTGTAGGCTGATTTTATTTGATCTTCGTAATTGACAAGCGTAGAAATCTGTCTTGGAAAAAGAAAAAAAAGTTGAATATTGCAAGTGGAGGAGATGCTGTTATGAAACGTTCATTTCGAAAGATATCGCAATAATTGCAATTTAAACCCTGATTTCAACATGTCATAACTTGTCTGTCATTTTGTCTTTCTCATCTTATCTATGCTATATTTATTATCGTAAATTGTATAAAACTAATTCTTACCTATCATCAAGAGGAAATGTATCACCTCTTGAGAGGATTACATGAATATTTAACTAGAAAAGATGAATATTCAGTCGTGATTATAGGCCTTGATAATGTGAGCTCGCCTTGACTTCAGCATTGACGCGTCTTATCGACTTAGATAGCTGATTATGAGGTTCTGAATATCAAAGGCGGGGAAGACAGTAAGTCATGAACTGAATGCAAGGTGGTGTACAAGACACGAATTCTGACTGGACCTAGTAGACGATGTTGGAGAAGATAAAGACGATGTACAATCCTACACCTGGAATGCCGCCTGAAAAGATAGGTCCGACTGTAGGTCAGAATAGTGAGTGTCACCTAGGCGTACTGTAAAATGTAGAGAGCAAGGGCTGATGATTTATCTAATACTGGCTGGCTCCCTTTCTAGTTGGTAAAATCACATTACCTTCAACTGAATTAAGGTTCTATGATTTAGGTGGACAGAGGGATATAAGATCGATTTGGCCAAAATACTATGACGAATGCCATGCTGTCGTATTCGTAGTTGACGCTTGTGATCAAGCTAGATTAACAGAAAATTGGGAGGTGTTTGGTCGGTTCATTCAAAGCTCAAGTCTGAAATCTGATTGCCTAAAGATGACATTCTGTGTTGAAGCTGATTATAAAATTATATATAGACGAAGTACTAAATTCCCCTCGTCTACTCAATTTACCACTTCTGCTACTTGCCAACAAACAAGATAGTCCCACATCACTCTCAGTAGCTGAAATCAGAGAATCGTTTGATGCTTGGCAAAGATCACGTTCAAATAGAGATAATGACGAAGAAATATCAGCACCTTCCCAGGACAGCAAACAAGATAAAGGGAAAGGAAAGGCAAAAGAAGTACCGCAACCTCAAGAGCAGACTAGTAATGAACCAATTGGTCAGAATGCAGAACGAGCAGTAGAAGAGGATACCAAATGGGATGATGGTGGTGCAAAAGACGAAAGAATGGCTAGTTTGGACGTTATGGGTGTATCCGCCGTAGAAGGGTGAGTGATTGACTTCCTGTTAAATCTAACTCACATCATGACTTCGATTTGGAAACAAGGCTAATAACTGGATTTAGAACCGGTGTAAGAGATGCTGTAAATTGGTTATATATTCGTGTACAAAATGCTCGTAAGATGTGAGTATCTCAAATATCAAAATCGCTTGTGGAAAACGACCTGACCTGTTCGTCCCCTTCAGAGAGACTCGTGCATAGTCTGTGTATTGTCAATTGTAAATCCATATACCCTGCATGCAAAATATACATTCGCTTTTTCAACTCGACCTCTTCTCGTTTCAATCAATATCATCTTGTGGGCCCCTCAAACCGATGGTTTGATTTCCCATGTCAACTGTAAATCCATACCAGAATTGATCTCCCAAGACAATTCATAAAGAGCGCGAAAAATCAACTACCTTCATCAAACCCGGTATCCTACTGTCGTGTCTGGGTATTCTGTAACGACAGGCACCGTTTGGTCATGATGTAACGGCTTGTGTTCGGATGTTGGCGAAATGCCTGCTGGGGAAGACGGACGATCCAATGGAAAGTACTCAGGTAATGATACAGCTATAACAAAGAGATATGCGATACTATTCGGGGATACTGTGTTAGCCGCATGGACATGCACGAAAACAAGGTTGGGCTCACAATTCAAATAACATCTGTAGAACCCAAAAAGCAGTTTTAGATTTTATTGGCTTATCGGATCCATTGGTGTGACCATGGATTATTCTGTAGATTCCCACAATGAATAAGCAGCATGTTGGTATAAGGATATATAAGGTTCTGGATGCAGGAAGCTTGAAGTAAAAGTGAGTCAATATGGTTATTGATGCCAGGAAGACAAGTATAACTGCAGTTTTGAAGGATTCAAGATATTATCGGTAAGTTCAGGTATCTATAGATTATCAGGTTGAATTGTTTTTGGCTTACGTAGCGTCAGGATATAACTTGTTTCTCTTAACCCTTGTACCACATTAAGCCAAGAAGACGACTTGAAAGCATCTGAAGTTACAGCACCTGCAGCTATAGTGACTATAACGCACGCAATCAATAAAACCGACAAAGCTCTACGAGGGAATGGAATTATATTGATTAGTTTTTGATCCCTAACTCTCTGGTTGTCCGTACTTACAATCGAAGTGGTTTCAGCCAATGAGGTCTACTTGATACCGGTACATTCCCTTCAACGTTTCTCTTCCAACATTGAATAAATGGATCAATCAAGAAGATGTATCCAATTGAGATGAGTACGAGCTCGGCAACTATACAACGGTGGTCTTTAGTATACCACGTTCATGATAACGCACCACAACAATCATCAAAAGATATATATTGCTTACTAATTTCATTAAGACCGTAATCTCGTTTAGACATGATAATTCTCAAGATCAGAGCTGAAAACCTTATGGAAACGAAAATACATGGTCTCAACAACATGAGACTTCTAGACGATTTCCGGATCAATCGCATGCACAGTACTGGCAGTGTTATAGTATACTGTAAGAAAAGGATATCAATTTGGGTGAACCCCATTGGTGAACGACGTATCTATATAGGTTGAACATAGTATGATATGTTATGATATGATGACTTACAGCAATGAGAAACACTAAAGAAGGTGCGAAGTCTTTAGAATCCGGAAAACCACCTGTAAAGTTGATTCTACCTACTACATCTTTACCTGCAAATTCACTAGACATCTTATGGCTCCACAGAACAAATACAATATTGCAGCTGAAAGCTATCAGACGAATTCTTTAGGTTCAAATAACGATATTGTCTTAGATGGTGTAATGGATATAGTGTTATCTAACGAAATGCTTAGCTTAACATTCTTCATTGCAAGGCATTTCATATACACACATATATATATGTGTATATATGTGTGTGACAGTTGTGTATCTCTATGGTGTGAGAATGGGAAATTAAGATGTAAGGAATGAATAAAGCACGATGTCCACTCGAGATTCCGGAAAAGGATAAAGGAAAACCCAGAAAAATGCTAAAGATTAAAGTCAGAATGACTCACTTCGAGCAGATACGTTTGTTAGCAAATCTTGAATCTAGATCCCATTTTAATTGCAGTGCAGAGCATTAATGATCGGTTCATGCAGTACATGTGTTCTGGAGGAGTGTGTGAAGGACTGTGTATAAGCGTAGAGGGATCTGAGACTAAGCGAATAACTTTATCCACCATACAGGTTCGAAGATTGGGAAATATTATTTTCAGAATCTGTTCACACGAAGATGTCTTGGCAATTGGGTTGTCTTTTACCAGATATCATATAGATATAGATGCTTGCAATAACTATTATATATATCATATATACGATCCAGGCACAAGAAGAAAGAATGGTACACAAATTATACGATGGTAGTGCGTACAGTATGCATAATAAATACCTGACTTCGCATCACATGATATGGTGAATGATTTCACTAGCAAATTTTATTGAAGATCTGATAGTCGTGCGAGACGTGCGAGTCGTGCATAAAACCCAAAATATAGTATCAAAGAGTGAGATTCTCGCTACTGTACCGAATTACAACCTGCTCTTACAACATCAATTTAGATTTATTAATTGTTAGACGGCTCAATCTCTTTGACATTCACTATCTATCCAGACGCCACCATAAGGACCTAAATGATCTAAAAGACTGCTTTTGCCTAACTTCACACTATTCGAACAATCTTCATATTTCATATTATCGGATGAAGACCACATATTCGATTTACAGAAATAACCTAGATGAGGATTGGGTCCAATCCAGTATTCATCGTTTGTATGATGGGACAAACCTAGATTGCGTTCTGGTAGATGTGTGATAGTATCAAAGTAGGAGGTTATCCTATTGATCTGAAGTGTAGATTGATGGTCCTTTTTTGGCCTCCTTGTTTTAGAAGTAGAGCGTAACATTTCATCGACTAAACTAGCGAAATGGATATCTCCTACTCTTGGCAAGCCAAATAGATTCACGTTGATATCAACCTTCGATCTTAGTGACGGTAGAGATATCATATCCAGTTCCAAACCCAGCCCCATCGCTACTAGTAAACCTATGGCGCTACCTAAACCATGTCCTATAATTTCAACTTCCTTTATAGGCTGATTCACAACGGCTGCTAGTGGTTGAGATAAAGAAGTGATATATTCTTGTATGATGTTTTTATGTGATGCTATGGTAGGCGGAGGGTTTTCGATTAATCTAATTATAGATTTCAAAGCTGAATTACCATGTGAGCGTAGTGCATTTAAATACGCATGATAGAGCATCGGTTGGTGTCCCTCCTGAAGCACAGGTAGATGGTGGAAGGGGTATAGCGAATCTTTGAGTGGAATTAAGGTGTCATTGTCTGCAGGAGTCGAGGCGAGTAACTCAAGCAAATCATTTGTCGTTGATAAAGATGAAAATACTAGGCTTAGCGTTTGCGTGGAGGGTGTATGTGATATATACCCTTAATATTCAGAACACGTATGATCAGCACACTGAGCGGCTCGTCTGTATTGAACTATGAGGCAATGAGAAGGAATCCAACTTACATCTCATATCGCCTCCCACACGTCGATCTACAACAAATTCAGGTTTATCACTCGAAATAATTATGCTATTTCCTTCTGTATGATAATCATGCTCGGGCTGGTAGTGATAGTGACGTCTATTGCTTTTCGCCTGATTAACGAAAGAGTTCGATATGTGAGGTTGAAGTTTACTTTCGTTCGAACAATATGCTGAGCTGTTGGTGCATAGGATCAGAATACTACGTGTCAGCTCAATCATCGAGTTAGAGGATTATCGATACACAGTAATGTATATGACTGACTTGATCATTGTTGCCATTCTACCAATCTCCATCATATCACCCTTGGAAAGTGGGGTTCTGCCGTACGGTAATTCATCTTGGGATTGTTTGTTCAATGTCAATATCGACGAAATTGATTTTGAGGGCAAAGCCGATACTACGGGTAGAAATAAGTGAAGTGTCGTAAACAACAGCATCGTATATTATGTACTGAAAGTAGTGATAATGTGACTTGATGATTTGAGCTGATACGGATAGGTATGGGGTCAATATTAATCTATGGTATCCTGATAAATCAATCAAGTGGTGATAGCAGAGATGGTCGAAGGGTCTTGATGAATTCTCTGGAATAATGGTAGCTCGACATTCCATGGTATGCTGAGTATCTCAGCATAAAATGTCGAGTATTTTAGCATATTGCATCTTCTGAATAAGACCCTCATAAAATCTGTTGGGTTTTGCGGAAGCAGTCAGTCTCAGTCAAAAACACATATTGGTGAACGCAATTTAGACTCTATCGATGAAACTCTGGAAGACTCCAACTTTGAGACCTTCTCCATGAATTGATTGGCCTACATAAATTCGTCGATAAGGTAGCGCAGAGACTGATTGACTCGATGGCGCGTGATGAGTGTTCTAATATCATTGGTACATAGACCATCTGACTGTTGAAAGGTCATAAGTGCGAGGCACAAGTTGTAAACTGTCGACTTAGATTGATCCATTTTGATGAAACGCGTTTTGTATCAAAGGGGAAAAGGAGAATTGATTCATACATTTTCTGTTTTCCCAATGTTCGAATTTGAATAAGAGGCTTGAGAAGATTACTCTGATCTGACATATTGATTTGCATTGAAGTATATCGAAATGTATTGAAATGAATGGAAGGACGACCGACGGTGTATAGCCGAGACATCGAAAAGATCTGAACCACATGTTATATCGTCTCAATTGGCTTCTGTACCATCGTTTTATTTCAGTTGTAGTTCATGGCTGAAAGACAATAGTCTCCATCGACAAATTTGATGCACCCCTTGATTGTACTTGCGTGTCTTGCTTGATACCAACGTATGTTGCTATACATGTCTGATCAAATGTCATGGTTTAGATCATAAGCAAATATTTTGCCGGAAGGTGATTCTATTATATTGATGATAACTGAATCAAGCTTATCTGTTGGTGAATTAGTTAGTCACCATTTGGGGATAAAGGTTAACCATCTAAAGTAAAGTGAACTTAGATACTCCATGAGCATTTTATTATTGCCGAAGTTTCATGTTATCGACATATCGATCGATGCCCACAACGAAGAAAAAGAGTACATGTAAGCTTACCACAGCTTTCTATTTTCTGGATTGTAGTATGTATTATCTTTGCCATATGCTTTACCCTAAGCATGTTTCAAAATTATGACAGCATCCCATACAATTTTTTAACTTTTTTCCTGACGGGTGTGCGGTTGACGACTCCAATAACTCTATTTTGTTATCTGATTTCTAGACTCATCAGTCGCCTGTATAAGATTTCTAGCTAAATGTGTTCTTCGATTTTTGTTAGATAGGTTTTTAAGATGAAGAACAGGAAGATCATTCTAAAGTAATTCAAGTTTAGCTCTTTTCTCCTCCAGAATATTTTAGCTAGTCGCTCGACACAATCCGCAGCATTACCAACGTTATGGTATTACTGGTTTTTGTTGTGGAGCCGATTGTTATAGACACTTCTACAGCATCATCATATATGTACCGTAGAAGTCTCGACTTTTGACAGATGACTAAGGAACCGCTAATCTTTTCTTGAGTGCTGTTCGAAATTCACCGACTTTTTACATACAATTGAAGATGAAGCCGCTGAAACGGAGGATGATCCCGCAAAATTGAAAATCATGGAAAGTTTTATCAAAAGTAATTACGATTTATCCCATGTGAAAAGATCAAAAATTATCAAACTACAGCTCGAAACGAAACGGCCGCGGAGCGATTGCATTCTTAATCAGGGTTATCTCATGCTAGTATAGTATATGTAGTGTAATCCACCCCAGAAGTGAGAAAAGAGATCAAAGCGAAACAAGCTAACGAGTTTTGCCAAGGATGGTCGTCATGTTCATTGCTATGTCATGTTAGCTCAAAAGTAGAGCGGTTTCTCCTTCGCCTTCCATTCTGACGGATAGTCTTGTTTTATCAAGATCATGTCATATCTCGTTCCATGGATAGGTGTAAAGGTGACAAGCTATGTATATATTCGATTTATTCCGAACGAATGGCTTGGAATTGCTGTAATATCAAAGTCAATTAAGCAGTTTAAAGCAGGTTAGCTTCTGTCTCACTTCTCTCTACTCCGTTTGCCCTGAAAGATAGCGTCAAACTTTGTTCCATCTCTTTTCCCCGAACATCTCTTCATATCCTTCACCTCCTCACTTTATAGCTTTTCAGTCGCATATCTTCACCTCTTTGCAGAAATTCGAGATAGTCAGTGCGGTACCAAGGCTTATCTGCATCAGATAAAGCTTCCCCGGGAGTCCGCTCACATCTAGGTATACAAGGCCATGTTCATTCTGGTGAACGCGACATCCTGAATGCATACTATTGATGATATGCCTTTGGTGGGATTAATTTTATCAATCCTTTCGAGAGCAGAACAGTACCTTCAGTACCTTTTGTCTTTTGCGTAGTACAGAAGAGTATGCAAGTCAGGTTAGTAGTGCTACCGGAATGGCGTAAAATTTCCAACTCGGTACCTTTTATCCCTTTGATATTATTGTTCTACTTCTCTGCTTCTTCCTCATTACTTAATAGCTTTTTACCGCAGTGTATGGGCAGTTTTGGAGATCACCTATTTACTGTATCTATTTTCTCCTGTATGTAATTGGTTTGCCCAAGATCAGGGAGACCGTAGGCGATTTAGTCATTTTTTTGGATATGTATTTGACCACAATTGTATATTCAGTCGTGGTTGTGAGGCGGGAATAAAGAAGATGGAAAAAGAGAATGAAAACAAACTACGGGTCGATCCCCCTTTTTGGTTGAAAACCTTGAACATGAATAATCACCCTAGCTTATAGTAGAAACTTTAAAAATAAACATCATACATACATCCCAGTTAGCTAATAAACGAATGCATCCGATTTATATCCCTGCTCTTAATATTCCATGATGAGTCAACGATATTAGTGTTTTTCATCTTTGATTTTCTGGGATTCGTATTCTAATTTTAACATTCCAACCATTTCTGTTGGAACACTTAAAACATCTTTTAATCTAAAACATAAAACATTAATCACTCGTCATCTTCTTATCATCAATAATTGCCCTAATCTCTTGATCGATCTTTATTTTTTGCTTCTTTTCCATTGATGGTATAGGTCATCTAATCAACTATCTTGCGGACCAATAATCAGTCGTTTCCATCTCGCTTCGACCCTTTCCTCTTATCAGATATACCACAACAATTGCGTTTCCCTTCTTTACGTCAAATCAACAAACAATCCTTAAACAAAACATCCATATCCTGAACAGTCATCAATCAAGTCTCACCATTATCTAATAAAATTGAAGTAACATAGGTCTTTTGGAATTGTTCAATACACAGGATTTTGTGTTGCAATCTAGCGAGCGACAGGCAAGGTGAGTGCATGGTCGGATATTTTCTTGTTGATAGGTTGATACTCTCCGTATTCTCCTTCTTCTCTGTTGCATCCTTCCTATCCTTCCACCTTACGCTGCCAAAGGACTATATAATCACTTTCTATCTGTGCGCATCATTTGTAATCCCCTATTCCCCTATTCCAGTTCATCTTTCACGACTGTACTGGGATTTCTCATCAATTCCTACTCAAGCTGTCCTCGCATCCTAGCTCTTACCTCATGTTCACATATCTTGCTATGTTGCTTCTCTTTAAAGGAAGAATGACACCACACCGAATGTGGTAGAAACGGGCTTACGGTTTGTGTCAAGGTGTCAAAGCGGGAAAAGTGGGACGGTGTGTTTATTGTTATGATCGGTGGATATCATCTCTCCTAAACCATCCTATCTCTCATTGCATTATGTCACATCTGAATTACTTCCGAGGAAAACTATCGATTGAAGGGAATGCTGATATTCATGATTGCTATTTCAACCTGCTATGGCTTCAATCTCAGACCGAACGACAATTGTACCATATCTCCTCAAATCAGATTTACCACATCTCATTGATCTAGGCTAGCTTTAAAATCGTAGCTCATACAAAAAGTGTACCGTATATGTCTAAAACGGGATCATCAATTCGATAATCAAAGGTCAAGCAAACTAGTCTGTTGGATATCCACGGTATTCATACACGGAATACGACACCGGGATTGTCTGGTTGCTATTGGTTTTACTGTAACATCTGACAAACAATTAGGGAAACTATAGATAGCGCTTCTCCGAAAGAGGTATTCTAAACATCGGTGAGTCCGCTCCGTCCTCATTCGTCATTGAGCAGTATCTAGAGGGGATAGGAATAGTCCCAGCTCGGAATCACCCCTTCGATCGGATCCTGTGTCAACCTTATGTCGTATTTTTCATCTCAAATAGAAGTGCAGAGTAACAGCTAAGAAGAGAGAAAATCGCTGAAGAAGCTGTAAGGGAGCTTCGGTCATTTTCGAGGGGTGAAATGGAGAAGTTTTGCTGGTTTGGTTAATTCCGAAAAGAGAACCTCGATCGCCTTGTATCTTCTCAGGTTATCCCTTAGTGTGCCTTTGATCGTGATCTAAAAGGAAAACTATCATAATGTACCAAAAGTTCGGGAATGACTCTTTCACAACATCATGCTGCACTCCAATGGATGATCAAAGCGTTCCTTGTGTAATCTGCGATTGTCAAGTTACCCAAAGAGTAAAAAAGCTGATCTCATTCCTGTTTACTCAGCATTCCACTTCCACTCAACGTAGTCTACCGCTCCCTAGCAATACCTATACTCCCCGCGAACTGCTGTCATAAGAGAATAGATGAACTATCAACAGTTCAGATGAATTTGCGGTATATCCTTCAACTAGAAAAGGTCTCAAGTCACTCTATAAAACCCCTTTCCTGACCTGAAAGCGACATTATCCATCTTACTTTTTCCATCTAATTAGTCGTCTTAGCAATATCGTATGATACGTGTCCTTTCGATGTCACGTCCAGACTCTATATCACCGCCCTTTCAAGGTGCTCGGATCTCACATAGCCCTACTACACCTGGTCAAAACAAGAAACGGAAAAGAAGTGAACATGTCAAGAAATCGCCACAGCATAGTCATCCTGGAGAGAAAAGAGGCTCTACAAGCCGGTCTCCTATAATATACCTGGAACACGAAGAAGACTACGGAGAAAGCAAATGGCAGAGTGAAGAGTATAGTCGCAAGCCATTGCATGGTTTCAACTCAACTGGAAAGTCAACGGCAGGGGAAGGACGAGAAGGATGGTAAGTGTAATGCTGACTCGTCAGCGTCATTCGATCATTCTGACTTGTTTTATCACAGGACGTATCACTTGGAGGTTATTCAGCAGCCCCAGCGTGCAAGAGCTTGCGGTTTCGGTAATAAGGTGAGTACGCACAGCTTGGCTGAAAAGATATCATCTGACCAAAAGAACAGGATCGAAGACCCTTGTCACCGCCACCTATCATACGTCTATGGATACGGACGGCATCTGGTTTAGTGGTAGATCCAAAGTAAGTAAAATGCTGTCCGGATAAAAACGGAATTGAGCTTACCCAAGACGGCTTCGTTTTAGCACTATCGATCCTCGATTTCTCATCTTGATGGTCGACCTATGGTCGGCTGACCAGCAGCAAGAACGTAATGTTGTCATGCACCCAGTATCAGCCGGAGTTTCAAGGCTTGAGTCGCCTTCTCTCGGTCAGCTTGATCTACCTACTGTGGCTGGACCTTCTTCGAGACCTAGTACAGGTACATCTAGACCCGTGAGCGGTTCAAGTGCCGGTCTCTCATCGTGGTCAGGGGGGTCCTGGAAGCAGCCGAGTAAGTTGGTCGCGGTGTGACTGCTTTGAGTATGCGCTTATCGTTCGGATTCAGATTATCAATCGCCTGCACCCCCTCCTCATATCGCACCATATTCCCATGCATCCCCTAAACCCCATGTACATATAGATCAATCCTCGCCTTCTAGTGCCAATACTCGTCCACCACAATCTGCTTGGACAAGTGCACGACCGCCACCGCCACCTCCTTTCCATCGCACGCAAAGTTATGGAAGTCGACAGTTGGAGCATGATCCTGATCCGCCGAGACCGAAAACAGCTCCATCTCCCCAACATCCTTTACAACAACAACAACGTCAACAGCAATCAATGTCCTCACCTCGTGGTCTGGGACCTCAAAAAGCCACCCTCAACCTCCCACCTCTCGCATCTATCGCCGAAGAACGCCCAGCTCCTGTCACTGGCTTGACCTTGCCGGCTTTCCAAGCTCAGAAGGAGCAACAATTACTGCGACCGACAAGTAGTAGTAGTTCTGCTTGGGGTAGACCAAGAACAGCTCAATCAATGACTGACGCTAGTACAGCTCCTACCGATTATACACTTGGAAGACCTATATCAAGCTCTTCATCTAGTTGGTACGATCCCGTCGAATATGGTCACAGGGAACGACCTTCTTCTTCCTGGTCAGAGATGAGACCTTGGTCGTCAGGTCTAAACCCCAACTCGCGTCCGCAATCTTCTGCTGGACTAGGACTACCGCCTTCGCCACATTCTTCGCAATTCGCATATTCATCGAGATTTCCAGATCAACAATGGCCACCCACGCCTGGTAGTCTCACATCTCCACAACAGGGTCTATATAATCCAAATCAGAATCCTTGGGATATGGAAAGATCGAACTATTTTTCTGGTACTTCTTCTTCTCAACCTGCTGCTCAGTATAGTCGAGTCTTAGTAGGCAAAGTAACAGCAATATGTCATAAATTACAAGATGACGAAGACAAACCTGGTTTATATTTCTTTGCTGCTGATTTAGGTATAAGAACAGAAGGTACATTTACCTTGAGAATGATGATGACTGACATAGCTTCGTAAGTTGTCATCATAATCACTGGCCCGACGTATAAGACACATTTGCTGATGTTCGTTTATGGCATTGATAGTATGATGAAACCAGAAGTTACCTTAGGAGCTAAAGCACCAGTTTTAGCTGAAGCTTTCTCTGAACCATTCACAGTATAGTGAGTCAACCAAGTACTGTAATCTCTATTGAAAATGGCTGATCAATCATTTCTTTCATAGTTCGGCTAAAAGATTCCCTGGTGTTATACCTACAACAAATCTCACTAAAGTGTTCGCATCTCAAGGGGTCAAATTATCAGTTAGAGAGACGAAAAAAGGATCAGGAGGTGGAGATGATGCTGCTGAAGATGATGATGAGGATTAGATGGTCTTTACGAGCGATTCCCATCTATCCCCGTATAATCGATAGCTATTCAACGAATCTAAGTATCATATCTAAGGCTATCAGCTTATCTCACTGCCAATATATTACGTTGTACACATTCATGCAAGTCTTTGCTCTATTTACGATACATAAGTCATAGCAATTATGCATGAAATAATGGATCGAAAGCAATATGTCCAGAGAATGCAACTGAAAATATATAATGCAGATCTATGTGTTGCTAAGATGAGCTTAGCACTACCAAGGATTACTTTCAGCTTCCTTTTCGTCCTGTTGTCTTTTCCGTTCTGTTTCTCTTTGTATCTCATCTTTTTCAATACTACTCAATTTACCGAATCCTAAGCCGCTATTGTTACTATTACTGATATTGGTACCACGACCACTACCGCCCCAACCCTCATTAGCGGCAGCCATGAAAGGATTCATATCTATAAATTCTTTTGGATGTGGTCTAGCAGGTGGAGCTGATCTGACTGGCTTTGGTGTATCCTTCAGTATATCATTAGCCGAAGGCAGATTACTTGATGACGAAGAATTCCAGGCATTCCAAGAGAATACAGGTGATTTGAATAATCCAGATTGCGATGAGGATGATTGTAATGTTATTGAAGAGGGTTTTTCTTCTGTGGGTGTGATGGTGGATGATGAGAATGAAGGTGATGGTGAAGGTATCGAAAGATTAGGTATTTGAGGTTTTTCCCATGAGGGTAGATCGGATAATGATAATCCTCTTGTCATATTCATAGTTGAGGTTATATCACCTTCATCATCATCGTTATCATCATTTTCAGGGAATTTAGGTATACTAGTTGTATTGGCTGATGACCATGTATTACTATTATTCAAAATGTTATTATCATTTATTACTATAGGAGGTGGGGCAGAACCACTCCTTTCAAGGGGCGAACGATTGTTATCGGTCAATGAAATACCTGGAATAGGTTTCGTTGGTTCAGGTTGTTTCAAATTATCAATATCGATATCTTTACCTAAAGCTTCTGAAATAGCTCTAAAATCAAATCCAGCAGTTTTTGAAATTGATTTGACTGCTTCTTCTTCTTCTTTTATAGCTTTTCTGATTTTTTGTTCTTCTTCCTTACGTTCTTCTTCTGTTTTATTGGATGTTGAGGCATGATTGGGACTAGTTGATGAACCTGGAATTTCACCTAAATCAGATTCTTCCCTAGGTGGTAAATCATCATCGTCTTCATATTCATATCCTCCACCAGGTCCTGGTGTGGGTAAAGGTGTTGGATCATTGCTTTTCTCTTTATCTGGATTAGGTGTATTTGAACCTGAACCTGAGTTTCTAGCAGATCTGTTCCCTACGGGGAATATACCCAGAATTTTACGTCTATTCTGTTTGGCTTCTTCCTCTGCTTCATTGACAATTACACGTTCTTGTACACTCATATCGACGTTTGGATCCTGATTCCAAGAAATTGGTTACATGTCAGCAAAGTATAAGCCGTTAGTCTGATCGCGAATGCTGAAGAAGAAGAAGACGCCTACATCGGGTTCATCGAAATACTCCGCCGTTACTGGAAAACCAACTTTAGCCAATAATTGAGGCATACAACTTCTATAACTCATATGGCCAGTAATAATCTCTGTAACATCTACATTTTCTAATCCAGCAACGGTTTCCACAGGTCTTAAACCAGCGACTGTATTTAATCCACCTGATGTAGCTCTGAATAGATAACCTAACATCCAATCATTTGTAGCATACCCATTAACGAATCTTCCGGCAACGACAGATCGGACGTCAAGCCATGTATCTTTGGAAGCTGTCACAGTTGTACCAAATATGAAGACATCTTGTACCAAACCATAAGCTTTGACTCTTGCTAATTCTGTTAAAGCGTAGAATATTGCTCGAGCACCCAGCGAAAATCCTATCAGGGATATCGGTCGAACACCAGCATGTCGATTCAGTATAGTGTCTGCCAATACGAAACCAGCTGCTCGTGCTCGATCCAGAGCATTTGACCAAGGGTTATCAATCAGGTAACCAAGCTTGGTGAGAACTAAAGTCGGATGTATGTCATCAGTACTTCGCCTGAGAACATTTATATACGATAGAAAAGCAATACCCACGAATAGGCCATTGCATAGCACTCATCAAAGCTGTCATTACTGTAGCTGCCAGTACTTGTTGACCCATGGAAGTCAAAATTTCACCAGTAAGAATCTTCATAGCACTGCCCATTTCCTCCATCATTTCCGGTTCCCATAAAATGGAGAATACATCCCCTATTATTGGATCAAGCACAGAGAAAGGTAATCTGACATCATCAAATTTGCTTGCCATGAATCTGTACATATTATTAGCCGTTCGCTCTAGAAGAATGTATATGAAATACAGTCACTCACCCTCCCATAGTGATGTAGCAACTGACCCGCTTGTTATTATGTAGAGGCTTCAGCTGGAATATCCTTACTTCTCTTGTTCTTCTGGCCATACCTCTTGCAGCAATATTTGCACCTGAAAGCACACCACCGGTAGTAATAAGACCTATACCACCTGCACCAGCCAAAAATGTTCCTGTCCCGGTGATACCTACAGTACCTAGTGCTGCACCGAGACCAGCTCCTATCAACGGGGCTGCCAGACCTGCTGATAATCCAATGACTAAGCCCCCACCAACAGCAGCTAAACCCATCAAAGCGTATCTCTTCGTTTTCGCAGCTTTCTTCCTTCCTTCTATTATACCGTCTTGTGCTGTCTTTTCGTGACCTTCTTGAATCTCCAAAGCATCTGTCACCCGATTTTCAAAACGTATTAAATCTAACCATTCAAATCCTAAAGCCGATGATACCTGCTCTAAAAATGCACGGGATCGTGCATCATACACCGAGTCTGCGATAAGAACTAAAAAGAGGTCACATAATACAGTCCAACGTATATCCAGTGTAACTTTTTCATCTGTGTTCGACAAGGATGTCGATACACCAGGTAAAGAAGGCAATGGTGCAGGATTCGTTTCCTCGTCTATTTTCCCTTCCATCTGCATACCGTCATCTGTTTCGTCCCGGTTTACCGTTGGCTCCAACAGTTCTGCAGGTTTCACTTTAGGCGTTTCTTCAGGGTCTGCTCCTAGATCTGCTTCTTCTACTTTTTCTGGTTCTATATCAGCGGAAGAAGATATACTTAGTGATCTTGAGGGTTGTGGTGATTTGGAAGGGGGAGGAGAAAGCATAGAAGCGATATCACCGTCGTCGTCGTCGTAATCGAATGATGGCAGTTTTACAGGTGCAGGGCGATGCTTGGAATCAGAAAGTGGGAGTTTGCTGGCTGAGGTAGAAGAGGATGCAGAGGAGAATGAAAATGGATCGTTTGCATCGGTATCGTCGTCTTCACCGAAAGGATTCGTGGTATTCTTGGGCAAAGGCGATTCCTCTCTAGGTTGATAAGGTGGTGGTGGATTTTCCTCTTCTTCTATCTCTTGCTGAGTTCTTCCGGCTAATCTTTCTGTCTCAAATTCGATATCCCTCTCAGCTTCGTCCTCCTCTGCTTCCGCTATAGCTTTAAGATCTGCTTTTTCCTTTGCTCTAGGGTCGAAATCTGGGTTGTTCACTGTATGTGTGGTCATAAGGGCTGGTACCAAATCAGAGGGATCTACTCCATGTTCTGCTAACGACTCTATCATTCGTTGTTCTGCAAGTAAAGTTGAAGGGGTTAGTCGAAGTGCCATAAATGACAGCAATATCTAAAATTAATTTCAGCAAAGACCTTATCCACTCACCATCTCTTGTCAATTCCATATGCTGATACAACCTAGCCATAATCTTTATCATCCATATATTACCACTTTCTACAACTGGAACATCATTCTTTGATTTACCTTTTAAACCAATTTTACTTTTAGTTGATGAAGGGAATGATTTATGACCTTCCCAACCTCTACTCATATCTTTTAACATTTTTTTAGCTATCAATTGACATAAACCAACATAAGCGATTCTTTGACCTTCTGTTAATAAATTTTTAGTTGCTTGCATTTGACTTAATGGTGTCATTGCTTTATCCTCATCAAATAAGTATTTTGTTCTCATGGCGACTTCTTCAGATTCTTCATCTTCATTTAATCTTAATCTTGTATAATCAGATTCATCTTCCATTACTTTTTCTCTCCACGAATCACCAGAATATCCATAAGTATCTTCATCTAACTCTAAATGTGATCCTGTTGCATTACCAGTAGTATTGTTATTGCCTGATGGATTTAATGTAGAGCCAGAAGATGAAGATGAAGATGGATCCAATCGTACTGGTGCTTGATAATGATATCTCTTAACATCTTCTTCATCTAATCCAAATGGGTTAGAGTCACTACGGACCACCGGCATGTCTGATTAAGTGGATAAAAAGGTTAGATGAGTATATTCCGGAATTCCTCGCGACAACCAGGTAAAATCACACGATAACGAGTGCAGGAATCTATGGACGTTATCACTCACCCTGCCACCCGTCATCATCATCTAGATCCGGCCAGCTATTCGAGTTGGAGTGTACAGCAGGTTGAGAGACAGACCGTCTGGGTGAAGGGATCATATCGTTTCAATCATCAAAGCGGTGATATCAGTCTCTAAATTGATCTGGATATCGTTTTGGGTATCGTTTGCTTGTGCTCAGCGTGTTTGGATGATGTATTTATGTTGTAACTTAATAGCAGAAACCTTTCCAGCTGTCTAGCAGTACAGCTTCAAGTATGTGCTTTCGTTATGACTTGATTACAATAATGAATGAATGAGAGAAAATAGAAAGATTGATTATGAACCGCGCATTTACCTATTTGCACGTACAAAAGTAACAACACTTCGGTCCGTACCTGACGGTCTCATACCAATTCATCCAGTTAAGATGCTTGATTATCGTTATCATCTCTGAGCTGATCGTAATCTTCCTTCATCAAACACCCACCTTCGTCTGTTCACGAGAACATGCACGACAAGTCAGCAAGTGAGGGTATCTGGCTGTAAGCTATATATTTGACTACGTTTGCTTTGTTACCATCTACGGCCATAGAAGGTATAAAGCATCGCCTCTCGTCTGCTCGGCGCAATTAAGTTACCTATCGCTCGGTTAGTACCAAGGTGGGGGACCACTTGGGAATCCCGGGTGCTGTAGTTTTTGTTTTTTTCTGGTATTCGCTTCTTTGCTCTTGCAGATGATTGTTTGGTTCAGGGAGCAATCTAATAGGAGATATGTAGTGTCTTGACAATCGACCTTGCTAGCAGGACTGCCATTTGTGATTAGTGTGACATGTCCATCGCTGCTACTAGTGTTTGTGTATAACATGCCATGTAGATGTATTAGTACAGGTGTATATCATCGGATGTCATATTTGGCAATGAATAGCGCATTATTATACATGATTGGATAAATACCCATTTTCGTTTAACCAAAGATATTATACCTTGAAGTCCTCCTATATATGTGATTTGCGAAAGACCCGGGATGTGTGTAAAAAAGGGAGTAACCATAAAACCGTATATATGCTTTTAGACTATATTACAAGATGAATGTAAAACAACAGATTTAATTATAATAATAATTCAAGTAAGTTGAAAGTTTCAATAATATTGATAGATGAATTAAGACGCTAAACCTGCACAAGGTACAGCTAAACACAAGACAATCCAAATGGAAGCTACTAAACTACCAACAATTAAAATATCTCTTTTTATATCAGAATAAACTTTTTTGATTCTTGGATCTTCAACTAATTTTTCTGGTCCGAAAACTTTTGGTTTTTTCTCTTCCATACCTCCTCCTCTGCCTTTACCTTTTTTGGTCACGTTTCTTTTCGATAACGTCTTTGAATTACCAATAGATCTGGTCGCTGTAGTAGACGATGAGGTTGCAGATGAAGTTGGATCAATGTAGTTTTCGTTTTCATCTTCATTAGGATTATAATTCTGATTGGTTTTTCTTAATTTCAACAAAATATTCGTAATCTCCTTATTTGCCCTTTGACTAGCTAATGAATGTAATCTAGATTTCGTTCTAACTAACGGTGCTCCACCGGCACTGAGAGTATTCGAAGTATTCGACGAATTGACATTAAGATTTGGATTATTTGATAAAGCAAAATTTATTGAACCTCTTGATGAAGATGAAGATGGTAAAATAGTTTCATTGATATCATTAGCTGCAAAAGGTGAAATTTCTCTCATTTGTCTTGAATCAAATGATATTCTGGGTGGTTGTGGTGACATATCGTCCGAAATTGGAAAGGCTTCAGATGCATTAGGAACCTTCACTGTTGATCTTCTGATTTCCATTCGTTTCTTTTCGATGTCACTTAAGCCTAGTCCTACTGCCAAACTTTTTTCTTGGTTATTTTCTAATACAGGTAAAGCAACTGTGATTGAATCAGATTTCGATAATGCAGGTGAACCAGAACTATGAATTTCTTTCATCGAGTTATCATCATCGCACTCAATAGAAGGTATACTTGCTACACCACCTAAATCAGCTAAAGGTCTAACTTCTTCAGGTAAAGTAATGTTGATTTCTTCTCTGTGGATTGAAGATACAGGTTGACTTAAAAACGATTCCTCTCTCAATTCCATATCATCATGCCTTCTTGAATTATCACTTTCCACCAACGTTTCTTCATCATCTAAATCATCCATTTCCCAAGGTCTAACTTGTCGATGTGATCTCCCCCAGACTTGAGAACAGAATCCTCGCCAAGCGGAATAGAATTGCATAGCACCGAAAGAAGCGAAAATCATAGAAAATAATCTCCAAGCTCGAAGGCCGAATGGATGAGCGGGTAAAAGTAGCGTGAGCAAGAGGTAGATCACACAGCCGAAACCAAAGTCAGCAGCTCCGACCATATACCTATGAACAGCAGATTAGCTTGTGGATCTTTATAACTGGCCAGTAAAAGCTTACCAGAACACCTGCTTGGGTCGATTAATATTACTCCTAGCGTGCTGCAGGAAATGCGGTAAACTTTGGTATTCCACGACATGGTATATTTCCTCGTATAGTGGTAAGAACTATTTGACATATGGTAAATATATCATTCTCGCTGGAGTATTGCTACACTACTCACTACTTCAGGCGCTGTACTCCTTGCCAAACAGATTTTAGTGTATTCTCTCAACTCATCGCTTATCGATAATTCCCTACTTCCACCTTTTTTCAGAAACGTTGCGAACGCTCTTTGGGCTTCTTCTCTCATAGGTTGTTGTGATGGTTCCGTAAAGACTGTTCCTGTAGGGGGCAGAGGAGGATGTGAGGTTTGATGTAATATTGATCGTAATGGATTAGTCTCATTTGGATGTGAAGCTGACGATGGACGTCTTGAACCTAACAAGGAATGCGTTATGGATAAAAGTCGACTTGCACGTCTATTTGCTGGACCTCTTTGATCTGGACAATAACATGTTGATCCAGTGACTGGACAATTCTGTAAATGGGCATTATCCGATTTGAATGGACTGATTTTTGATGAACCACTTATACTCCTACTTCTAAAAGGTTCACTGAATACGACAGGAGCTTCTGACTCTGGTTTTGTAACTGGAACAACTGACGAACCAGGTTTATCTAAATATCCATATGGATTATACCTATCACCTAATCTCGTACTTGGTATCGGTATGGTTTCTTTAACATTCTGTTCTAATTTTTCAAACCTATCTTTATAGCTTCTGTACCACAATATAAATAATAGATTTTCCGTTGTATATTCTTTGTTGGCTACGAAAGACGCAAAGTCTATAAACGATATAGGTGGACATGTGTCACCATTGAGTATATTCGATAATTTGAGCTCTTCCAATACAGGTGCGGTTGATGAAGATGCAAAACGGGCTAGAGGTGTAGACGTTGAAGAGAGAACCGTATGAACAGAAGATGCCTTCCTAGCTGACTTGCTTGCTTTGGCTGGTGTGGATTCACTCATTGTGACAGAGTGTATATAGTGGTGGTTATCGCTTCATATGTGTCGTGTTTATATGGTAATATTGCAATTTGACAAGGTGTTTTCTAAATTATCAATCTTAACCAGGAGTAGGGAACAGGAAAGACAAGAGTCTCTAAGAGTGATTGATTTTCCCCAAATTTAGATTTCAACCGCCAAGATTTCGTTGTTAATTTTGTTGAGCAGACTAACGCGATTGATGATATTCAGTGCAAAGCAATCCGGCCGATGCATGGGCAATTCTAAAGGATGAGCGAGTATATTTTGGAGATGCTGAAGTATTAGTGGTGTTCCCCTTTATCGTCGACAATCTATGTAAAATTCCCAGGTATAACCGTCGAAAGAGGTCGAAGCCAATCAAGTGCCTAACACGCCGCCTTTGAACCTCGTTTCGCTTGACTTGATAGCTTTATCTATTCTGGCGGTATGTTGCGGGGTTGTAGAGCAACGATACTATCCCAAGGATGTTAAACGTGTGGTAATGTAAATGAGGAAGATCGTGGGTACGATGATATCAAATTTGAATGCCAGGCGTAGAAGACATGTAGGGGTTTGAAAGAATGGCGCCAGCGGTGAATAATTGTGAGGAGATGTTTCGGAAAATGTTGTCGCGAGATAATTATTGTTGAATGTAGTGATTCCTCTGCAGATTATGATCGGCGTATGCTTACAAATTTGTTGATATTGATCAAAATCGAGGTGGGGTGGAACTGGTGTGTGAGTGAACGATCTAGGTGTACTTTTTGATTATTGTGGGTATACTATGAATGGTCACCTGATGTACCTAAACGAGTTGTTGTATTTTCTGACCGGTATTTGGTGAGAGTTGATAATCCTTGTCCAGCAGATTGTTATCAAGGTCGAGGTGAATGTATGTTCACTAAATGGTGATATAGGTATCTTTGGATGATGTACTGTATAAGCTCAATGAGCATGTGTCGATATCGATTTGGGAGATCAATTGTTACACTACGAGTACTAGTAATATGTTTATAATTGAAGGTACAAAAATGAGATGATGGTTAAACAATATGATCTGAGACTTTTTCTGGGAATGGTTAATCTATTACCCTTGATACATTTAGCTTTTGTCTCTTCTTTTCCCTGTACAGTACTTTTATTTTTTTTGGGATATATGGAGGAGCCGAGATGTACTGTAAAATATGGGTTGTAACTGATGGTTAACACGGAGTTTTAAGTTTTATTGCATTATGCAATGAGGCTTTTTAACAAAATGTAACCTCAATTGTTAACCACTACAACTGTACTACAGTATAATTTGGTTTTTATTGGTTAATCCCCTGTAGGAAAGATTACCTGACAAGACAGCTGCATATACAGAGCTTTTTCCCTTTTTCGATACAGACACATATTCTGTAGAGCATGAAGACATTAACAGGTAAAATAAAGCTCTGATCTTTCCCTACATTGTTATTGTTCTTGCCGCCCAAAACGAATGAACCCAGCTTTATTTACGTACTGTAAAAGCAAGTTATAGTTAAAATCCACTAATAAAGAGAAGTACATATTCTGCTGGTCTTCGCCTTCTTGGGATGGGAGACATTCTTGCCAAAAGGGCGATGATGATTTTTAATTAAAATTCTGAGAAAGAAGGAAAGAGGTCTAGGGAAGAGCGAGATGATTTTCAGGAACAGGGTAAAAAGAAAAACAGAAACAGAAACAACCGCAGATCTATACCTTACTTACCTCTTCAAGGGAGAGCGCAACAAGTGATCGGTACTATGTTTTTAAGCCTTCTGTAACATATCCCTTTTGGGAAGTTTTGTCATTGATCCAACCAACCAGAATCATCGTTAACGTATGTAAAAGTAGTGGCCAAGTTTTAAAACCTAATTGATCTTCACGATTTTTATTATCATGCAAGGAAGCTATCAAAGCTGGTGCACACATGAGCATATACGTATGTGTTCTTTACATGCCGAAGTCGAACTATACGCTGCTAGTAGTAGCTAGACTAAAAATCTATCAAGCATGTCACTGTTATTCATGTAAAACACTCAGTAGGTACGAGACATATTCTGTTGACATTTGACTGTTCCTTCGTAATAGAATACTACTTTAGTCTCATGCAATTTTCGGTTGTTAGCCGACACGACCGGTTTTGACATGATATGAAGTCCTAATCGATCAAGACTTGTTGGAAGGTAGAAACAGGATTCAACAACCTCACAAACGCTGATATGGCTTACATTATTCATTTCCCCACCTGTACCCCCACTTTTAATTTGGCGGAAAGCGACCACTTTGTGGCGTATTTAAGTTTATCGATTCCACAGATCTTTTTTTCCCTACTCCTAATATCGGTCGATTATCCAAGATATGTACGTTTGTATTCACCATTCGGACTTAACCTCTCCGGAGGATCAACATGTTATTCTGCGACTGCACGATACGCGAAGCTCGACTGTTACCGTCTACAACCCGAACACAAAGATGTGCTTTGATGAGAGCATTTGCTTGATTGAAAATAATAAGGCGGACGCTATTGATTTGATACAAAATCTGCGATACTATGTTAGGGAAGGCCTGAGCTGATCAATCCTGCTTAGGCAAAAAGCTTTGCAATTTGCTCGTCGTGAGCGAGCCTTCCAATACCGTCTTGTATTCTAGTACGGCTGAGATGATCATACAGCAACTGACCGATTCTGGCTATACCCTGCCATCTTGTGTATCGGTGCATGTGCGCACATACAACACTTGAATTGGCATGCGATTGTTATTGCTTAAGGAGGAGACCGTTACGTAATATGGCAGGTTCGGTTGCATCGCGTCGGGGCTACGTCACATCAAGGACAGATGTCCCAAAAGATAGATTCAGATATTTCCTTCATTCTATGTGAGGTGTTGAGGTGTTGACAACCCGTTTTAGCCAGCTGCATGCCTCATCCTACCCAGCTTGAACACAGAGTTCCAAGAAGATGAGTCTACCTAATCATCCACCAGATCATCCTGATCGTACATTGAAGGTACTTTCTTTCAATGTCTGGTGAGCAATTCCCGTTTGGTTTTCGTTTTTTTTTCTTCGCTGCAGAGAATTAAGCTGATCAAGTGTATTACCATAATTAGGGGGTTAGCTATAATATCAAAAGATCGATTGATTAGAATAAAAGCTATAGCAGAACATTTGGCATCTTCGAATTATGATATAGTCTGCTTACAAGAACTATGGGTGTATAAGGACTTTGAAATTGTTAGAGAAGCTGTAAGGAGGAATTTACCATTCTCAAGATTCTTTCATACGTAAGTTTTTCAATGAACCTTTGATCAATGAATGCTGGAAACTATCTCACGGAAGCTAATAAAAACAATAGAGGTGCACTAGGATCAGGTTTAGCTATATTCACACGATTCCCACTCATTTCAGCTCAGGCTTTACCGTATTCTTTATCTGGTTCACCAGCACAAGCTTTCGCAGGTGATTTCTTTGTTAAAAAAGCAGCTGCCAATATAGTCATTATACATCCAATTTTGGGTGAAATAGAGATATGGAATACACATGTAAGTGATTTATCAAATGCTATGAAAACAATGATAATACTGACCACTATTGACTTGCCCTGAATATCAACAGATGCATGCTGCGGGTGAACATCCACCTGATACTAGACAAGCACACAGAATAGCTCAATCATGGCAACTCGCAAATGCTATCAAAAATGGTGCTGCAAAAGGGCGATATATACTGGCTGTGAGTTGATTCTCTTACTCAACCCCGTTAATGATATTATCTGGAAGGTATAGCTGATCAAAGACATAACAGATGGGAGACTTTAACTCTCAACCCTGGTCAATACCGATAGGGATGCTAAAGCATCATGCAAATTTGACTGATTCCTTTGCATCTGTAACGTATACAGCGAATTCGGATTTAACACCTCTACCTGCTGAAGAAGCAATCAGAAAATATGGAATGACATGTGATTCAACTTTAAATACATATTCGGCTGGAAAACCAATACCATCAAATGTTTTGGAACAAGGTGGTAAGAGATTAGATTACATATTCTACAGACAACCTGCTATAGCAAGAAGAAGGCCTTTAGTCTGGGGTTATAGAGATGATGAACAATACAGTGGTGGAAATGGGAATGGAAATGGGAACAGTAGTGAGGTTGAATTAGGTGATTTTACAGGAAAATCAGGTCATATGGAAATTGGAAAACCAATCAATGAATCAATCTCGAAAGCACCAAAATTGAAATGCGTTTCATCGCAAGTCGTCTTAACTGGATTAGTACCAAATCAATCCTTCTCCTACTCTGATCATTTCGCCCTGTTCTCAACTTTCCAAATCGAAAGTCCGCCTTCATCAAACTCATCCCATAAGTTTGATCAATCAACATCTTCATCGACTAGCTCACAGAAACAATCCACAACAGCAGATAATAATTCTTTTACACCTTTAGTACCGTTAATTTCTGAACCAGAACAGATAAATCCTACCACTACCACATTTGCTTCTCCTACTTCACCTCAATCACCTAATCTTCCTTATAGCCCAAAAACAACATCTTCACCACGTACATCAGTATCGTCAACAACAGACCTGCATGCTAAATCAACAACAGTCAGATCTGCGTTACATACTCTTAGATTATACACATATATATCTAAGAAGACATCCAAATTTCATTTGAAGATATGTTTGACGTCTTTAATAGCTTTAGTTGCTTTGACTATAGGCTCAGCTTGGCAACCAAAATCATGGATACAGCCTATTTTCACTTTAATAGGTGGTTTATTAGGTGCTGCAACGGCTACTTTCTTATATACAGGTTTCGTTTGGGGTAGATGGGAAGAAGGTTTGTTAACTGAAGTAACAGAGGAAATGGAATTAGAGCTTAGAGTAGCAGAGATGGAAGAGAAAATCAATGCTTAGTATCGTTTCTTTTACTCGTTTATTTGCATTGCTAGACTTTATCTGGTGGTAAATTGCTGTTATACCCCGTATATATACATAAACTCTATAATGAAAGATTACAAGATGAATGCCACAACATACTACAGTAGACCTTCAATTTCCCACGGTCGTTGCAAGTGATGCGTTATGTCATGCATTGTTATTGCCGAGATAATCAAGAGGCGAGGACGAATGAAAACAAGGTTGATTTACGGCAATGCAACGTTCAAAATCCTTTCAACTTTTTTTCCACCTTTTCATAAAGGACAGTCAACTTTGGTAGTATCCTCTAACCGTCAATATCTCACTCAGCTGCTATCATTGTACGACACGATTCATAGCAGTCATACTCTGAATATACGGAATAAACCCTAAATTTCAAAAATTCGGCTCCACCTATTCAAGCACAAGCTTTACGTTCCTTCACCATGTCAATGTTACCAGTAATACCTAGAGCATGTAGAGCTTCTTCATCTAGACTTCCTCACATTCATCCTCAATTTACCCGAATACCATCCACTGTATCTCTAGTGATAAATCGTAAATTATCACTACTTCCTCCAAAATCACCATCATCAGTTCCATTCTTCTTACCTCACTTTGGACTTGGTGGAGGTAAACATCAAGCTCATTTACCTGATTATGCTAGTGGTGGAAAAGGAAAAGGAAAAGGAAAAGGTAAAGAACCTCAAAATAACTTTGAAGAAGAGGTAGATGATAGAGAATGGGATATCAGAGTTGGTAAGTTAACAGATTTTCATTACCGACTTTAATCTTAGCTAGATAGCTATCCCTATCATATAAGTCGAGTCTTGTAACTCGTCAATGCTGACACAGGCTTGATTTTTTTTTCTTCAACGAATAGCACGAGCAATGATACATCTCAGAGAAACTTTGCCATTATTTTTTGAACCACAAATGAATTCTGCAGAAATGTTTCCACATGATATATTCAGTAAACACGTTGTACTGAAATTACCTGCTCCGCTGCCTCTCAAAGTGAGTGCTTAGGTTTTAATGACAGTGAAAATGAATATTGTGAGGAAGCTGACCGTGATTACTTGCCGTATTAGATATCATCTCTTTCCGGATACTCTATGGCTTGTTCTCTGGCGAAAAGTGGGATGCATGGTAAGTCATAAGAGTTCAAGGAATATGGATTTTAGTATTTCTGCTTCCATGATCACAAAATATTTATACTTCCATCGGTCTCCATCCTCATAACCTATATATCATTCTCCTGATAGTCCGAATTATTTTGACGTATTATATCTTCTCTCAGCTCTACATACGGACCTTCGAACCGATTTAGAACGAATGTCATTCTCTCCTACACCCTCACAGTTAGCTCAATCAGATACCAGATCAGCCCTTATATTCGTCAAGAAACCCATACCTTCGCACCGTCAAAAGCAAATCAGAGTACAAGTAGCTGTTTATGGTACACCCAGACTACCCCCTCATAAGGTGAGTCCTTCAAAGTCTTTTATCAGTTGTTGCATTTCCTGATGACCAATTTAACAAATTTGGTGTAGGAAGCGAAATGGTACACTTCATCTGTTTACACTTTCTCACCATATTCCGGATTAATAACCTCGCATGAAGTTGAAACTATTAGACCGTTACCGGGAGAAGGAGTAGCTGAATGGTTAATGTCTAGATTGTTAGGATGGACATCGAGACAAAGTATAAACGAGGGTGCAGTACCTTGTCCTAGAACTGTGGCTTTACCCGTAACCTCTGAAATGGAGAGGTTCAAGAGGCGTCATAGTTCAGGTGGTCAGAAATAGATTAGAACCTTGAGAAAGGGACTTGTTAGCCACTGATATACTGAACGAGTACGACTCTTCGTAACTTAGCCTAGTGGCGGTATTATTCGATCTCTTTATAGTAATATTTGACATTCCTTTGTTTGTAGGAGCGTGAGCACCACTTGTTTTGATTCAGGTGACTATCTGATCGGTCAGATCAATGTTGACAGTTTTGTCTCGTTTGTATATACACATAACATGCATTTATCCCGTTATATATTGCAGGGATTTGGTAGTACATACACTTCCTGTTAAATTATACTTTGATTTGAGGATTAATTTTATATTCACATTATACGTCATACATTTTAAATCCCAAACCGTTTCAGGGATAGTGAGTGATGAACGTTCAATCCCCTTAATATCGATTCCAAAAGTTTCAAAGGGGAGAAATTGGGAATCTTAAGGCTAAAAACTTGTTTTTGTTGCCCTTAAAAGAGAGCTGGAACCCCGCTGGAACGTCTAGAAAGATTTTTGGTTTTTAGCTGTGGAACGTGCCTTATTCGTTTTGAGAGGCGGGGGGGTTTCGGTGAGGGTCGGATTCCTCAAACGTCAAAATGCTGACTAAGCAAATAATTATTAATATCTTATTTATATTGTACTACAAGTCAACGTAAGATGCAAAATATACTATACTAACATCTTTGGATTAAGATTACCTGTCTAAACCCCTCCTCTTCATCCAGGACAAAATGATCTCTCCTTTTTGGCCCTATCTTGACAGATGCAGGCAGGCAAGTGACAGATTCCAGGATCTAAGGTTCTCTGGAATCACCGGTGTGTAGTCACACTAACTGTATAAAGCAAAACCTTCGGTTTGGTTTACTTGATTAAGCAATATCCCTGAGCAGAGATTCCTTTTGATTTCGAACACCTGGTATCGGACGACAAGTTATGCAGTACCTCCAGACTACTTGTATGTACATCGTTCAACTCCATTTGAGTGAAAGAGGCGAATTCTTTCCAGTTAAACGTTTTACTCTTACATGCAAGCAAAGTTAAGAAGGGGAATTTTTTACTTTTTACAAGAGACCTTGTTTATCCGGTTAACTATTTTTTTCCATTTTTCGCGTTCATTCACTTCCTGGTTTTTTTCTCTGTGGTTTTTCTGTTTCTTCACGAAGTCAGTTTTGTTTTCATATCATCATTTGAATCACTCTTTTTATTTTCTAGCGATGTATTACCAACAATAACAATAGTAGTCAGAAATCGCCATTGTTCAAACTTTCCATTAAAAGTATCAATTCAAAAATAGTTGGAGATATTCAAGTCCAATAAATAGGAAAGAAAACAGAAAAAAAGACAACGCAAGACAACAGCGTCATCATCATATATATTCATCAACAATTGTTTGATCCAGTCTGGAAATACCATATAGAGCAGTGATTTCAAGCAAACACAGTATACTTTGAATCAGCATAAATATTACTTTCACATTATCGATACATAATATCACTATCGTCATTTATATAAAGATTGAATAGCGGAACTTTCAGAATCCCGAATATCATTTGGTTTTTAGTTGGCTGAAGACTGAAGGGATGCCGCCGCAAAAAGATAGAGAAGACTTGGAGGTACGTTATCTTACTTTATCGTTCATCATGTTAAGACTTCTATAATCATTAGTTACTCTCTGTTCATATTAACGCCTCCTCTATTCTTCCTTCATCCCGAACTTGTGTAATCGCGCAATAATCATCTTGCATTTTGTATATAACCGATGTCGGATTTAAACATGGATAGCTGATCTTTCATTATTTCCTTTGCTAAATCTCAATAATCACCCATGACATCCACATTCATCTCAATCTACCGGACATATCCCCCATGTCTTCAATATATTCTCATGGCATTACAACCAATTGAAACGGATAGATGGAAGATAGCGGAGGTGAAGAATACGGTCATTTTCATGATGATGCTTTTGGTGAAGGCGGCAAAGGCTCGTCGTAAGTTTGATACATCAATCGCTTCGTAGTTACCGTGATCACTTCTCTCAATCTGATCTTGCATCAGCTGCTGATTGAGTGATATTTTTTTGTTTCATGCTCACAGCTCAAGCCAAGTGAGAAAAGCTCAAAATAGGATAGCACAAAGAGAGTTCAGGTTACGAAAACAGGTTAGTCGGAATCATTGAGCAACGTCATCACCTGAGTAAGAGACTGATGATTTATCCTGTTTATATAGCAATATGTAAGTACAGTATCTCATATATGTATATTACATCTCCTTCTCGGGTTGGATATAATACTGATTGTAGCATTCAGATACGGGACTTAGAAGCTAGAGTTGAGGTTCTTTCAGGTGACAAGGAAGAAAGGATAGAACTCATGACTCTGCTAGTTAGAAATTTATTAAAAGAAAACAAGGAATTACGAGGGATGGTCAAGTCCATGGCGGGCTTTGTTGGTGAAGGTAAGTTATATCTTGAAATCTTAATTTGGTTCGGTGTAAGAAATAGCGATTGATACCTTATCATCTTGACAGGCCTCGGATCATGCCTACCCCGTCTTGGATTATCGGCAGATGGCCTAGATGCCATTCTGAACCGATCAGATACAGATACAGCCTATGAAGCATTTGTTAATCTCAAAGCATCAAAAGGACAAACGCTCGCTAATCCAGGAATAAAAGTTGGTGATGTACGACGACGTGCTAGTTCCATGAAACGAAAACGAGATGCCACTGGTGATGAAGAACGATCTACTGAGAAAGGTAAAAACCGAGCAGGAAGTGAAACTTTAGGTTTATCGAAATCTGCAAGTGGAAGTGGGACACCAATAAATACAGAATCAACTTCTTTACCTCCACAATTTTATAATTTTCAACCTGGTGAAGGTGAAGATTATCATTATCTTTTCCCAGATCTAGATACTTTATTAGCTGAAGGTGGTCCGGGTCCTTTCGGAAGATCATCTCCATTACCTACAAGTACAAATACAAATACAAATCAGCAGTCATCAGGATCAGGAACTTCATCCCATTTAAAAGATTTACCCAATTTATCTCAACAGCAACCTCCATTTGGACCGCCGCCTGAACATGGTGAAAGATATGATCCTAGATCGTTCCCTAGTGGAAGTGGATTGCAATCTAATGGCTCTCAACTTGGATATGCACATCATATAGTGCCAAGTGAATTAGGCGGTACTGGAACACCTAAGGCTACACAGCATAGTAATATACCTTTAATGACTGGAAATATGTCAGGTTATTATGGAGTAACAAATTCACCTACAGCTATAGGAGCGGGAGGAGGAGGAGGAGATCAAGGTGGATTTGGATTGACTTTACCTCTACCTCCATCTTCATCGATAAATTATCCTAATAGTGGTCCAGGAACGAGTAGTTCTAGTAATTCAACTAATATTACAGGTAGAAGTGCTGAAAATCCAATAAGTAGCTTATCTGGACCTAGACCTGTATTAAATGGAATTACATCACAAGGAAATTATGCAAGAGGTCACCCATCTATCTTAACAAATGATGCAAATTCAACAGATTTAGAAAGACAACAATCTTTAAGAGAAGCTGTAGCTACAATGACAAATTCAGATAATCCTTTAGAAGGTCCAGGTGTAACTGCTGCTGAACTTGCTGAAAGAAGAAGACAACAAGATGAATTAATGAGAATTATCGAAGAAGGTGATCCAGCTGATAGGAAAATGGAAACGATGCAGGTAAGTTGCTTGTTTATTGATATGCATTATTTGGATACCAAACTGACTTCATCCTGTTAAATTGTGTATAGTTGATAACGTATCACCTAAACAAGTAAGTCGTATTTGACTGCATATCTGACTGCGGGACGCTCATTGACCAAGTGTTATATAATCAGTTTCCGAGCGAACCACGACTATCATCTCCCGCCTTCACTTCGTCCAACAGTAGTACAGCGCACGATACCGCATGAACACGCCATAGATGGAATTATATTCCCTTCAATACGAGATAGAATGATTCTGCTAAGGGGTGAGTGATGACTCATAAAACGGACGAATGCTTTCGTCAATGTTTAGTGCTAATGGGTTAATTTTTCTGTAATATAGGAAGATACGATTTAGTCGAAGTTTTCCATGCTATGTTGACAGAAGTGAGTCTTTTTTATTGCACATTGCGGCCTTGTTGAAAGATACAACTAACATATGCCGATATCTAGTTCGAATTACATGGCGATGATGTACTTGATCATACCAATTACGAGATATCTGAAAAGTTTATTGATGATTATAGGTAAGTGCTCTATTTATCACTTGAGAATTTTTTGATGACCGTAATCAATACGAATATAATCGTTACATGCTGACTTGACTAATAAATCTTTGCTTTTGTTCTTAAAGTATATTGATTGATGATATAGTAATTAGCATATCAAACAAATGGAGATCACAAAGAGGCTTACCATTATTGAAAATGCCAGAAAAAGATTTTACAGGTAATTTTGGTGGTGGACATAGAATACATGATGATCATTCTAGTAACTTCCGTCATGGTCAAGGTCAAGGTCAAGGTCAGAGTTAGAATTGTAATCAAAACTGAAATCAAAATTAGACAGGGGTAGAATTTGCAGGAGAACAAAAAAATTGGAGAAATAAAATCGTTTCTGCAAATTTTGCAATTGTTTTTTTGTCGTTGTTTTTTTTTGGGGTTTTCTCCCTATTTCTGTGACAATCATTGATATACCTTTAAGGAAGAATAGGTTATAAATTCCGAGAAAGGGAAAACTATCATCATTGTACATATTTCAAAACATATTCTTTCGGTTTTCTATTTGTTTTTTTTTTTAATTCATTTTATTTCCTCTGATATTATCTCATATTGTATTATTGTCTTTCAATCACGAGAAGTCGAAGAGAAATATTTAGACATATGATTATTGGCTCGAGAACATAGATTCAAATACTCGTTTCAATTGTCATATTCGATAGTGTATCAATATTTGTACTAAAAACATGTATATCAGTCAATATGCGGATTAGTCCCACTTACAATTCTATATAAAGAGGTTGTTTCAAAGAGGTTGTTTCAATGAAGCATAAAAGAGATACGTTTTCGAAAAAATCATGCTGCTTATACATATCCCGAACATCGTAATTGTGTGAATGATCGATCTTGTTTGGGGTTCATTCAATAGTGACGATTTGATACTGCCCAATGACTTATGTAGTATAGAGATTCATAGAATAGACCAATGACAACTTGTTTTGTGTTCAATACATTCGATGATGAGAAAAAGCTAGAACGACGAGAGAGAGAGAGTAACCATTTCATGTATATACATATTGGAATATATGAAAGTATTGGCGTAAGGAAAAAGGTAGGAAAGGAGCTAATAAATGGGATCTATGGTATATCATTAAAGGAACTTCGATGTGATTTTACTATATAATCGTAAGAGATGGTATTCCATAGTTCAGTATTGTTCCCTCAACAATCTCCAAGTAAGTTTAGAAAGAGGAGATTGTGTAAAACTTACAGTATAGAATTTTCTATTTTCATTAACACCGAAAAGATCATGTCTTAATTCAGGAAGCATCTGTAGACAGTGTTAGAATTAGATTCATAATTCTTCTTATATATCCATTTATTCAAGTGAACCAGAAGAATAGTTGTGAGGGACAGAAGGAACGCAAGGTGAATGCATATAAGGCCTTTTTGATATACTCACTTTTTGTTCCAAAATCTTTAATCTTTCTTCTAAAGTATTATCAACTTTAATTTTACCTTTTAATGAACTTCCAATAATACCACCTGAAGAATCATTTGATAATTTATCTTCAAATTCAATTTTAGTTTCTCTACCTGAAATATCTTTATATTTTTTAAGAGCCGTTTTTGATGATTTTTCAATTAATTCTTTATCTTTTGGTCGGTGTGTTATTGTTATATTTGGTGAAAGCAATTTAAGTAAAACCTGTGAATTTTGAAAACGTTTCAAACATTAGCAATTTTTATGTATTAAGTATGAATGTATTATGAAAAATATGAACTGCTCGAGAAACAGCTAAAGTTGTACAGAAGTAGCTGAATTGAAGAGATGACCTATTTCAAACCCTTATTACAGATTAAATACCAAGATTTAAACTCACTTCAAGAATCAAATTCTCAATACCTTGTTTATATCTATCACCTTCACTTAAATCTTTAACTTGTTTATTTGCATCATCGAAAATTGATTCTAAATGATCATTTCTTGATCTAAGCACTTTAATACGAGAATTGTTAATTGCTGTTGATTGAGAGCTACGTTTCAAAGAGTTATAGTCAAATTGTTAGTTAAGCTATTCTTTGGCATAGTTATAGCACATTAAACAAATACTTGTTTATCATGCATGTTAACAGGAATAATGTTGAAAATAATAATGAGAGAACAAATCCCACAAAGACAACTTTGTACTTACATCTTCCAACCTACTTCAGCCTGTTTCTTCTTTTTCTCATATTGTGAATCAATTGCTAAAGACTCTTGTCTAACTATTTTAGCCTGATGGAAGTGCAAATACAGATGTTAGCGTAGAACGACACCAAAGCGATGTTAAGAAGAGTTTTAACACATAACATCATGATGAGCTACTTTTTTTGAAAAGATTGTTAGGATGGACACAATAGTTCTCACCTTCTCAATAGCGAATTCTTCATCTGCTTTAACTTGAATTTCTCTTGCTTTCTCCCTTGCTTCTTGAGAGATGAACGCAACCTACATTAGAGAGGTATGAGGTGGTATAATCCAAAACATATCAGCTTGACGAATACATAATACGGATAAGCGTATTACATCCATTGGCAAGATGGGCAGTATTTATGTATCACCACTCTGATAATCCTTCACTCTAGTTCTAACCCTCAATTCGTGAAAGGAGTATAAAGGGAAGCAATATATAACTTTGATTCAGTTGAGCTATTCTCCACACTCACCATCTTGTTCATCTCCGTTTGAATCTCATTATCATCTAAAGCACCTGATCTTGACATATTGGGCTAATTATTATTGTGTTTGCACTGTAATAGATGTGTATGGCATATGACTTGATATGCAGAGTCAGTTGTATTAATCACCCGTCTAATTGAATGTCAGATACAGATGTACTGAATGATGATACAAAGGGATTGCAGGTATGATGATGCGATGGTAGTCTTTAACCGTGCGCCGTTGACCGGTGCATCGCGCTTCTTTATCTATATGACCCACTTTACGCTGCAAATGCAGGCGATTGTGGCAGTGAATGTTACTTGTGCTATGGTGTGCAATAAAGACTGCATTATATTATATCACGTATATGTATAGTATATGATAGCTATAATATGAATGTCCTATCGTACATTTGCTTAGATCGCGACACAATCTTGCCAAAAGGGGACCAACTGTGCAACAGGCGATAAGGCAAGAAGACAGCGGAATAAATAGAATTAAGCAAATTCTCGGATCACCAAAAAGTCTATTACACAGATATATTCTTTTGATCGGCACAACCAGCCTGAAGCTTGAAAATTGTTGTAACGGAACGGAGGAGATGACAAGAAAAGTATCCTCCTTTTACCCTAGCCTATTCAATCGACTAGCAGCTGAAAATCCAGCTCTAGGTATCGTTCCCACAGCTTTACCTGTGATAGGTTTCATAGGACTCAAACCTATAGGTATGACACCATCGCCGCTCTGCCAATACGATACGTATATCAGTAAAAGTGTAACAGGAATCTATGAAATGAAAAAGGGAAGTATTCACTTACACCCATGATAGGATCCCATTCAAAAGTAGATTTAACACCACCTAATAATCGTTTCTTCTTCTTAGGTACAGCAGTTGCTTTATTGACCGTATCTTCTGGCTCTGGTGAAGGAGCAGGAACTTCAACTACCTTCTTACTCGTCGTTGTAGTTTTTACTTTGTTCAAAGGCTGATTATCAACATCAGAAGTTTCCAAAGGTATTTTCTTAGATTTGACAGGTGATTTAGCACGTTTGACCGGCGCTTTGGTGGTTGTTATTGTTTCCGACTCGGATTCTGAGGTTGAAGGAGAAGCAATAGGTGTGGGTCTTGACTTGGGTTTCGGCTGTTTGACGGGCTACAATGTCAAACAAAATCAGCGAGATGTACATCAGTCCATGTGGATCATGAAAGAGCTCACAGATTGAGCTTTCTTGGCTTTCTTCTTTGGTACATCAACATCTTCATCAGACGATTCATCTTGCACAGGTGAAGTCTATGTGATTCATAGATGAATACGAATAGAATCAGCTTCTTATCAAGGATTAAAGAGGAGTAATTTTAGTACAAAAATAATAACATACTTTTCTCACTTTCTCTTTCTCTTTGACAGTAGCTTTCTTAGGACTTGAAGGAGTAGAAGTAGAATTATTCTGTATTATCATTGTTTTACTTTTATTAGATTTTAACGAATGTAATTCTTCTTCTATACCTAATAATCTATCTCTTTCTTCATTTGATTCTCTCAATTTCAATTTTAATGATTTTTCTCTTTCTTTTGTTGATTTTTTGAATTCTTCAAATTCTTCTTCAAATTCATTAAATTCTTCAGTTTTTCTATTTAAATCATTTTCAAGTGATTTTATTTGATTTGAAAATTCTTGTTTATTCTTTTCTGAATTTGTAAGTTTTGATTTTTCATCTTTTAACCAATTATTCAACTCATTTTGTTTTTCTTTTTCACTTTCTTTTAAAACTTTAATTTTATTTTCTAAAACATCAATTTTTTCTTCTAATTTACTTGTTTCATTTTTTGATAAAGATAATTCTTTTTGAGTTGAAATTAGTTCTTTAGTTGTTGAAGATGTACTCAATGAGCTTGACGTTTGTAATTGAGTTAAGGAAGAATTTGTTTTTGATAACTTGCTCTAAAGAAGCGATAATCATGATAAGTCAGCTTTCGAAACGCAACGAGAATACAAAAAAACTATAGCTTTACCTCTAAGCTCATAATGATTTGATCTCTTTCCTTCAATTCAGCTATAAGATCTTCTTCCTTAGCTTGAAATAACGATATTTTGTGATCTCGCATAACTAATAGTATGGGCATGAATTTAGTATATATACGTATTTCGGTTAATTCCAGGGGATTCACTCACTTCTAGCTTTTTCAGCATTTACTAATCTTTGTTCCAATTCTACAACTTGCATTTGTTCTTGAGCTAAAGCTAATAAAGCTTTTTGTTGTTGTACCATTGAATGTAGTTGTAACTATACAAAATACAACGGAATTATCATCAATTGAAACGAATTATTTAATCAGTTATTTTAGTGTATGCGAAGGCAAAGATTCGAAAAAAGGCAATTCAAATAAACACGATAACTTACCTCATCTCTCATTCCATCACCTTCAGATTTACATCTTTCCAGCTCTTTTTGTGAAATTTTCAATTTTGCTTTAATTTCAAGTATTTCTTCATTTTTATCAACTACAGTAGTCGAATGTAAACTTTTTTCAGCTTGAATTTTTCTCTAAATTATAAAATGATAAAATTATAAAATTGGAATAATCAGGAGATAGGTGAATACAAAATTTAACAGTTATAAAGTTAGCTATAAATCCTTTTTTACTAAGATATATATCAATTTTCGAACATTGTTTCAAACTATCAAACATATTTTCATTAATTGATCAAACTCACTTCTAAAGCTTGATTCTTTCTAACTAATTCACTAACTTGAGATTGTAAATGATTTATTCTAGCTTTTGTTGGACCAGGCGTTTCAACATTTTGTGCAAATAATAATGTGGGTAATTTCGGTGGTGTTTTCAACATTATTGTTTCCCCAGATGCAGAGCAATTAATTATCGCAAAAGAGCGATATATATGATATGTCTAGTTGTGATGAGTAGCAGGATATATACAGGTTGACTGTTCGGTATGTCATATGTAAGGAGACACAGTTAGATCAATAATTATAATGACGATGGAAATGTGAGCGGGATTGTTTGTTTACATCTTTGACTTTATCTTACATTCCGTCAAAACTCAATCGCGTAATCTACAACACAGGTGGCAAATTACGTAATATCTATCATTGAACATCGGAAACTTGCTCACTCGGTTGATTTTTACACTCTTGTCATGTTGTTGGTAGAGACGATGCATATGATACTTTGTATAGAATGGAATTTTTGAATTCAGATTCTCAGATTGGGATTGGAATACATTTGTATATAAATAGAAAAAGTGGAAAGAATCGTAAATGATAAACCGATTATCACTTATCTTTCTCTCTGCCATACCCCAACACCGCTTACTATTGACCTTCTTTTTCAGCACTAAAATGTAGATAAAAAGAATTCTTTATCGGGTTGAGAAGCCATAGATTTCATTAACTGATCTAGCCATGATATCTTTGACAGGACCTAAGAGTCTTGTGAAAGCTTGTTCACCTAAGAAAGCGACTCTCAAAGGTTCATCACCTTCAGCTCGAACTGTTGCTGCTCTAGTTTGTTTGTTGAGTAAAGCAAGTTCTACAGGTATTCAAAGATGTGACATCAGTAAAGGAAGATAGACGTCGGAAGATCTAATCCGAGGAGAATGTTTCGACTTACCTCCGAAGTAATCACCTTTACTATATCTTTTAACTACAGTTTCCCTACCATCATCGCCTCGTTTGATGGCGATAGCATTACCACTTTCGATTAAGAAGAACTCGTCACCAGCTTCACCTTGTTTAATGACATCTTCACCTTGATTGAAAGTTCTCGATTCAAGCACATCGGCAATCTTGGCTCTCTCGTGAGGTTGTAAAGATTGTAAAATTTGTACTTCAGATAAGAAAGATTCATAAAGTCTTCTCTTTCTTGATGTGTGCTATTGCAAGGTATGTATCGTAATTTAGCAATTAACTCATCACGATTAGACTGCGTTGATCGACTCACATCAAGTAAGATAGTTCTGAAAGAGACTCGATCAAGTGCCCAAAGTGTACAAGGGGTGATTGAAAGAATAGAAGCAGCTCGAGGGGCACTGGTAATTCACGAATTATCAGTATCTGTAGCAGGTATATTTCAACAACAAATTACTCACTTGTGCATCAAAGCAAGTTCACCGAAAGAACTACCTTCTTTACAAGTAGCGACTTTTTTACCTAATAAAGGTCTATCACCTTTTTCAGGATCTATAACTTGACCATCTTTTTTAACGAAAATATCTAAAGTACCATTTTCGACTATATAGAAATAATCACCTGCAGCACCTTGTTCAATGATCATTTCACCTGAAGAAATCGTGACTTCTTTCATTGCAGCTAGAACATCAGTTTCTTGTTCTTCATCTAAATTTCTGAATAAGAAATTTGGTTTAATTGCTTGTTTGATTCTTTCTAATTGTTCTTCAGTTTTTGGGAATGATGGAATGCTATTGTTGTTATTTGGATTTGGTGTAGATTCATCTTCTTCTTCTAAAGTAGACTCTAATAATCCACCTTGATTTGATGTAAATCCTCTTTGATTCGTTGGAACTAAAGATTCAGCTGATACAGAAGTTCTTCTACCTAATGCATATGATGGAATAGGTGGTTCATCATTTGGACCCCCTTCTTCAGCAATGCTATTACCTACACCACCACCAACACCACCACTTGGTGCTCCTCCGAATGGATTAGCTAATGATCCGAATGGTGATGAATTGAACGTGGGTGCATTACCTCCTGAAGGTGGGAATGAAGGTGCATTTTCACTGAATGGACTTGAATCTCCTCCAGGTCCACCAGCGCCAGGAGAACCGAATGATGGATTAAAGATTGGTTGATGTTGTTGTTGAGGATTTGATCCAGTTGGAACAGTAGCTCTTCTAGGTCCACCAGGTCCGAATGGTGAATCAGATGGTCCTTGTTCAGAGAAAGGTGATAACGCATGAGGTTGAGATTCAGATACTCCAGGTGCAATGAAACCTAAATTTCCAGGTGCTCCTTTTCGTCCAGCAGGTGGAGCTGATAAAGGAGCTTTTTGACCTTGCCGCTGTTCCAAAAAGACGAGAATTAGTTCATTCCTTATCCTAACAGTTCTTGATTCGTCTTACTCACCTCCTGACGAAGTTTGTTCTGGAACCAATCTGCTCCCCATTGAATTACATCTTTAGGTTGATCTCTTGCAACATCTCTGTTGAGGTCGTTGAGGATGGATGTCCAAGATGTAGACATGGTGAGTGATGAAATTGTATTGAGATAAGGAGAAGAGATGAAAGAGCAGAAGTGAATTGAATTAAAATACCGGCTAAAGTAGAGAAGTTGAAAGGCTGTGACGAGATTTCAAAGATCGACGTGTGTGGGAAATCTCCTTTGTGTCCGGATTAAGCTTTTAACGGCGTCGTAAAGCACGTTGTATCTTTCAATGCCCTTACAACAGATATCGATGTACTTATGAGTAAGGAAGTGATCGCTGGGTGAGTGTACCAGTAGTTCTAAGTGATGAGTACTTGGACTCGTGAAGAAGCAACAAGATTCAAGATGAGTGGTGTGAATGGGTGAATTGATGACCGCAAGAGGAAGTAGTGGATTGTAGGGACTAATTATTGCTTGGTCACTCACCTTTTAAGATTACAGCATTTTAAGCGGATGGCGCGCGTCGAGATGTCATATTATGGTGTAGGTTTAAGGTGTAGGGGGATGACAGCACTCAACTGGGACCAGTGAAACCCCTGATCTAGGAACAAGTCTAAACGGATAAGGTATTCAACCGTGATTCAAATATTCAAATACCTTATTACGATTATCACTACGATCTTGGTTCGTAATGCTCATTAGGAATTGATACCAAGTGGAGGCATGTTTACCTGGAAACACCGAAACGCGTGTTCGCGCTGATCCTTTTATCATGACGTTTCATGTCATGTCTTTTGTTGTCAACCCATATTTTGTAAGTACAATTATAACAGATACAATCACACCCAGGAATATTTTAGTATCTGGTGTAGAAATGCTTCAAACCGGCTCAATCTCAATATAGTCTCATCGTTCTTGATAGCTGCTCATCAAACGGTAATTAGCGGCATAATACAGGATGTCAGCAGCATCAGATGAAGAATTAGCTTGGGTGATTCAACATATGTCCTTGAACGATAACAATCAAGGTGAAAGATCATCTCTGCCAGACATCAAGCTTGATGTATTGACAAATGAGCCTCAAAAAGGTCTCGTTTCGCCGAAACATATACAATCATCAAATTCGGTGAAAGACCAGGATATAGAAGAGGATACTCTTAGCCAACCTTTAATTTCCACCTCAAATGAAGAAAACGCAGGTGATAGTGCTTTTCAGTACGTATGGGATTGATGGTTGATTTACCAATTCTCAACAGGTGATTAGGAGCTAAGACCGTATCTATAGAGAGTTAGAAAAGAGAATTCACACCTTATCGCATGAAGTAGCAGTGCTGCTTGATCGTATATATGGTATGTTTCAGCTGCTGTGTTGCGAAGACCCAGTACATAGCTTAACTTTCGCTTTAATGTAGAGATACAAGAATTACGACATTCATCTATTCCCTCCGTTCCTCCTGTCTCTGCTTCTTCTGCACCCTCAGCCCCATTTCGCATAGATGATCTACTCTCCTCTTTATCTGACTCAACACTCCTTTTAAGACCACAAATAACCTCACTTTCTTACGCGATATCCCTTCATACAGGAACGCATACCAAAATTCTCCAAGATGGATTGGAAGAAATAACGGACGACTGGAAGAAGGTGGAAGATGAACAAAGATTGCTGTTGGAGGAGATCAAAGAGGATGGATGGCTGATACGTTTTAGAACGTGAGTTTAAGCTGATATATTGCCTCTCGCCTATGCGACCGAAGCTGAAATTCATGCATGTCCGCAGAACCGCAGATCAAGCAGAAGCTATGATAGACCCATTAGAGAAAAGCCTGAAGGAGTGTCAGGTCAGTGAAGCGTTCCTCGGTCAATGTAAAGGATTGGCAGCTGATGTATTTGTTCTACAGGCATATGTCGAGAAGATAAACATGTCTCAAACGCATGTTCCTCTTAAAGCTGAGTTCGATGATCAACTCAGTATCGAGAGGCTGCAACGTCTAGCCAAAGTTCACGGGTCTATAACTAGGTAAGGCGACAATGTACAATCAAGATCTTGCAGCTGATCATATTGTATCACCGACAGGACCTATGTACCGAGTATCAATAAAATTCTCAAAATGATGGATAAAAGCATATCTGATAGACCAATCAAGAATGGTGAATCATTAAGAAGGTTAGTCTTGTTATACCATGCAATCGCAAATAACGGTCCTGACCTTTCAAAAGATTCGGTGAAATGAGCCAAAGATGGATTTCCCTTCAAAAGCAAATACAGCAGCTGAACGCGAAAATACGCATAATCGTCTCTCAACGTGAAAACGGAGCAAGTCATATTAATAGTGAACAGGGTATGGAACTGTTGACCGATGGCACATCGCCATATAGTTCTGCGGAATCGAGAAGTGATTATTTCGGTTATGGAAGTACAGTAAAATCAAGAGAATCCACCGCATCAAGCTATGCTACGAACCGAACGAGAGAATCCAGCTATGGGACTAGTCCAGGATACACTCCTAGTCACCCATCATCCATTTCTTCCGGTGTATCGACTACATCAACTAGAACTTCTGCTCGACAGTCATTACCGCATACACATACTTCACCTTCTGTCCATCCACCCTCCTCATATACTACACTTTCGCCCGATACAGCCCTGAGACCTCTACCCTTACGAAGGAGAACATCGATGGTATCTGCTATATCGGCCTCAACAGCTAAAGAAAAACCTAGATGGAATTCTTCCCCTAAAATACCTACAGAACCTGTACAAACGCCCACTATGGATAGAAAACTAGGTATTTTACCTAGATCAGTTAGTCCAACGCCTAGTAACACATCTGTTGGATCTAGTATATCAAGACGATTGAGCAGAATACCTATAGCTAGTCCCACCAGTAGAGGTGTATCAGGATATTCATCACCTTCCGCAAGATCTGATTTTGGTACTGATCAGGTTTCGTTACCCGGCTTGGCTGTATCCAATTCACATTCAAGAACGTTAATAGCCGAACCATCATCCGCCATTCGTAATCCAAGACAAAGTCAGACTCACTTGGAAAGAGCTAGAATGGGACTGAAAACTCCTGAACCAGCAAGACCTAGACTAAGCTCCACATTCTCATCTTTCCCTAGACCTACTACGATTACATCTGGTTCAATTACACCTAATCCAAGGACTAGAACAGTTTCTTCAGGCTCTATACCTCGTACCGCACCTACAGGGACAGGATCCGGAGGTAGAATGAGTTTAGGTGGATCAAAAAATGGTACATCAGCAGCACCACCATCATCATTTAGGATAACATCGCCTACACCAAGTGGCAATGGTCGAGCACTTAGTAGACCATCTAGTAGATTATCAGTGATGTCTTATTCCAAATTTGACGTAAATTCTAATGATTTAAAGCCATTCAAACCATCAAAATATGATTCATTGGATATTGAAATCCAAAAGAGACTTGATGAAACGGATTTCAAGTTATTCGTTAGTAGATTAGATGAATCTTTGAAAAGGGGACAAAGAAAAAATGAAAATGAAGAGTGGAAAGGTGAATTTTTATTTGGTAAATCTGAAAAACCTTGTTCGGTTAAACTTTTAAGTATAGCTGGACAGAAACCAGGTCAAGAAAAAAGAGTTAAATGTTTGATCAGAGTTGCAGGACAATGGTTAGATCTGAAATTCGAATTGGAAAGAAGAATGAGGGTTTATCAAGATGAACTAGAGGTGGAGGATGATGAAACTTTTTGAGTGATCCAGGGGTATAACGGAAGACACAAAGAGATTTGAAAACTAGATTTCAAGCAAGCGCACTGTACAGTAGATTTAGATAGATTTCTCTTGCGTCAAACGCTTTGAGCATTTTTGTTCAATTTGTGTATACAACTTTTACGTATCTTTCACGATTAACGATTACTTTATAGCAACTACAATTAGGTTAATTTGTAGATTAGATAAATATCATATCAATATACATCTTGGCACGTATGCACCGACCAGGACAACAAGAAAAAACAAAAAAAATCTATGTCTTAAACCGATATACTATATCAAATCTTGAGCTAAATGATCTAGCAGTTTATTCCACATGGTTAACACTTCTTCTTCCCATCCTGCTTCTTTCGATGTTGATCTTTTCCCTCGCTGGTATGAATCCTCATGTGGTTTTGATTCATGTGTGATAGGTACACTACTACCAGGTAGAGATGATCCAACATCATCGAAATTACCATATGTTCTTGACCATGCTAATAATCTTGATTTAGATGATAGTATGATTGATTTTAACCGGATCCTATACAAGTGAATAGATCAAATGTTAGAATCGGATATTAACTTTCAGCTTTAGTAAATCGTTCGACCAGATTGTATAATGTTATGTTACATGGATTATGGAAGAAGAATGAACTTACTTTTCAGTAACGTCAACTTGATCACCGAATTCAACCTTAAGACTTTTCCCACCAATTATCAGACCATCTAGACAATCACTTGTATCCTCTTTTGTCGAGCTATTATCACTGGTACGATCTCTATGATCTATTCTAGGCGGTATCCAACCTTCACCATCTAGAACAGCCAACCAACCACTTTCGACTTCTTTCAATATTTTCAAAACACTCTCAATCACTCTTACAGCTTCTTTCTGAACGTTATTATTTGTTCTATGACCTGCACTCAACAAAGGTAAAGATGTCATATAGATAGGTATGACTGAAGTTAAAGTCAATAAGTAAGATATACGTAAGGATGAGAATGGTTTAAAAGGTGGAATTTGTAAGATTATTTGAAGGAGTGGAGAGAGTCTTGCTAGTAGTTCAGGAAGAGGTCCCAGCTTGCTATCATACTTAGAACATCAGCATGATGTTTCCATGTAAATATACATAGATAGATATATGAGGGAGAGGGTTTCAATCAAAGCTCAAGGACTATGTTTGTACTTACTGTGTCCGCTCATCCCTTTCCAATCCAGATAATTTTTCATCCAAATACGTCCGTAGTTTCTCTTCTTGCCTTGGCGTCAGACGATTCACTAGCTTAGCTGTGTTACTGTCAGTCTGTTGTGATAGCTCCATAGCCATAATTCTCCTTTCAGGCTTCAAGATCAACAATTGTGACTGATCTGTTCATTTCTCAATTGACACATTAGCTCTGAAATAGAAAGATACATCCATCTTTTAACGCTGCTGGACATGAATAGTGGAGGTTTTCAGCTTTAACCATTTGTTTATTGGTTGCGGCGATGACCGACGGTTGATGTAAGCTTTAGCTTCCGATCACAAATGACGTTAAATAATATGGCCACCTAATTTAGCATAACTTTCTGCTCCTTCACTACTTTGTCTATTCCAACTTAGCTTATAGCTCTTTCTGTGCAAGGTGGACTGCATCCTTCTCTTTTTCTACTGCTAACTTCCAAAAACCGTATCGATATCTCAGTGTCAACATCAAATTAATAGAGAAAAAAATCAGTAAGAGGAGATTCATCACCCAAGATGAAGTTCATGTTGGGCGACTTGCCCGTTCTGTTCCCTTACGATAGGTAAGTTCCATCTGTCCACGGCTTGAAGGGCTCGCTAGCTGACTTGTTGACATTCCAGGCTGTATCCAGGTATGCATTATTCATGTATCCTCTTCGGTGCGATAGACTGAAGCTTACGGTTTTGTACAAAATCGTAGAGCAATACTCTTATATGGCTGATTTGAAGACGACGCTAGATGCTGGTGTAAGCTAGCCTAAGTTGTCCTTGGAAGCCGCTAGCTGACTTGAGGCTGTAATGTACAGGGTCACTGTGTACTGGAAATGCCTTCGGGTACAGGAAAGACAGTATCTCTTCTATCATTGATTGTATCGTATATGCAGGTAAGGCGATACTCTTTATCGAGCTAAAATCGTTGTTGCTAACTCGAGGGAATTTATAGTTCTACCCTACTAAACGAAAACTTATATACTGTTCGCGTACGGTACCGGAAATTGAGAAAGCTTTAGCGGAATTGAAGAGATTAATGGAATATAGAGCTGAGATGGGTGCGAATGATGGAGAATTTAGAGGTTTAGGATTAACGAGTAGAAGAAATTTATGTTTACATCCTGAAGTCAGTTAAAAATCTCCTTCTGATTTAGTATCATTACGTCTGACCTGAGAGCTATAAACTGACCTGATCTTTGGTGTCCCAGGTTAGTAAAGAGAAGAAAGGTAAAATAGTAGATTCCAGATGTAGAGATTTGACTTCTGCTTTTGCCTGTGAAAAAGGTAGAGCAAATCCTGGAAGTGTACCTCTGTGTAGTTATCATGAAGTGAGTAAAACAACATGTCTTACTTAAGTGAGATTTGTGCTCAATCGGTTTGCGATAGGAATTAAATAATTACGAGACCGGTAACTTGATACCGCCAGGCATATATACAATTGATGATGTGAAGAAATATGGTAAAGAAAAGGGTGTTTGTCCTTATTTTACTATACGTAGAATGGTTAGTTGCTCATCTGACTCTCTTCTTCAGATAGGAACAAGTCAATTGACCATTTTACCTAGTTGCCATTCTTAGACGTGGTTATCTACTCTTTCCATTATTTACTAGATCCGAAAGTAGCAGAGCAGGTATCAGCGGAAATGAGTAAAGAAAGTATAGTTGTATTCGATGAAGCGCACAACATAGGTAAGCCATTGATATCCGTTCGTTTGATGGAAGCTCCACAACTGATTTGCACTCTGTAGATAACGTTTGTATCGAGTCGCTGTCAATTGACCTGACTAGACCGATGTTGGATTCGGCAGCTAGGAGTGTTAACAAAATCAGTGATAAAATTGCAGAGTAAGTTCAGCTGAGTTTTGGGAATAAGAACTTTCAGCTGAACTAGGAATCCTGTTTCCAGGATCAAGGAAACCGATTCGCAGAAGTTGGAAGATGAATATAAGAAGTTAGTGGAAGGTCTACAAGAAGCAAATGAACATCGAGAAGATGAAGATATGATGGTTAGTCCTGTATTGTCCAAAGATATGCTGGATGAAGCTGTTCCTGGAAATATACGGAAAGCAGAACATTTCATTGCGTTCTTGAAGAGGTTCATTGAGTATTTGAAGGTCAGTCAAAATATATCAGCAATCCAAGCAAAGTGAAGCTGAACTGGAGTCTTCTGATCAGACGAGAATGAGGGTATTACATGTCGTGGCAGAAACGCCGCAGAGTTTCTTAGCTCATTTAAAGGAGATCACCTATATTGAGAAGCGGCCGTTAAAGTGAGCTGCGTTATCGCCATACCTGAAAATCCAGCTGATATTTCGTGCAGATTCGCTGCCGAACGTCTGACATCTCTTGTACGGACTTTGGAACTGACCAATATAGACGAGCATTACTCTTTGCAGAAGATAGCTTCTTTTGGTACCCTGGTGGCAACATACGAGAAAGGTTTCCTGCTTATATTGGAACCATATGAGACGGATCATGCAACTGTGCCAAATCCAGTATTTCATTTCACGTAAGTTATCTGTGTGTTGCGACTAATGTGTGAACTCGAGGGTCTAGCTGATACACCTCACAATTGTAGCTGTCTTGATCCATCCTTGGCGATAGCACCCGTCTTTGAGCGATTTTCATCTGTAGTCATTACATCTGGTACCATTTCACCTTTAGACATGTATCCTAAAATCCTACAATTCCGACCAGTAACTGAGCAATCGTACCCAATGACTTTGACTAGAAATGCGTTCTTGCCTATGGTAATAACGAGAGGATCAGACCAAGTACCTATATCTTCAAGATTCGAAGTTAGAAACGATCCTGCGGTAGTTAGAAATTTCGGTAGTATCCTTATAGATATGGCTAAAACTGTACCAGATGGTGTGGTTGCCTTCTTCCCAAGTTATCTATATATGGAAAGTATCGTTTCAGCCTGGTATGATATGGTAAGTCAAAGATAAACTTGTCTTGCAGCTAAATATCTGCTGATTATACTGTTTATATGATAGGGTATTTTAAGTGAAGTGTGGAAACATAAATTGCTATTCGTAGAAACGCCAGATGCTATGGAAACATCAATCGCTTTGAGGAATTACAGGGAAGCGTGCAATAACGGTAGAGGTGCAGTTATGCTTTCTGTAGCAAGAGGAAAAGTGTCAGAGGGTATCGATTTCGATCAGTAAGCCATTAATCATGCTTATCAAAATCGATATCTAGCTGATGATTTTTCATAGTAACTATGGACGAGCGGTCATCATGTTTGGGTAAGTCAGCTGCTTTCTTAAGGATTGTCCCACGGATACAAGCTGACTTGGGCGTTACACACACAGTATACCGTATCAGTATACTGAATCGCGTATTCTCAAAGCGAGATTAGAATTCTTGAGAGATAATCACAGAATCAGAGAAAACGATTATCTCACTTTCGATGCTATGAGACATGCTGCTCAATGTGTTGGAAGAGTATTGAGAGGTAAAACAGATTGGGGATTAATGGTGTTTGCTGACAAGGTCAGTCTTCATCCAAACGACCACAAATACTGAACGCACCGGTAAGCTAACTAACTTATCTGTATTTAGCGTTTCGCAAGACAAGACAAAAGAGCAAAATTACCTAAATGGATTAATGCATATATCACAGAAGCCCATTCAAACTTATCCACAGATGTGTCGATAGCATTAGCTAAAAAATTCATTAGACAAATTTCGCAACCTTTTGATCATACGCAAACTGGAATTAGTTTATGGACTTTGGAAGATATTGAAAGAAGACAATTACAAGATAAAGAAGATGCAGAAAAAGCTGAATTAGAATTGAAACAAGCTATGGGCACCAAAAACCAAAATATGCGTAATGGTGGACAAGAAGAAGATATTGATATGGATGCAGATTTCATTATGGATGATTATGAGAATGATTTAGATGATGCTGATTTGGCTAATTTAGATATACCCGATAACGATTTCTGAGAGCCGCTGTTAGGGTAATCGGATGGAATACCTAGAAGTAGTGTAATTTTGAGATAAGTGATATTCTGGTTTGTTTGGTTTAATTATGTTGTATGTACCATGGCAAATTGGGTATATAATGCATATTCCTCCCATTGTAATTATCCAATCTATTGATGTGAATATTTAGACTGATATAAAACCACATCTAATCGTTCCTCTACTTTGAAGACGAATTTAGAAAGAAGATACTTGGTTTGGATCATCTCTACTTGCGTAGAATTTCTCGAGGAAAGTTTTAGGTGGTGCTGGATCATCGTATCGTTTGAACCATTGCATTACATGAGGCTGTTGTGTTATGTAGGAACGAGGAGATCAGCAATTAGGCCTTTTCATATAAGTTGCAAAAAGACATCATTTATAACGAAGACGTTGGTCTTGGGTGAATTAGTCAAAGAGGAACGTAGTCTAATGTGTAAGTTAAAGTCCTGGATATGACCAATCCTTTCTTATGAGATGATTCTAATCTACTCTTCAATCCCTCTCCTTCACATTTTAGCACTATTACCGTTTACTTGGAACGTTTTCAACGTAACGATATCTACATCATTTATTCAGACCATCTTTATTGATTGAGATGGATATTCCTCCCTTTTCAAGAGTTTATTCTGATCTCTATCACCCTCACCACCTAATTGAAACTCCCCAATTCTATTTCGATTTACACTTTCTTTTAACAATTCTCTTTCTTTCTTTCTTTCTTTCTTTTTTCACACAATTTCTACTCTATTTGGGGAAAAAGGCAATCCTGATTTAGGAGGGAAAAGAAACTCAAAAAACTCACCTCTTGTTTCCAAGCATTCATAGTTTCTTGATATTCTTGTTGATTTTTTAATAACATTATATTCATAACTTGTAAATCAGTTATTGTATCTCTATTCCTTTCAAAATCTTGTCTAAATTTTAATCTAACTAATGAAGGTGATACATTTAATGTATAAAGTTGAACGATATCTGGAGCCTATATTCAGGAAGGGGTTTGAAATGAATAATTAGCAGGTATATTCTATATTTTTAGTTCTAATTCAAACATAAATAGTTATATCGTGAATCATTTACTTTTCCCATCTTATATAAAGCTCTCTGTCCTCTGTTTAATTGAAAACCTCCATCATCCTCCATATTTATTATAAGTGATTTCTGTTAACTTATTGCAGGATCCATTTCTAGCGGTTGATAGTAAAAACCTTTCCTTTTCCACATGACCACATTCCACTGGAAAACCTTTGATTTGTGACTATATCATATATTCCTGCTGATCCCACATGCACTACTTTCTTCCCCATAACAAATTGTATCGCTTTGGACATAGTCTCGTTCTTTTCACTCACAGATCGATACCAAGCTCTATAAGCTGATAAAGAAGCTTTTCTAGCTTCTTCCCATGATGAAACGCTTGTTGTTAATTTAGCTAATCTTGATGGTATAGTTGTCATTTTGTAGATTATTTTACTCCTGTTTTTTTTTTTGCCCAATACTGTTCTGTAGATCTATATATTCGATTAGCTTGTAATGTTGTTAATCAGAACGCTATGCTATCTAAATGCATCTATAAACTAAATATAATGTTGTACAAAGTGGAAATGATGCTTAGTCCGACAGAGTTTGAAGGTGAAGGAACGGAATCAAATTGCATTTAGACGATCTTAAGGATTGACGAATAGGCTTCAAGGTGATTACCACCATAGATCAAGTGGCACCGTACACCAACGATATACTGTATCATTTGTCCTCTGGATGAGCTACTTACCCGTTGTAATATGCTTCTCAGTGCACAAAAGACGGTAGTAGCTGTGCATAGAATGTGAGACAGGAACATTGCCGCAATAATTAATCCCATTTGATATTATACAAAAATGCATGTGATAATGTGGGTTACAAAATGACTATATAGACCGATGTATTGCTTTTTAAGTGATGAATAATATAGTAAACCTGGAAAGTTTACTCTTCCCCCTGCCATACCCATCTTTTAGCTAAATCCCACATACCTTCCCATTTAGGTGTTAACCATTCTTTTGCTTTTAAATCTGATTCAGCATGTCTTGCTCTAAATAATCTAAATGTTCTTTCTGGTACTTCACCTTCCCAAATTAATTCACATTTATTATCTTCTAAACTTTCTGGTCCATCTTGTTCTTGTTCTCCACCATTTGTTTTTGTATTACCATCATCATTATTTTCATCATCATCGTCATCATCATTATTGTTATCATTATCATTGTTATTACCTAAAGGTCTAGCTTCTTCTGTCCAATCAATTCTATTTAATAATAGTTTTTTATAATGTTTAATTGATTTATCTACACCTTCAACTAAAACCAAAGCGAATTTTGGATGAAATATACAAACTCCAGATAATAAATCTGATTTTGCAGTTTCACGTATTTTAAATCTATGTCTACCATTTGTGAGGTATTTGATTCTATAAGTTGAAGTGTTATTTGTATATCAGTAAAAGTTCATAATCAAAAACAATTTACTCACTTGAATACAGCACCGTATATACCTTTCTTTTCTCTTGCTACTAATTGATTATATTCTTTTTCTTTTCTTTGTTCTTGAGTTAATTTTCTATCTTGATTATCTTTTTCATGATTAAAAGCTCTTTGTGCAACTTCTTTTCTAACTTTAGCTTCAACTTTTGTTGGATCTTGTACAGCATCAGAAGTTAAAACTTTCATTAAATTTGCTAATCTAACTTTTGGTTGATCTAAAGGTAATAAACCCATTTTTTGTCTATCTCTTTTATCTTCTAATTCAGCTTGTCTTCTTTGTCTTCTCATTTTTTTTTGTTCTTTTTTAGTTAACATTAATCCTCTTTCTTCATTTAATAATGCAGCTTTCTTTTCATCAACACCTAATATTGGTATAGGATGTTGAATTAAATGTGTAATTAATGAATCTGTATGACTAGTTATGAATTCTAATGAACTTTCTAATTCCTCATATCCTTTTCCTTCAGGTAATATCGCTTTATCCCACCATTCTACTTCAGGAGGTGGTTGACGCTATAAAGGAAAGAAGATGATACATTAGTCAAAGACTCCCTTGTAATCAACTCCATTCAGAACTATATCATACCGAACTCACCTTCAAAGACCTTTCCAAGGTATCGAATTCACTATCCAAACCAGCTTTTCTACTTGCTTCTGCGATTCTTTGTCTTAAAGCTTCCATCTTTTGTTCATTTCTCAACGCATCACCTTGCGCCACATATTTACCTGCTCTTGAAAATTGAAGTTTCTTACTTCTTCTAATCACTGCTTTCTCTTCTTCTGGTATAGGTGTACCTGAGCCTGAACCACCTTGAGGTGCTGTCGATGTCGATGTAGCATAAGGGTTTAACACTGGTGCTGAAGCTGCAGGTGAACCCCTTGAGGATGAATCTGTCACAGCTGCGTTTGCTCTTACAGATGTAAATTTGGGTGCCATAGTTTTATATCTGTCTCTCATAGCTTTCTTTTCATTTTTTTCAACTTCTTGCTGCTGTTGTTGTTGTTGCTGCTGTGACATTAATAAAGGATGTAACGCTATACTACTAACTCCAGGTTGATTTGATGAAGAACCTGTTGCTGTGTTGGAGGATGAGGGAGTTTGAGATTGAACGGAGGGTTTAGGCATTGAACCTGATCCAGATAAATATGGATTTGCTGCCCTAGCATTTAAAGCTTCAATTCTTGCTTTTGCTGCAGCTAATTTATCTGCTATTGTCGCATCCATAGCTGGTTTAGGCGGTAACGCTGCTGGTCCAGGTGCAGATACAGGTGCAGGTGAAGAAGTTCCAGATCCAGTTCCAGCTCCAGCTCCAGGTATAGGTGAACTTCTGACAGCTGCAGCAGCTTCAATTTGTGCTTTTCTAGCTGCTATTTGTGCTCTAATAGCTGCCATATCTAAAGGTGCTCCTGGTGCCGCTGGTTTAGGTAAATTCGAGCTTGAAGAAGGTGAATCCACTTTGGCCCGTTTGGGATCAGGTTGACCTGATGCATAAGCATCAGCAGGTCTACGGCCAGACATCTTGACTGAATCTTCCTTGGGATATTTCAAGCTTCGAGCAAGGGGAAGAAATGTTATGTATAGTTAATGATTTAAATGGACGTCTCTCATCAGGCAAAAGGCAGTATAGTAGTAACCTGTAATTCAAGCTTCAAGGTGGCAAAAGGAACCAAAGACGGAATCAAATTCACACGAGGCAATAGGAAATATACGTTAACGTATTATATTCTTCAGTAGTTTATCGTAATTTATCCCATCTATACTGTCTGTCCGCATAATCCGGAACTGATAAGCTGATAATAAAATGATAAAATGCTGATAAATAACCCACCTCCACTTTTGTGCTTCTCCGCAATATGATGAGTCGTGACGATGATGAAAGCGATATCTTATGCAATATCAATGGTAGAGGCGATCTCACCGAGGTTGAGGTATTTTTGAACATCACCGAACTACAGAAAAATATATATATAAGGAGAACAAACTCACACCTATCTCAAAATAATAGAAAGAGTGTTTAACCGCTGCCTTGCATAAAATAGAAATTAAGCAAATAAATCAAGCTCATGAAAATGTCACTTTCAATAGAAACAAGTATCAAATTAGCAACTGGAAGATCGATTCCTCAATTAGGTTATGGTGTATATCAAGCTAGATCAAAAGAATGTGAAGATGGTGTGAAAGAATCTATAAAAGTTGGCTATAGACATGGTTAGTCAGCTGGATTTTATATCTTCTCTCTGATCAATGACCATAGATCAATAGCTGATGATTCAGTATACAGTCGATAGTGCTCAAGCTTACCATAATGAGGATAGTAAGTTGGTGTCTTTTGACCTGCAAAACAAGGATCACGAGAATCGAGAATTCTCTACAATTGAAGGCTGACAAAAATAACTTTTGAAAACAGTTGTTGGAAGAGCAGTGGTCCAATCGGGATTACCACGATCGGAAATCTTCTTGACAACAAAATATATGCCTTCACATACAGTACATTCAACTGAATCAGTTTATGATATATTGAAAAAATCATTAAAGAAGATCGATAGAACAGGTGATGAGAATCCCTATATTGATTTAATGTTAATTCATGCACCATTTGGTGGTGAACAAGGTCGAAAGAATAATTGGGAAGCTTTAGTTCAAGCTCAAAAAGAAGGTTGGATAAAAGATATTGGTGTTAGTAATTTGTAAGTCTTGAGTAAAACCTTTCATCAATTGTACACTGTATAATCATATATATATATATATATATTGAATCTGATTATTCGTATACTTTTATAGCGGTGTACCTCATTTAAAATCATTACCATCACCTAAACCAGTTATAAATCAAATTGAATTACATCCATTTTGTCAACAAAAAGAAATTGTAAATTATTGTAAAGAAAATGATATTGCTATTCAAGCATATTCACCTTTAATTAGAGCAGATGAAAATAGATATAAAAATCCTGTTTTAATTGAATTAGCTAAAAAATATAATAAGGAAATACCACAGATTTTAATTAGATGGAGTTTACAAAAAGGGTAAGTTCAATTATCATTCCATTAAAAGTACAGTACAGTCGTAGGGCAAAAGAATAATTTGACTGATATTTATCCCAACATTCCCATTTCATTTGTTGTTAAATAGGTACATACCATTACCTAAATCAACTACACCATCAAGAATTAAAACTAATGCAGATGTATATGATTTCGAATTATCTTCAGAAGATATGAAATCTTTAGATGGTTTAGATGAAGGTGCAAAAGGTGCTTGTACTTGGAATCCAGTTGACCAACCTTGAACGACTATCGTTTGATTAATGTATCGAAACAGCGCTTCAAGAACACAATTTCTTTAAGCTGGACGATATACTTGCTGTAGATTTTTATTGAACAACATTGTACATAATTCATGGAACAGAAAAGCAGATGTGGAATGTAAATCAAATATGTATATAGATATATCGCACCAATCAAGCCTGACATCGGTCAACCACCTATCATTCTATCGAGACTACTATTACAGATACAAAGTCGTTATACGATACATACATACCAACATATTTTATCCTTTCGTCCAAGAGCATGATTAGTTCCAAAAATCTGAACATAAATTATAGATGGTTATTATCCTTGAAAAGCATATTTTTCTCTAAGTTGTTTCCCAAATGCAAACATCTGTAGCGGAAGTGAGAGATATAAGTGTTCATCAGTATATGTTAACTCAGGGATTGAGTGAACTCATATATGTTTGCCTGATAGAATTCCGTGTGATGCAAAAGTAGAAACTCACGATAAATGGACATGGTATACCTAAAATCGCGACACAAGCTAATAATGTATTACCCCAACCCCAATCTAATTTTACAAACATCTCAGTAGCGAATAAAGGTAATATACAAGCTACAATCGACCGAGCCTTAAATCCGAGAAATCTTTGTATCAGTATTCTTACATGTTGAAATTACAAATGACGTGAACAAAAGTTATGGCTTGAGAAGTGAATACAACTTACAGCTGTAGCTCCTGCAATTGCGGCTGCTGAATAAGGATGAAAAGCATCGACCAAGCTGATGAATATGAAACATAGTATCAGTTTGTCTTGCTTCAGAGTTCAGATGTTTAGGCCTATGGAATGGCAACTCACAAATTCTGTATAGTATTGAACGGTAACACAAGACCTATACCGATAATCCATTGTCCTATTATAGGCGCTATCCAATGCGTTTGTGAATTTGCTGTCCAGCCCTATTTGACGATAATTTAGTATTTGTTCTGTTAATGCTTAGGAAGAGCTAGTAGAGTACGTACATATATGAACAATCCAATAGGCATGAGAATCATCCCACGGGCAGTCAAGACAAGCTAGAAGACGATCGACAATGAGCTTTATAGACCGTTTCCCAAGAGAAGAAATGTAACACTTACTCGGTATTCAGGTTGACCTTTATCACCGTTTCTTTTTGATAGGTATTTATATATCCTATCTTGACAATTCGCAGCTACTACAGCAGCTGAACAGAATCCCAAACCTAAAGCATGACATGATGACAAGAAACACGATCAGCTTAATGCTTGAGGCAAAACACATATAAGAACAGCGTTGAATAGAGCGAGACGCTGAATGATTAGACTGTAAAGACATTCAACTCACCTAGACCCAGATATGAAAGTGGTAAAGTTCCTCTAGGCCATTCGTAAGAAAATAAATCAGATTGCGAGAAAGGTGGTTTACCAAATAATAGTGGTATAGTAGTTAAGAATAGATAGATCAAGCCTAGAGGCATATACATTGATCAGTTCGGAAAAGGAAGAAACCCCTTTTTGGCAGACGACGGTAAAAAGTCGAGACCAGATGACTTACCGTACAAATAAGCATAATACATGGAAAAGGCAAACGCAACAGGATTTGTGAATAATAATCTAGGTGGTCTTGAGAACGCTCTACCGTAAACAGCTAACATTTCAGATCTAGTAACCATTGCCGGCATCCAAGATAAATCGGGTATCCATCTACGAGGATTCAGTAAAGAGGGCTTCGATTCCGATATTGTGCCAATAGTTGATTCAGGCGAATTGTGTATAGATTGATAAACCAATATCTTCTTTATAACTCTTAACGATTTTTTCCCCAAAGAGACATACGTTTCATTAGCTTTATAGGTGGAGGGCATGAGGATAGAAGGCAAAAAGATATTTTATGGAGAATGGATCGATGCTTTGACTTACGGAGCATATGTTTCCTTCATTACCGCAAATAGCAAAACAGTATTGAGAGTACACAGAATAGTCATGAAATAGTATGCCCATCTCCAGCCTAGACCCAATAGCCATATTCCTATCATATTGCCTAAAATAGGTCCAGCCTATGACCGATAAAGAAGGTAAGCGGTGAGACAATATTTACAGATGATAATGCCAAAACAAATCCAAGGTCAACATGAAAGGGAAGCGTACCAAGGGTCCTAAAGCGTATATCGAGATGGGTTTACCTCTTTGTGAAGGTTCATACAGCTATTGTGGTATTGCATGTCACAATCAGTCCATGACTCGTTGAGGAGATATATATATATATATATATTCAATAAATAGTCCACACTTACATCTGCGCAGGTTGCTACGCCTAAAGAAGGAGGTACAGAACCAAACACCCCACAGAAGCTATATACAATGAAAATACCGTCAGTATGCGAATGGAACTTTAGAATAATCACTTACAAACGCAAAACGATTAGGGTCACCATACTGTCATGGGGGAGAATACTCTCGTTAGCTTCATTAATGTAACATGTCTTCATATGTTTATATTATGCTCACTTATTTGAGAATCCGGTACCTAAAAAGAAAACACAATATATGACTTGAGAAGATAAATAAGCTATCTGTCTACCGTATAATTCGGATATGGGGGCAAATATGAAGGGTCCAGTTCTGTATCCAATATAAGTTCAAGTATCAGACATTAAGCATTAATCATTACAATACCTGACAAATCGGAATTGGATTAGAAGATGAGTTTTTCAATCGCTTACCCTAAACCTAAAACATAAGCACCAGGAATCAAAACACCGACTTTAAATCCAACATTGAATTCATCTCTGACAAGATGTATACCAGGTATACCTATTGAACTTCCAGATGTTGATATAAACCCAGTCAATAATAATGTTGTGGTTATTCCCATTTTACGCCTTTTGTTCCAATTTCTAGGATTACTTGAAGAAGTTTCGTATTCTTCTGATATTCTTCTTGCTTCAACTGTCGACATGGAAGTTAAGGTAGTTTTTAACGGATTTGATTGTTGATTTTTATCGATTCTCGTGTTTGATCTCTTCCTTGAAGGAAAGGATTTGGCATTGTTGTTTTTCTGCTGTAGAGATGGTTGACGTGGATCAAATGAGCTTGATGAAGAAGGAGATGATGGTGGTTGAGCTGTTACATCTTCAACGGGTCTTTCTGGCTCGATATTGATTCTATCTGTATTCACGCCTTGATCGAATGTACTATGTGCTGCGTTTCCATTATCATACGAGTTATCCTTATCAACAACAACATGACCTAATTCAAGGTCAATTCCATCTTTCATTCTTAGTTTGACTATACAACCAATTTGCTGGATGAATCAGTCGCGTCACTCTTTCCAAGTGTATTGTTATTATAGTGATGACGAATATCGCTCAAATATATTCCAAATTGAAACTCGGACAGAAAATTGCCAGCTGCAGGTGAAGACTATATAAACAATTGGTGATGATACTGTTGACTATAGATACTAAGCATAGTCGAGTCGATATGGGATAATGATTATCATGACAAATAATGAAATCTAGTATATGTTTTTAATGGTCACAAGGATGATCTTCAATGTGATCTAATCTATCGAAATATCCAAAGTTATGAGTATTTACAGAATTAAACCGTAGAAACCGGCCGCGGTTATTCACTTGATCTAGGCACCATCAAAAGCATCTACTGTATATACCATCAACATTAATCATCATTCACTTCCGATTCATTCCGAAGGCAATATGTACAACCAGTAATGAACACTCAATTTGATGCGAAAGATAGCCGAATAATTCATCAGATGTTTAACCTTAGATGTTAATGATTTGGTGCAGCGATTGACTAGATCTTTGACTTAGAGTGGGGTAGATTAAGTGATCTCGATTGCTCTTTCATGTGCAATCTAGTAAACATATGGTCTTTTAGCCTTAAAATAGGAATGTAAAGTGCGAGAGTTTCCGAGCTGAAATTGATAATCCATTCGCACATTGAATAGTGGAGACATGAATGGGATAAGTCATCCTGTTTCATGGAAGCCAGAAAACCAACCAAGGCAATTAATCGAAGCAGAAAGAGCAGTGATGTAAGAGATATATGCTATTTCATATTTCGATATGTATTTGGTATTTTTACTAGTACAACGACAAAAACTAAATCACGATTCTTCCTGGCATTCCGGTCCGTCCTCCCGTATTCAACGATCCTGATAATCCTAACATGATAATCCAGATCATTATTGAATATTTTCTGGTATATCAATCACTAGAAAGAGACGCAACTTGTCAGCAGGTTGCCTAAGCTTTCATAATTTTCCAGAAAAAATAAACTCACTATGACCCATTCTCTCCACTTTTGTTCTTAAATACCTTTCCAATTCCACCCCATGAGCAGCACCTGAACCTATAAGGCCTACACCTGATCTTCTTTCTCTCCAATCTTTATATTCTTTTTCTTCATCTATAACATTAGCATCTTGATTATGATTATGATTATTATCAGAATGTATATGTTCATTTTGAGTACTACATTTCCAATCTCTTGGAGTCATTCCAACTCTTTCAATGATTTTAATACCTTCTTTTTGTAAACCTTCAACTTTTTCAGGATTATTAGTTAATAATCTAATACCTTCTTCGTTTGTACCTAAACCTAAATCTTTCAATATTTCAGCTGCAACATCATATTTTCTCTCATCTGCTCCATGACCTAATAACAAATTTGCTGTAACTGTATCATTACCTAGATCCTGTAAATTGTATGCTCTAATCTTTTCTAATAATCCTATTCCTCTACCCTCCTGTCTTAAATATATCACTACTCCTCTACCAGGTACTGTTCTTCCATTGTTCGTAGGTAATGCCGCTGATGATGAAGGTGAAGATGATCTTGAAGGTTCAGGTGTGGGTAATACTTTGTCCAAATTATGATGACCATGAGCATGTTGATGGAAATGTTGACTGACTTGAGATTTCAAATGTTGTGGTAAAGCAATTTGACGTAAAGCTTCATCTAATTGTTCACCACAATCACATCTCATTGAACCAATAGTTTCACCTGTATAACATTCGGAATGAATCCTTACTAAAGCTTTCACATCGTTATGATCTTCTTGTTCCGTGCCAGTATTATTTGAATCCATTTCGATATCATTTTCCGTTGTGTTAGGGTTTGATTCAGTTTGACCAGGTAATAATCTACCTACATAAGCACCTCTTACAATACGTTCCATTTCAGTTTCACCTTCTCTCCATTTTGAATCTAATGATATACTTCTAATCTCTCTTCTACCTTTAGGTGCCAATTTCTTCAATTTCGAATCTAGTTGTATAGGATCAATCACAATAGCTAAATGTTCTTTTGCATCAACTGAATTATGATATAAATGTAAGAATAATTCTCCATGCGGTGTAGGTATTCTTGTTCTTGCCATACATCTAACTTTTGCTCTTCCGACTTGCGGTATAGAGTTAGGTATTATAGATAAAGAAGAATGATTAGGATGGAAATAATTTGATGATGAAGGTGAAGCTAATTGTAACGTTTGAGACATTGGTGTCGGATCCATGGACATTTTCCTCTTAGGTCTATCTTTCCCTACCGAGCCGGACAATGGCGAATGTGGACTTTTACTTGTAGGTATAGGGATAGAATTAAGTGTTGAAGAGGAGGAAGTCGCTTGATTTTGCGATTGTGCTTTGGCTTTAGCCTCTGCTTCTAATCGTAATCTTTCACTCCTCGGCGCTTGTGTTGATCGCATATTGAGTTTTGGTGGTTGAATGGAAGGAGATGTAGGTCTAGATTCATCACAAGATGCATATGCACCTGTTCGTGCTGAAAAGGTGCATCTATCAGCATGAGTTCCTCTTTACAGTTTCTTGTTATATGTATATTACAGAGATCTTATAACGATGAACTCACCTCCATGACCGAAATGATGTCTACTAATCTTTTCACTTCCAGCAATGACAGCACTGATCATCAAAGCATCCATTGGACTATCTCTCCTAGGTAAAGATTTCTTTTTTTCACTTTGACCACCATGACCAGAACTTTGTTGTTGAGATGATGACGATGAAGGTAGAGGACCTAGATTTGTAGAATCGGAAGTAAGGAAAGATAAAACATCTAAATCTCCTTGAGTGGGTGATGAATATGCTTGAGAGTGTGACATTGTTCTTGTTGAAGGCATAGTAAAGTTGAACAAATTTCAATCAAGGTAACTAACTATTCACAAGGTATCTTGATAAAAATAAGTGAAAATATCTATACCGTCGTCGAAAGATGAGGAATATCCGGTCAAGTCCGTATTATCGCCCTTATGCCTATGATCAGTGGAGTCGATGTCTTGATGTCTTGCCGATCAATTTTATGAGCTTTTTTTTTGTAGTTTGGTGCCAAATCTATCCAACAATCTGTTTTGACTTATTTGTATGTGCGACTTGAATAATGAATGAGTTTTAACAGTAACAAATATTGCTCGTTGCTCGGCAGACGATCACCATATGGAATATCCCTACATTCGATGTTGTTGCTAGCAGTAAATCGGGATTTCACCATCATTTGTCAGCTTACAGGTATTTTGACTAAGCTTAACGACATATACGACATATACATCGGTTATTTCCGGCGGGCTGGAAACGGAGAAAACCTTACTTAACCTTTTATAGGTAAAGCTCTTATAAATCTGGTAATTAATATATTAAATATTGCGTGATGCGTTCGATTTCTTTACATAGGTTGCTCATATAAGCTGACCAGCTCACACATGTCATCAACGTGACTTTTATAACGGTCGGTTTCACTCAAAGGGGTAATTTGATTAAATTATTATATTATAGTACTGTATTATATTTGATTTATCGCTACCAGTCTCGGTAGCGAGAGATGTCTTTAGACAATCCGCGAAGAGGTGATCTACCTAATCCAATGTTTTGCAGGAAGTGCCTAGATGAAGATGAACAGTGGATAAATTGTGCTCATAGACTAATCAAGTTAAAAATGGAAACAGAAAGGGAAAAAGATGTTAGTTTTCAATTGAATAGCGAAAGTGGTACCGATATCATTCAAGATGTTATTGAAATTTGGGTATCAGCGCTCAGATATGATAAGATTAGAGGTAATGAGTTTGAAAATTGCGGTGCTAATCAATCAGTCTTCGCTACCGGTCGTTCATACAAAGATGAGTCATATCAAGGTTCCTTCAATCATGTTCATGAGCTTCCGACAGGTATATAAGGTTGACAGATTGACTACCGATAAGATGTACTCATCCACTCACATACGCAAAGATAATCACATACACGTAGCGACAGGCAATAGTACCCAGATCTCAACTCGAAGGAAAACATCTAATCATCAAAGATAAATCAGAACAACATGTCCGCAACTGCTACTGATCCAGCTTATGCTGCCATTAGCAATATCAACTTTACTGGAGGATTCCCAACTTCAGCAGATTTAGCTCCTTCAATAGTATTCATCGTATTGGTGAGTAATAGTTCATTCTTCAGATATTCCTGCGGTAGATTGGTGACCAATTCATCCATTTCATCCTTTTCAGTACGCTATATGTACACCATTACTATTTTGGAGATGGTTAGGAAAATCAGATCGAACAGTAATTTTAATCAGACCAACTATATTCCTTGTTTGTAGAATAGCTATGTGCGCTATAAGAGCTTATATGGCTAAGAACAAATATGGTGAAGGTTTATTAAGTGAGTATACCTATTTAAGAACTCTGTCTTATGTAACATCTTCTAATCATGTTCCTATCTATCAATAGTCGCCGAACTTGTCTTAGTATCAGTTGGTTATCTGTTCTTGATCGATCCAGTTGTTGGATGTTTCAATCGTCAAATTGAATATCAAATGTCAAAAGATGAAAGACCAAGATGGGTTAACAGATTAACCTGGTAAGTCGTTGGTGATTCATCTTACCTACTTTGAATTGTTAGATCGTTTGCCACATTGAAACACCATATATACTAATTTCCCTTCTTTCAACTAGGTTAATCAGGATTTTGGTTATAACCTCGATCATAACAGCTGTTGCTGCATCATCATTAATCTCCAGTGCTTTATCCAATCCAGATCAATTGAGTACTGTAACAGGATTAAGGAAAGCAAGTATAATCATCGCATTTGGTAAGTTTTGCCTTTCACTTCTCCACCATACACCTCAGCATATCCTGCTTCAATCAGCTTCTTCGGGACACGATTGTAAAAGCAGTAAGCCGACACCTCATGTTTTTCCTCATACCTATAGCATGTGTTGTCGTTTGTGCTATAGCTACTATTTTAACTTCATTCCATTTCAAACTTGATATGAGAGGAACAATATACATTTTAGCTTTATGTGGTTGTCTCATCGTGGTATCAGTTTATAGAGTTGTTCAAACTTATTCAAGTAATCCTAGTGCTGCAGTAAGATCAAGAGTAGCATTTTGGGTTTTGCAAATGCTTTCTGAATTGTAAGTTTTTATGACCTGCCACCTGTTGAAGAGAGAGAAACCAGGGAGCTAATTGTGTATTGATCTCCTCTGATACTGTAGTTTTGCATTTGTATTGATTATCGCCATCTCAATTCCAAGTTGGTTCCCAGGAGAGCAAGGTAGAAATCAATTAAATGGCAATAGTATAGAGTCAAATAATACAGTAGAACTCTCAGCTCAAGGTCGTTCTCCAAGCGGTCAAGGTCGGAAGGAATACGTGTAAACATGTCACAAAAGCACAGACTAGTAATTGCAAACAGACACATATAGATAAGGCTAGATGAAATCGATATTCCTGTTACAATTTAGAAATGTAATATTATACCCTTTACTCGAGTAATTACCTATGCATAGAATACTATCCCAATAAGCTTGAGTTAAGTCACATGCATATTGACACCACATTGAATCTAATTGTATTGCAGCTGAATTGACGCAATAACAGTTCTTTGTGATACCAATTAGGGTTTCCCTGCCATTTTCAGATTAGCGGGATCAAAATCGTCATTACAAGACTGTATTGAAGTGCTTTCGAGCGATATGACTAGCGGATACTTCAGCTGGGAAAGCGTTTGTATGGAAAAGACCTGTCAGATTGGAAGCGATTTCCATACCGAGATTGACTATTTAAACAGTTGACAAATCAATCGATACATCTAGTTACAGGGAATTGGCTTCTTGGCAACATTTTTGGTCAGAATGCTATACACTTAGCTTCTTTATGGTGAAGCTAACGCTTTCGGTTGACCTGCTTCATTTAATGTATATAAAGCGTATAAATACAAGCTAATCTAAATTTCATTCTTACTGATATTCTTTCTTTACGATTGAATACAGCCACCCCTTACTCACTAGTTATTACACCTTCGCAAAGATAATTCACTGACCAGAGCGAACACAACAATATGTCAAAATCTGTAAAATTGGATCAAGTTAATTTTGCAGGTGGATTACCTAACGAGAAAGATTTGATACCTGCTATAATCTATTTAGTAGCTGTAAGTTAAGTCATTATCATTATATTCAGTCCAACAACTTGTATAAACTAATAAATATCACTATAATTCGATTCTTAGTATGTGTTAAGCAGTCCAATCCTTTATTGGAGAATTATTAATCCTCAACATCGTACCAAATTGTTAATATACCCGACTATATTTCATACTTGTAGAATTATCATGTTAATTATAAGGATCATTATGGCTAAAATTGATTATGGTGAAGGGTTATTCAGTATGTTTTCTATATCTTACCCTGTTATCGATTTGAACCAATTCACAGGGCTAATATTAATTATGGGGACTTGTAGTAGCGGAATTTGTCTTCGTTTCGATCGGTGTTTTCTTCTTAATTTCGACTGTTATATCTTGTTGGGAGCTCCAATTGGAGTCAGAGATTAAGAAAGAAGATCAGCCAAATTGGATAAAACAATTGGGCAGGTGAGTTCCAAACTAAATTGACAGGATCCGATGGATGAACTACTTGTAATGTTCAATTAATTGGAAAACTTATAGACTGATCATGTTTTTCATTATCAAAATCAGGTTACTATCTTTGACTATTTGGGCATCCATAGCCACGTCAGTGGCCGGATCTTCTATGATTTCATCAGCATTAAAACATCCTGATAAATTACATGTTGTAACTGGCCTGCGAAGAGCTGGTAATTTACTTTCTTTGGGTGAGTAATCAGTAGTCAGCATTTTGGTCATATCAGCTACAGTATCCTTCAAATTCAGAATTGGAAGTCTGTAAATCGGTGAGGGGAAACATTTTAGATCATCAGAAAGCTGATTTCAGATTTATTACCTTGACTCAATTAAAATTAACAGCTGTTGTGATGATAGCAATATGCTCAACCCTATATACGCAATATCGATTTAAATTATCCAAGCGAGGTACTTTGTTTCTGTGCTCAATATACCTCAACGTCCTTATAGTTTCTATCTATGGGGTCGTAAGGAATTTCATGTCGGATCCTGACTCAAATGTGAGGGGAAGAGCAGCATTTTGGATTTGGCAAATGGTTTTTGAGTTGTAAGTATTGTATACTGTATCTGGTATAATTTCCTACAGTAGTTATGCAGAGATAATCTTTCGTATAAAATTCTGCAAAAAGCGTAATATATAATGTAGTTGAAGGCTAATCCAAATAAAATTTTCTCAATTAACAGTATCGCCTTCGTTATGCTCGTCTCGGTATCTCTACCAAAATGGTTTCCAGGTAATGGACAAAAACCAAGAGAACAGGACCATAAGGCACTGGACAATACCGCTGATGGTACTGTATGAAAACCGAAGAAGCAGTCATTGGATTATGTTAGAAGGCATTACAATTGTGGAATTTTATATAGACTGGCAAGAGATTATATGTTACATTGATGATGAGGACATGGCTATGGTACAACAACAAACTACTGATATCATTACATTTTGTGGATTTGTTTTTCTTCGTGGATTCTCGTTTTTCTATTCTATAATTAAATTCATACCAATTCTCTATTCTATCTAATCGTACTGTAAATATAGATTACTTTTTTCATTTATTCTAAGTTAATTGTTCACCATTTAAGAAGTTTATCTATGTTTTTGAGACTGATAAGCCAGAAGGAAAGATACCTATCTTCAGTTTAACAACTTTTCACAGATGCTTTCTTCAATTCATTAATGAATCATGGTAAAATGGTTCATCATTTTCATCATTCAATTCATTTGCTCCACCCCATTGCCTACCTTGATCTTCAGGTTCCTATAAATTAGTTTTGATCCAAACAAATAAGCCACATATCTTTGTCTTTTTCGTTTGAATAATCGTCATCATCACTTACCTGAATTTCAAATTCATTTCCTCTTCTTACGACTTTCCTTCCTAAATGATCTTTACCCATTTCTTCAATTGGAAGATCTCTTTTACCCATTCTTTTCTTTCCTCCTCCACCATTGACAGTGGAAGAAAGTGTATTGGAGATACCACTGATATTGTCATCGTTTGCATTATTTGACTTCAGTCGGTCATTTATACTGTCAAGTATATCATTCGAGGCATTTGATTTATTTGACCTTCCATTTGTAGATGGACTGTTTTGATTCAAATAACCTAGATTGTTCAAAGGCGGATCACCAGTCAAACCTGATCCACGCTTTTGAGCAGGGTTGTGCTGTACTAAAACACCAGAACGATATTCTTCTGGTCTTGATGGGGAGCTATATACAGGGGCTGAGTACGAAGATGAAGAACCAGGAGATGATGATAATGCAGGTGGAACAAGTACAGAATCAATTTGATTTATAGGTGATATTGGCATACCGGTATTTGGTGAAGAAGTCATGATTATTGGTGAATTCTTATTGGCGTCAAAAGGTGAAATCGAGTTTTGTGATGATATAATCTGCGAATAGGGAACACCATCAACAAGTTGTATATATATAGTCACATTATTATAAAACGATTCGATAACGGTAAGGGGAATATCCAAGGAAAATTTGTATTGTAATAGGACAAACTTACATCACTTAAACCTGTTGGTGCACCTAAACTCAAAGTCGTTGAGAGTAGAATTGTGGCTAAATAGGTAGCTTTCATTTTGACTCGACTCGACAATCACGTTTGCTTCTATTTATTTCTCGATTATACAGTATGTTATGGGCTCTGTGAGTCTTGCGAGATTATTAGGTGTTCACTCGGTTGTGTGTGCGAAGAAAGAAACATGTTATTATTAGAAAAATCATCTTCAGTATTTATGCGAGTACCTTAGTAATGTTTGCAGCAGGCCAAGAATACTGTTCATGCAGGTGATAGTGCGAAAAAACGATATGACGATGGCAAAGCGCTAAGAAATCTAGCTGGACCGGCTAATCTTCGAGAGGGCTTTGTTGGTTAGTATTGTAATCACAACCGATTAATCACCTGAATTTGTTAAATGATAATGTAATATCGCGGCCGTAAGAGAAGTCCGGCCAGTATCAAAAGCCATGAACGCAACGATGAACAAGATAGATCGCGGTGTGTGTATGGTCCTTTTGAAGATCAATAAACCTATTTGTCAGATCGATATTGACTTACAAATTTGCATCTCATGCATTTCACCTAGACTTATAATCTCGGAACGTCGTGTCCATACGATTTTATTCGACATATTTAAACATCTATTTGTATGTGACAATACCTACATACGTGTTAGTGCAAGCCGGCATTGATATGTTGATTCGCAACCGATTGAATCTTGATGACTAACTCAATAGTTTTCATTGCATGTGTATCTAAGCATTACTTAAATCCCTTCTTTCCCAAACTTGAATAACAGTTTCACCTAAGAAAACGATTTCTGGTGTAACGTTTTCGACTCTTAAATCTTGTAATTCTATCCACTTTTCACCCTGATTTTCTTTGACGTCCTGATCATCATCCTGCTTTCTAACAGTATTATTGTTTGAAGCATTATGTTGTCCTGCTCTAACATGTATTTTCCAAGTAAGTGCATTTTCTTCACTACTATCATTTGCTTTCTTCTTTTTAGCTGTTATACCCGGTCCTGTACCTGATGTTTCAGTTGACGCTTTGGTTGTATCTAATGTAACGTTCGATAATAGATCATATTGTGTGTGCATTGGATCAGTTGGTTTTGGATCAACATCTAATAAAAGAGAATGTGCAACTTGATGAGCAAAATATTCTAATGATTACTAGGTCAATAGATGGAAAGTACTTACATTCACTGACATCTACACCTTTCAAAGGGAAATTAACGATAGTTGGATTTCGTTCCGAAACAAAGTTATTTTTAGTGAATCTCTTTATGTGCAAAATTAAATATGGTGGAAGCATAGTAAGGTGGTGACGTTTTAGCGTTGGACCGAATTCTTGTGTTGTTTTACCATCAAATTTAGCTAAAATAGTAGATAACGGTACTTGAGGAATAATCTTTTTTTCATTCACGTCAGTGAATAACGGAGTTGCCGGTAAATCAAGGGCAAGGAAAAGGAAAGGAGATGAGATAGTTTGCATATCTAGAAAAGAAAAGGAAGAAGAGCCGTATATAAATTAGCATATTTCGCACTTTGGGTTACGATTGGCTGTAAGTCATGAATTGAATGCTAGCGGAAACTCACCTCTTCCAATATCAAAAACGGGTCTTGAATATTCTTTATGTATTATGACTTGTTGAGTTTGAATTTGAACTTTACCTTGAAACGTTTTATATATAATTGAAGAATTTGATTTTTTTGTACCACCTAAATCTCTATGTAAAGTATTTATTAACCAAGATAAAAATTCTACTGGATCACCTTGTTCAGTCATTTTAAATTTACCTTGACTTCTTTTATTGACTTCTTGTAAGAATTCATGTGGTGAAATTTGTGATTTAAACAATTTTGAATTCCATAATCTTTTCGTTAATGTTGATAACCTTAAAACTAATTCTGTTGGTTTTTTATCTTCTTTCAATTCTGGTGTATTTGGATCTAAGAAGAAATTCCTTATTGGTGGTATATGAAGCAACAATTGTAAAACTACATTCAAATAATCATTCTTCTTTATATTGTTGATACCTATATAACCTGGTCTATATATTTGATTATTTAACGTATAAGAAGATGATTGTTGATTTTTCGATAATTTAATCAAATCTTTCGTCGTATATCTTGGGTTTAATACATTGATTATATCGTTAAGTGATGGATCCGATACAAGATATCCCTCAGGTAATACGTAAAACTAAGTAGAGCAGAAAGAAACTATGTTAGCTTTCTCTATTTATTGAGATAAATATCAACATTCGACTTACCTTCTCTGTGGACAGGTTCAACCAGACTCTGTGATTCTCTCCTACTGCATGTCTATATGCCCAACTTCCTCTACCCCTACCTTGGAAGTATTTCCCACACACCAAACAAGCATATACATTAATGTTACTAAGTGACTTTGAACATAACCTTTCGAAATCGAAATCGAGGTTCTGACGCGATATCTTTGATCACGAATTACGTTAGCATTCAATGCTAATGCAAACTTGATGTGAATCAGTATGAAGTCACTTACAGTGTCCAGATACATGTCTCTATGGGTACCATCATCCTCTTCTTCATGCTTGATTTGTTCCTCTTCCTCTTCATCATCACTTGAATCCGGTTGCACAACAGCAGATGAGGATGCAACAGGCAAAGTTGGTGCTGAAGTCACTGCAGGAGCTGATGAATCGCCGTTCGTGTGTCCGTTAACTTGCTGAGTGAACGTCGAAGGAGAAGACGGAGCCGCCCCTGCCACCGAGGAATCCTCCAGTCTCTGCCGCTTAGCGGCCGGTGGTGAAGTAGGCAGTGAAGACATTGTAATGGAAGCAAACGGGTTTGCAAGAGATGCCCTAAGACGATCTAGTTTATCTAACTTCCGCTACAGGTATAGATTGTATCGCCGAGTGGTTGCGTCACTGTAAGGTGATTAGACTTTCCTATCGGCGATTCTAGACGCAAAAAGGAAGAACAAGAGACCAAGGAAGGTTGAAGGGTGAATATTGTCGGGAAATCTTAGGTCGACCGATATATGAAGTGGGACTTTTTAGAGGGATCTGCTAGGATCCGGCCGCTGGAATGCAAGTTGCTTCGTCAACACAGCTTGGAGTTGTTTCAAGCGATATATCGTTTAACGACAAAGCAAACATGTAGAACTGAGAGACTGTTGATAATTCAGGCAATAGATGATTCCGAAATACGGTTGTAGAGAAGCTGATGCTAAAGTACTTTCCCTGAGTTCTTACATGCGACTCCCACGCGAGTGGGTCGATTTGATCCCGTTACTTTCGCTTGCACTGCCAAGTCAAAGTGGAGGATGTCTACGCGTAGTGAAAGTAAAGGTAAATGCGATACTTATATCGTTCTACTTCAAATACAATTCTACATCAACAAACAATGCCATCGTCTAAGCAGGTATCGCTTTTCGATAACCATGTTCGATCTTAACAATAACAAAGACAAAAACACATAGCGCAATCATGGCTGATCATGCGTCACCTCCATCACTTCGCCAGGGGAAGAGGATACCTTCAGGCCCTCGACCTCCTCCTCTTCCTCTTAGAGGGTCGCCTACTTCTTTAAGGATCAATTCTGCTGGAACAGGACAATCTTTGCGTCAACAAAGCTCATTCGGATCGCTGAGCAAATTCATGTCAACTCCCAAAGAGTCACCTCTCGATGCAATTATTGATGCTGAACATGATTTTACTGTTAGTCCCGAAGAGTCACCTACATCGAGCCCGAAAGCGAGCTCGAGCAGGGAGACCCAACAACTTGTTTCTTCGCCAACTCCGATGTTTACACAGCCAATTTCTCCTCCCGCTGAACCAGGTAGACCACATGCGAAAACTATTACAGCTCTTCCGATGAGTCGAGAAGGCTCGAAGAATCGTTCTCAGACTATGCCTGATGGTGGTAGACCAACTACTCCAACATCTTTTGTGGTTTCTCGACCAATTACACCGACTGGTCTAGCATCTCCGAAATCAAAAGCTAAACCCAAACCTTCTCGGTTGAATACCAGTAATTTGATGACATCTACCACTTCTTCGCCTACAAAGTTAGTATCGCCAGGAATGAAACATTGGCAACAAGTCAGATCACATGTCATGGTACCTACACCTTTAGAAGAGAAATCTTCACAACATTCCGGAAGACATCACCATCCAGCTAAAAAGATGACAGGATTAGTTTCAAAGGCAGCAGGTAGATTTGGATTTAGACATGCAGCTGAAAATGTAATTGGATATAATGATAGACGAAATTCTATGATGGGTATATTATCAGGAATGAATGATTTAACAACTGAGGAAAAAGAATCTATAACTAGAGAAAGAAGAAAATTCGCTAGAGATGTCAAGGTATGTCTTGACGCTTGTTCTTTGGAGGAGAGTAAAAGACGATTATCCAGAATAGGCTATAACAAAGGGACCAACAGTAGCAGACCAACATTTCAGGGAGGAGAAGCCAAATCAAGTGGAATGTCAATGCATCACGGTTCAATGCACACTTCTTCACAAAATCAACGATTCACATTTGATCCTGAATTTTCAGCTTTCGCTCCTTTATTAATGGAATTACACAAATTTCTACCTGCTGCAAGAGCTAAAAAACCGTGGTCAAGAACTTGTCCACATCATTCAGCAATTTTAGCTGAATTAGGTACAGCTTTTTCGCAAGATTCAACTTCAACTGACGGTGAGAGACAACAAGCGTTGGAAGTTTTTGGTGTAATAGTCAAGAATTGGGCAGCTGATAATGCTGATGAAGAATTGGAAAGATGGTTATGGCTTTCAAGAGCTCTATTAAATGACGATAGACAATTGAGGAATAGAGGTTTAGCATTATTAAATAGGTTTTTACATCCTGATTCAAGTTTACCTAGAGGTATAGATAGACCTCAAACTGCTTTAGCTTTCATCAGTCTAGCTTGTGCACTTCTTCAACTTCTTCATGCAATCGAAATGGCTGGTTACGGAAACGATGATCACTTGCAATTAGTCAATGAATTTTTATCGGATTTGAGCGAAGGAGACATCATCGATCTTGAAGAGACTTCTTTGGTGGAACTTCTTGGTTCACTTGAATTAGGAGGATCTCTGGGTGGAGTAGACAAGGAATTAGTCTGGATGGCAGTGGGAATGATTATTGGTACTCGACCTTCACTTGCACCTTGGCTGCTTATTGATAAGGGTCAGGTACTACAGGTGAGCGATATAGAAATAGTGTAAAAGCCGCCGAAGCTGACAGCTTCTGATGTAGCGTTTCTATCCTTCTCCTTTACTTCACGCAACTCCGCCTGTGATTCTCAACCTCCGATCTCGGTCATTGTCCTTATTCTTCACATCATACACAAACCTCATATCTTCGTCAAAAGATGTTCCCTTGGCTACCCGGCTTTGGCGCTCAGCTAGAGATCTTCTAATCCCGGAGATACACCATGTACCTGATGAAGATGGTTCTCTAGCGGTATCAGTGGCAACTTTTCTGCTTGAGCTGGAATTACAAGGCTATACATTACAATCTACCAAATTACAAGATGAAATGGATCCGTTTAGGATATCCATGGAGCCTAAAAAGGAAGCGAAAGCAGGGGTTGTAGAGCATCGAGAAGTCCTGGCTGAGTTGAGTACAGATAAAGAATGGAAAGGCCACTTTGAGTCCGCTTCTAATCAAGTAGTAAGTCTAGATTGTAGTGGTCCTGACTGATAATGTAGATTTCGAACGGATCTCTTGGACCTATATGCAACATGATCCAAGCTTTTCTGCAGAATAACACCTTCCATTCTCTAGGCAAAGAATGCGTTAATGCCCTTTTTGCGGTAAGTCGATCAAAATATCTCACCGCTTTCAGTAATGGAAGGCTTATATCTGTCTAGCGATTTTCGTCTACTGTGACGTCTCTGACCGAGACTCGACCTTTTCTTACTTGGCTATCCAAATCGCATCCCCAGTTATTCTACAAACCCTTGTTCAGTTGTTCAGCATCTACAACATCTACATCCTTACTTCCGCATTTGAAGTTATTAACAGCTATTTCCGACATACTTGGCTCTGCTCAGCTCTGGACCCAAGCGGATCCCCAGATGGTGGTAATCGTATTGATGGGTGACATCTCGCCCAAACCACCTAAAGGTAAAGGGAAAGAAGGAGAAAAAACAATAATCAATGTGAAATTAGGTAGATATGCTGTCTTGATCAACTTCATTGATGCTCTTGAGAAAGTTAATGAACCTGCTGGTTCGGGTAGTAGGCTGAGAAGCTTCATCGAGAATGTTGAAGCAAGATTAGCCGCGTTCTTAGAAGCGGAGGAAAGGGATGGATCTCTTCCTTCAGGCTATAAAGGCCTCATTTGTCAATTGCTGCTGAAGATGAGAGCTTCCACAATGTCAATCAAAAAGTGAGTTCGATTCCAGAATGAATCAATGCGACAAAGCTAATAAATTGTTCTTTTTCAGATCACCATGGTTGAAGTCTGTATTAACGTGGTTCATGGATCTTGCGTCTGCGGATCCTTATCGAAATGCCGAAGGCAAAAATGACGAGGAGCAACTAAACATCATGCGTAATTTATACCAAAGTGTAACTGCTAGCGCGAATCCGCAAGACAACGCCACACCAATCATCAGTCCCCCAGCCAAATGGACGGGAAGCTCAGCGAGACGTAATAGTCTGCCTGCACTAACAGAAAATCGAAAAGCTATTCTTGACAATACACTAGCAAAAGTTGCTCCATTTCTTCTGGTCACGGTACACGCAGCTTTGACTCTGGATGACTGGGAAACACTCCTACCTAGATTATGGCACTATTACGATTCTTCTAGACCTTCTCGGAAAGGCCTTACCTTTTTGCTACAGAAATGCGCGGAAAAGATACCCATGCAGTTAAGGGCAATCATTATTTCAGACTTGACGAGGTGAGTTACAACTATACAATACAAAGCTGACAAGTAGTACCCATACTTTTGTTCGCGCTCATGCCTTGAGCAAGATTGCCATGCTCTTCGGCTGGCGATATCAAGTCTTAGCGCAGCGGATCCTTACCGATCGTCGAGGACCTGTCTTTCAATTCACATCCAAGACCTTGGAATTTGTAGCTACTGAGATTGGTTCTTCTGATTGGGTAGCTTCGCATGATGTTCAAGATGCTGCACTTCAAAAGTATGGTCGAACGCTACCCCTTGAACTTCGACAACGTCTAATGGAACTCGGTTGGAGTGAAGATGAAAACCTACAAGCCAAATCAGATTGGGAACAGGTACCTGTCTCGAAATTACCCGCATTACAGTATCAACAAGAGGGTGTAAATGTGGAACGATCGCCTAGTCCCATGAGGTCCCTTACAAGGAAAGGTTCCAGTGGTTCAGGTAACTCTCTTACTACCAAACGAAGGAAAGCCGTTTTTTCGCCTACCTTTTTGGCTATACTCAATGACCAGGCCCGAATACTTGCAGGAGAGGTCGACGGACCGATCAGTACGACATCTTTAGAGCTGATAAGACTTCTACAGAGAGATGATCCTACTGGTCTCCTCAGACCAATAGCAGAGGGGTTCACGGATGACTTTCTAGGCTCTCTCGCAAAATTGAATATTATAATACCTTTTCTTACCCCTGGATTCGCATATGCCGCCTTGAACTCTCTGGTCGGTTTTCTGAAAACTTCTTTAAGAAGCGATTCGCACTTCGAACATCAAGCTCCAGCTTTAACGACAATTTCACGCTTAGTACCCAGCACAAGTGAATTTTCCCTTCGAGATATCAGGAAGAACAAAACTGAACATATACTATTACCCGCATCAATCCACGAAGATGAAGGCGGATTCAAAGTTCATTCCCCGTGGAGAGATGGCCAACTGCACATTCAAACAGCTCAACTCCTTATTCTCACTCAGGCACTTCGAGCAAACCCTCGAGAAGTATATCTTTTCAAGAAGATGCTTTCCAACTTACAGATACGAGACTCCATCCCTCATCTGCCATTCGTTCGAGCTTGGCTCATCCTCATCTTAACTCTTTTTTCAGCTGTGAATAGGAACTATAACGATCGAGCAGAATTGCGACACTTCCTGTCGAACGTTGGCAGTATCCTTCACACACATGGTCAGAAAGATCTACTTATCACCGCTTATGCGATGAGGGTTTTCATGCTCTGTTCTGCTAGGTTTAGAAGATTATTCGCGACAATGGGATTTTCAACCATAATGAGATCAGTATACGATACTTATGCAGGTGGAAATTCAGCTTTAAACGATTGTATAGAGTACGCTTCAAGAAGTTTTTATCGAATCCATCGAGACTCTTTCGTATATCAAACCTGTGTGGTTATTTCAGAAGGTGACTTCGATCCTTTGGCAGTATACTCATTACTTTCCAGTCTTTCACGAGGTAATTCTGAATCTTCAGGTGTATCATCCGGTATACAAGACCTCAACAATCAAGAAGAAATCGAAGCTTTGGTCCAAATGTTATCCGGACCTGAAATTGCTTTATCCGATCTAGGACAAGCGTTCGCAGAAAAACAATCTATCAAACAAGCTGCAGCCATTACCCTGGAAGACACAATTTTCCCCAAAGAAAACATTATACGTCTTTTCATTACTGTTATAGCAGCCAATCCTTCAACTGCAAGAGCAATGAATTTCCTTAGATTACTTTCAGGACTAGTACCTCATATCAAAGATCATCAATCTAGTCAAGATTTATTGAGAGAAGGCATTGAAGTTCTTGGATCAGTAATTCAAAAAGGTAAAACTGGTGATGAAGCTGCCATTCTAGCATTTCATCCTGGCACCGATGAGAAGAATTCAGATTGGTTAGGTGCAAGAAGAGAATATGTTTTTTTAGTTGAATCGTTCGCTAAATCAGGTGGACAGCTAGGTGCTTCAGCTACAAAACGTACTTTAGATATGGTTTTAGATCTATTAAGACGTCAACCTGAATCTGTTGGCCCAGCCGCATCAAGTATAGTTACATGTTTAGCTAAAACTCAACTATCTTCAAGTAAAAGAACAAACTTTTTAAGGGATATAGCACCTTTATTTAGAATGTTTATTGCCGTAGTTGATTTTTCGGGTGTTCTAGATTCAATCGCTGATTTAATCAAAAGATCTTCTTTTGATTTAGATGATGAAATCACTTCGATTATAGTGGAAAATTATGTTGAACCGGCTGTCAAACTGTTAGCTTCTGCAGCCGAAGAAAGTATGGCTTTTATTGTTCCTCTTAGATCAAGTGCTGTCAGTTTGCTGGCTACTGCTGTCTTTTTAAAAGGTGATGCTTTAGGTGCGTTGGAAAGACATACTCCATCTGCAAGTCTCCTAGCTTCCTTAGTCCTCCCACTATGTCTTTCTTTGGAACCCCCACCAGCAGTCGACCGAGAAGCTATATATGGAAGTTTATGGATAAGACTTTTACACTATGTTTTGAAATCACGGGACCGGCGAAAGACAAAAACTGTTAAGACAGTTACTACAAATCAAGTCATCGCAGCGACCATTGTTTTGACAGTACAAGTAGTCAAAGTAATCTTTATCCGAGCTGCGGAAAGTATATCGTCAGTTAAAGGATTATGGACATACATTTCTTCATACCTGCTGCGAGTTATTCAAGATGGAAATGCTTCATTCGCTGAATCATCCATTATACCTTCACAACCAAGAATGGTGGATTGGATAATGTGGAGTTTATTTGAATTAATCACTTTACATAAAACACCAGTTATAATTAATCTCAGATTCAAGGTACAGTTGGTCTTATCGAATATACACAAACAAGTTGAAAGATCAAATCCACCTTCACCTGGTTTAGGTTTACCGTCAAAAATGTCAAATCCGCCTCCAGGAACTTTCAATTTCAACTTCAATTCACAGAGTCTCTCAGGTAGAGCAAGAAGAATATCATCAGCTAGATTCCCTTCACATTCAAGATTCCCAAGTACAGCTTTTCCTGAGATGTTGGGTTTCAATCAACCTTTTGGTTCTAATGGTACTCCTGGCGCACAACATTCAAGAACACCAAGTACGACCAAAGTAACTCCTGAAATGAATAGATCATCATCAGGAGGAGGTGGAGGCGGAGGAGGTCAACATTCAAGAATGCCAAGCGCACAGTTCTTAACTCCATATGCTAATACACCACCTGCAACAAATAAAATTAATCAACATAATAGAATGCCAAGTCAATCCTCATTGACGACTTCGCCTATAATATCTGGGAATGATTTTGGTGGTTCTGGTAGTAGAAATAGTAGTTACAACTATAGTCAACATCAACAAAGACCTTCTTTCGCTGATCTATCTGCAAGAAGAATATCAAGGCCTAATTTTGATGTTTTCCAAAATCAAAATTCAAATCAAAACGAATTCACAATAGGAATGCATCGTAGATTCCCTTCTTCAGCAGGTGATATAAGAAATTTACAAACCAATATTTCAGCTGGATCCAATACAGATAAAATTACAAATTCAACCTCAAATAAAGGAAATGAAAAGTTTTCTTCGTCAAAAATGAGTAAATCAACATCAAATGGTGCAATTGTACATTTGTTATCTACACCAAATCAAATTTTATCAGCAACTAGTAATACAGGATTTCCAACTTTTTCACCTTCAACAAGTCCAATTTCACCTACGGGTAAATTTTCGGTCAATATAAATGTTCACAATGATAATAATGTTCAAGGTGAAAATGCTCTAAGAGAAATCCGAATCAAAAATGTTAAGTTAATCAAAATGATTAAAAGATCAATTAAAATCGTTAAATTAGTTAATGGCTATGATAATGATGTGGATGAAAATGAACATGAACATGATGTTTCCTTTGAAAAACCGAATCATTCAGAAGAAGATGACGAAGATGATATAAATGATATGATGAAAAGTTGGAATGTTCTGGATGCATTGGTGAGTTCCACGAATCTTACCAAATTAGTCGTTTCATCTCATCAGCTACTACTCCTAATCCCTCCTTTATTCACGATTACACCATTAAACCATTTTTGGATTATCTTCCAAAGTAAGAAACTGTAATCTAACCAATGTTCATCTGGTCATAGCATTCGATATCTGAACAAACCAAATTACTCGTCGAAGAAGAATTTAGAGACCTGTTCTCACCTAGCTCAATGAATTCTAATTCCATTCCACCTGTATCAGGTTTGAATAATATCGAAGGTGGAGGAGATTGGTCAATGTCAATCTCATCATCTAATAACGAGGATAATCAACATATGAATGAGAAGTTGGATTCAACGATTAATACACCACAAATAAATATCAATAACGAAAAGCAGATGAATGAAAGATATACTACTACGGACAATAAAAGAGAAAGTGGATATTCTTTAGTACCTGAAGGTTATCATATGATGAATTTGGAATCAATCAATTATAATAATGATAATTCGTTCAATTTAAGGATTGATGAAGAAGAACTTGAAGATGAAGATGATAATAATAAGACAAAACCATTCAATTTTAATGATAGAAGAAGATCGAGTGATTTTAAATCTAATATACCGTTACTGTCAGTTTCTGAAAATTAGCCTTGGTTCAATCAATTTGTATCATTTTATACCCTGCACACATTATACCTTTATGAATATTGAAATCTGAACATAATTTCTCATAATTATATGTATGTATAATGCTACTGTATCTTTGCTACGATAACGATATGTATATGATCCATCAATGTTTTCCCGTTTTCAATCGTGCCGGTTTCTCCTCATCTCAGTACAGCTGGATGTGTGAATTTCTACTTGCGAATGAAACAGGGTTGTTTATACAACAGGTGGAACTCCTTCTATCTGACATCTCCTCACTCTGGTCTTCTATATTCCCCTAATATACATTAGCTGAAGCTCAACGTAGTCACTCTTCAGACTCTAGTCGGTTTTCCTTCCCCTTTTTCGAGTCTAGGTGAGCGTCTTCTGATTACCTGTGCTGGATTTGGGGCAAGTTTGAGGCCTGATTTCGAGGATCAGTCCAGGTAAGTTCATCTTTATTCTTCTAGATCCGAATGCAAAACCTACCTTGCATCTGTGTTTTCGGAAGTGAATCGCTGCCATTTTCCATTTTCTTATCGTGTTGCTTGCTGCGATTACATGGATCAACAATCAGCGGTGCTTACCAGATCAAGAGGATCTTTGACATACACAATCACATTTTCCCGTTTCTTGCCTTTCCTTGTTGCTGCTCCTCGAATAGCTAATCCTCTTTTGGGTTCGTCTCTGACCGGTGAGCTATCAATGACAGTTGCACTAAGTTCGGAGGATCCAGGAATGGTGAGAGATTCCACTGCTGTTGAAGCTCCTGTCATGGCGGCGGAAAGCGTTTTGGAAGCTGTGGTCGATTTGGAAATGGGTTGAGCGGAGCTCTCGGCTTCACTCTGGTATACTTTGATCGCAGTCTTTATGAGATAGAATATCAGCGTTAAGCGGTATTTGGCATAATAGCTCAGACTTACTTTCTTAATTGTATTCTTCTTAGCCTTTTTTGTAGGCTCTTTAACCTTGTTAAGCTTTTTCCCGTTCCCTACATCGGCTTCAGCTGTACTTGTAGCAGGCTTCGTGGTCTGAATCTCGGATCTGTTCTCATGACCTTCGAGCAGGTTCTTATTGATAACCTTGGGGCTGACATCTCCAAGTATGTTCCGGGTTGAACCTTCCTTCGTTTTCATTCCATAAATGCGAGACTTCCGGGGTTTCTTGGGTGGCATATTCTCCTTTTGCTTATCTACGGAAGTTTTGGCGGGAATAATGTGGCTTGGAGTTTGCATAACCTAAGTATCAATATCAGTGTCAGCTACATTTGTGGATATAGAAAAATTGTACCAAGACTAGACACATACATTCGGTGTAAGATGTATCTCTCTTAGAGCACGCCCTGGATTGCCTTCCATTCTAACGTTCCTTATCGTAGGTGCTGTAAAAATGGATTGTTAGCTGTATCTGGGAAGTACAATCTTGATTGCACTTACCACTTCGTGATTTAAGCGGTGTGATAGTATTTGGAATATCCTCCCAATCCATTTCCACTCTCTTGGACCACGCACCCAAGATACTCGCCCATTGTTTCTCCCAACAAGGTTCTTTCCCATGCAAGCGTTGGATGATCTTTTTAGGAGTTTCGCATAGAAAGAATTTATGGTTGATATAGGCGAGGAAGCACAGATCTTCAATGATAGCTGGATCGATCGTGTGCATGAATGAGAGATTACAAGGAGGTGCTTTAAAAGCCGGACGATCTATATTCCGAACTCGTAGATAAGGATGATGAAGAATCTGAGGGATCTGCAAATCTTCTTAGCGTATATTGCCACTAAGTCGTAACTCACCTTCCAACGTTTGAGAGGATTCCGATCCAGCATTCGGAACAGCAAATCAGCGATCCCACCTGGCTTCATATCTTGCCTTGAGAATTGGTAACGAGCTGGACCTTCAATGATGTTCTCTTTGAAACAAGTGCTGGTTTCGTCATCGTCGGATTTGTGAGCGTACGGATGAGGAATACCCAGCAATTTCATCGCAAGTATTCCAAGAGACCAAACATCGTTTGCCCTTGGATCATAGCGAACATCCTGCACAGCAATTGTCAATGTTGTGATGAGATTTACAGTAGCTTATGGATTTCATTGTGAAAACTTACAGCGGCTTTTTCGGGACTGGAGTAATCAAGGGTTCCGCCTGCACTTTTGACATAACCACCATTGGGTTTGAAGTGCGAGAATCCAAAATCAACGACGACAGGCAAACCATTTTCATCAACCAGAACATTTGACCGTTTCAAATCTTCATGACTGATGTCAAGCTGATGTAAGATGTCAATGGTGTAGAGAAGCCGTCGAAAGAAAGGAACAAAATGCTCTCGAGGCCAGGGTGCGGTATAAGCGGAAGCGGAAGCGGGATATAAAGTGAGAAAAACATATCTAAATGAGAATCGTCAGCGATTGAAACCATGTTTGTGACATAGCTACTTTCGGCTGATGAGGCTGGTTAGACTACTTACGTCCATCCTCCTTCTTCAATCACACCCTCCAATCCCACTACACCAGGTACACCCGCACCAGAGAAAGCTTTGAGGAACACGACTTCTTTATGCGCCTCGATAGCGTCGACAGTCTCATCCCAGCTTACCTCTCTTCCTGATGTATGGTGAAGAGCAGGAAGGATTTTACAAGCTGCTTTGTGCCCATTGGGGTGTGTTGCAAGACGAACATGAGCTAGTAAAGGAATGTTCGTCAGTATGGTTTGTGCCGCTTGTGCTGGGAGAAGGATTCTTTTAGCTTACCATAAGCTCCTCTACCTAATGTTTTACCTAATTTCCAACCTCCAATGTGAGTGAGACTACTTCGAGGAGTGAATTCTTTTGACATCTCTTTCTGTTTCAGGATTGAACTGGGGAAAGGGGGAAATGAGAGAGGCGTCGCAGCAGAGAAGCGATAGCTGTTTAGATTGTAATGATCGTGTATAGATCGTGAATCAAGTTGTCTGAATCCCCCAAATCTTCCTTACTTGTGCTGAACAAGATGATAATCACTCGTCTTCAAGAATAAAGAAATCAAGAATAAGTGGAAATGGATGAAAGGGAGCTAAACTTTTTCGTCAAGACAAGGGAAGGATATACAGAACGACCAAGGAGAAGAAGGGGCAAAAAGGCAAAAAGATAAAAAGTAAGTGGGAAAGCAAGAGAAAGAAGAAAGAAGAAGATGAAAGTAAAAGCAAGTATACCTCAGAGTTTACCTCACTAGTGATTTGGGAAACGCAGAAAAGCAGGAAAGCAGGAAAGCAGGAAAGCAGGAAAGCAGTCACGTTGGATATGACGGTCTGTGCGTAAAGTCCAGAGTGGCAGTTGACTGTACTTCATTCCATGCTCAAATGTTTATCTACTTATAGTCACAACTACTGATTCCCCTGTTCAAAATCGTCTTCACGTTTTTGGATAGCTGATTTGACAGGTACAAGATCTAAAAAGTCAGCATGAAAGCTTGCTTGGCTTTCGAGCATTGGAGGTCGAGCGACATCGGATACGATTTTTACAAACAACTCCGTTGAAATTGAACGACCAAGTATACTCAACAAAATTCTGATTCTAATGGTTTGTATGTTACTGTAGCCTAAGTTTTTGAATTCTTCTAAAGTAGCATCTTTATAGTTGCCAACGGCAATCTGTTCCAATCGACAAAATTGGTCAAGTAGGATTAATGGGTCTACTGGATGTGCAGCTTCATTTCTGTCGGCAACACTAATAGCTTGGATGAGTTTAACGATATGTTGCAATGTGAAAACCTCTTGAGTTTCTGGAGCCGCTTGAAATAACCTTTCGAGTTTTCGATGTTTAGCTGGAATCTTTATCGGCAAATACTTTTGTGCTTTAGCTTTCATACCCCCGCCAGCTGCCGTTTTGATATAGGCTAAGATCTGTAAATGAGTCAGTAAAATCACAACAGGATATGATTGATCACAAAGAAGTATCTAGACAAATTCTAGCTGGTAATAAGAGAGGTGTATATACATGTATTTTTGCTGAACAAGCTGCAGAATTTGAATTGAATGAGACAATTATAAAATTACCAAAAGATAAAGTTGGTGACGATGGTCCGCTTTTATCAGCTGGAGTTAGAGATGAATACGAGGAAAATTGTGGAGAACAAGATAAAGTAAAGGATGGTTATATAACAGTTTGGAACTCACTTTTTCAAGCGGTAATGAATCCTCCTCACTGAGCTCAGTGGCTTTACCTGACTTAAATACGTCCACTTTAGCTTGCTGATCACGTACAGTTTCTTCAGCTTGTACAGTTGGTGATTCACTTCCTTCGGAATTTTTAAGCCAGTCGTAGATATAGTTCATGAGCCCAGCTGCGTATAATGGTTCAGATCTCAATGCTTCTTGATTAACCATCTTGTAGAAGTTACCCTGTAAAGAGTTGAATTTGATATCTACTTTAGAGAACTTGTTATTGATTTCTGTTTGTGATTTTTCTAATTTTTCAATCTTGTCACGATCCTCTTTCTTATCTTTCTCATACCCAGCCATTTTATTAGTAAGGCGGGTTTCCAAAGCAGCCAATGCAGCTGCATATCTCGAATCATCCTAACAATATTCCAACTGTCAGCGTCTTCAACATATGCAGAGCAAGCACAACACAGTCGTCAAATATGGTCCGGAAAGCTAACTTACCCCATCACGCAAAGCAGCAGCGAAGGGCCGAACATCCCGTCGCTTCCCTCCTAAGAGAACAGTATCATTGATACCGACAGATGTAACTTGAGTTCGGTCCATATCATATTGATCTGCTATGTGAGCATGGATATCGTATTGAGAGCCGGTAGGCGTAATTATCGGGGTCTCTTCCGGTGAACCCAGGGTAAACAATGTGGGAGCCATTTTGAACTGTAGGTGAATTGGAAGTCTTTACGATAATCTTAGGGTAAAAAGGGAAAAACAACAAAATGATGCTTTTCACCTGCAGAGAATTACGGTACATCCCTTCATTCACAACAAGGGCATCAGCTGAGAAATTTGATCAGATGAAGAGGCAAGGAAACGCCGATACATATAAAATCTCCGACAGTGGCGCTTCATGCAAGGCTCATTTCCCTTCTTTGCTTCCGCAATCCCGGTCCATACTTGATTATGATGAAGGGTATAGGAGTGGCTGAGAGACATATTCCGCCAAGTAAAACGAAACACCATCCTGCACCCACCCGGTTTACAATTAACTGTACAGTAGAAGTTGACACGGCACCCAATGCACATCTTATCAAGTTGAACTACATAACAACAAAGATCAGTACGATAGTTCGAAGAGGAGATACAAGGGATTTAGACTCACTGTAGCAGTAACTGCACCACCTTGACCGGTGAAAAGATCTATTCCAAATATTGTCGCTACAGAGTTCAAGGATGTCAGCTATCAGTCTGCGACATTTGCTAATGTCTCACAAAGCGTACTAGTAGTCAAGAATCCTACTCCAATTCCAATAAAGAAGTTCAAAACGATAGGCACAGCGATGTGAGTTCGCGTCTGCGTAGCCCAAGCTAAACCGATAGTGGCGGCAAGCAAGATACTACGGTGTCGAATGAAGAGTTATAGTTTTAGCATGACGTATATGCTCCTTCAGTCGTAAAGAGTAAGGACTTACCCAATGTGGTAGGGCAAAATCATAAATCTGACTCTTTCTAATCTAAACTCATCAGGATATTGACGATGATCACCACCAACACGCCTTTTCTCCTTCTGATAAAAGATGTCCATTATTCTTCCTGTCATAAAACCTGAGATTCCAGCTCCAATACCTCCCGGCCTGAAAGCGATAGCTAAATGTTAGACAAACATATTCCAGTACTTCAATTGAACGTAGATCCAGAACCTACAGGTAACATAGACCGATAACGACCTCATTAACGTGATATTGCGTCTCAAGCAGCGTGGTAAATATGGTACTGTATTTGGTAGATCAGCCATACTGCACAATCTGGCTACATGAAATATGATCCTTGACTTACAGAATAGCGTACCAAAATGCATAATATAGAGATGCCCAAGTAAACATCAATGCTATTTCTGGTTCTAGAAACAGCAGGAATGAAGCCCAAGGCTTGAACTACATTGATATGGAATCAGCTGTGATCAATAGCTGTCGTCGATTATACAATATGTTACTCACTTTGGCGCGTTTTGAGGTTAATTGTTCAGGGCTTTCTCCGTTCTCCTCGACTTCTCTTAATTCCCTTTTCCGCCTCATTAATGCTGAAGGTGTACAATTGATGAGAGGGGGTGGAAGTGACCCATCCCCTACTAATGATCTCAGTGTTTCAGGGAAGAAGCTATATTTCAAGCCACATTCAGCTTAGGCAGTGTAACCAATCTCATAACGATCCACACCCAACTTACCAGATCATAGGAACCAGGACACAAGCACAGAAAATGCAAAGAAACCAAAAAATTGATCTCCACCCTAAAGTAAAAGCGAAGATACCTCCTAGTAATGGTCCGACTGATCCGGTGGGTGTATCAGCATAGCCAAAACAACTATGGAATTATAGCAAAATGAACTTACGAGCAGGACCAGCTGTTGTACCTAAATTAAACAACCCTAGATATCTACCTCTTTCATGTGGCATTGCTATATCAGCTACCACGCCTGTTCCTATAGCTATAAGAGCTGAACCTCCGCTAGCTTGAAGTACTCTCATTAACATCAATAACCAGTATGCTGATGTTGGACATAGAGCTGTTCCTACACAAGATAGAAGGTAGATGAGGAGTAGTAAGATGAAAGTTGGTCTATCAAGTCAATGCACGTATAAGTTATCAATGTTGTGATCAATTTCATGTGTGAATATGTGTAAAGATTACATACCTTCTTCCATAAGAGTCTCCAGCTGATCCCCATATTGACGGTGTGAGTGCTTGAAACACCCTAATCCAAGTAAGATCAATTAGCAATCAGGCTACAAGACAAAAAAGCTTGCGATTGAGAACTCACAGATATATAGTCACCGTCAAATTGATTTTTTCGGTTGTCGTATCAAATGCTTTAGCAAGTGCAGGTATAGCAGGGACATAGATATTCGTTGATATAGGTCTTACAAGTAGGGTAAGGTTAGCTTTTCATGAGTCTTTTCAGTTTGAGATATAGATAATGACAATCCCTTAAATAGCTCATATGGATACTCACGAGAAGATAGCCCCTAGAGCACTGAAAATCACAATGAACCATTTTTGTCCATCTGAAAATGCGGAATAAGGTTTACTTGAATTGGTTGTTCTGTTTGTTTGGATATTTCGCAGATCTGAAAAACCTGGATTTGCATTGGTAGGTTCATTCGATCTTCCATTGCGTGTTATCTGAGAGTTACTGTTAGGTGACAGCTGTGATTGAGATTCCGATACAGCTGAAAGCGGATTGTCAAATCGAGGTCTTTGTGTTTTGTTAGGCGTTTCAGCTCCTTGAGTAAGTACTCGTTCTAACGCAATCTCATCCGCTTCGATCTCAGCCATTGTTGCATTTCAATTCGCTATTTGAAAAGTTGACGAATCCTATATGCTATGAAGTATAAGCTTGTATGTAGTTCTTGCGGTATTGATCAAGCTTGAAATATGAGTCCAATTTGCAAGATAATGTCGAAGTAGAAATGATAGTAGTAAATGATAAATTCAGAATTAAGGTCAAAAGTTATTTTTAACCCTACAAATTGTAAGTCATTTATCTGGTAGCCGGGTAAATTGATTGCAATCGTACACATCATCGGTCAAACCCGTCTGTGGTCCTACGGCCGTATTGACGGATATGCAGCTGCACCAGAAACTGATAGCAAAGTATACGAGACATTGTATTTGATATGCATTCATGCATGTATACTTTGAGCTACTTGAGTAAATTCTATGACTATTGACTTCTTACCAACTTGACAAACCACCATCTACGATAACTTCGGTACCTGTGATATCTATTTGTGATGAAACAATATTAACGCTGTTAGTCGAATAAGAACCTACGCGAGGAATATCTTAAAGACTATAAACTCACAAGTAGCATAATCAGATAACAAGAATACAGCTGTACCTGCTTGTTCAGAGGGTTCACTTATTCGATTTAACATTGTCATTGAAGCTGTTTCCTCTCTTTCTTTTTGATCATCTTTCAATGAAGCGTTCATATCGGTTAATACATATCCAGGTGATAATACGTTAACCTGATATGAAAGAGAATATCACGGAGTAAGTCACAATTCCCATTCCCCTGCCCCAAAAAAAACAATAACTTACGATAGTTCCTTGAGATGCCCATTCCATAGCTAATGTTTTAGCTAATGAAATGACAGCAGCCTAAAAAGAGAGATAAGCATTGTTAACATAACAGTATTTATCGTTAATGACATGACTAATGATTTCTTACCTTAGTTGGATTGTAGAAGGCTTGTTGTACACCTCTATTGGCAATCGTACCAGAAACGGCTATTCAAAGAAAGAAAGGTTGTACCATAAGTTGAGCTGTTCCTGGATATGATTCTGACAAGGAGGCCGAAGGAAGTAATACTCACAAGATACAAAAACGATTCTACCATTTCTGTAATCATGTTGTTTCCATAATCTAGCTGCAGCTTGAGCACAAGTGAATACACCCCATACATTTGGTCCAAAATGACCATCAAAATCTTCTTTGGTATATTCAAGTGCATCTTTCTTATAGTTAATACCTAAAAACAGATTATTATACATCATCAGTGAAACCAAGAAATAAAAAACGGATTTATGATCAAAAACAAATTTGGATTTCGACTGACCTGCATTACAGACTACACCACCGATAGGTCCGACATCAAAGTAGATCTTTTGGAATAGATCGGTAATAGCTTTTTGGTCTGATACATCTGCTTGATATGCCTGAACGGAAATAAGAAGAATAGCAGATATCAGTGTGAGAATATCTATCACCAAAAGCCAATAATGCGGCATTATCCTTAACAATTACTAAAAACTTACCTCGCAGTGTACCCCATATTTTTCACCAATCTTCTTGGCTACTTCAGGTGCATCTTCACTTTTTCTGTATATTATAGCTACGTGAGCTCCAGCTAATTGAGGAGATGAGGATAGGGTGAACCATATTAGCTCGGTCTGATCATTGTTCAGAAAAGGGAAACACCAAGGACTAACCTTGAGCAACTTGTTCACTGATAGCTAACCCGATTCCCTATAGTACGTACAGATCATCAATAAAGATATCTCCATCGGTATAAGTCATTCCTGCCATATATAGATCAGATTTGCCAGTGAGGGACCCGATGCTATAATATACATCACTGGCTGAGTGACACGAAGAGACAACCAACTTACCCTGTTGCCTCCTGATACTACAATAGTTTTACCTTTTAAATCGATTTGCCAAGTCATTTTATTTTGCTTTATCTTCTTTGCTATCTATATTATCTATGATGGTTTATACTTCTGAAATCTCCTATACTGTAGTCTAATCTATGAATTTGCTCAAAACGATTTGATCAATAGCAAAAATACTAAAGAATATGTGTTCTGTCTAATTATGCAATAAGGCCCGTCTGTAATCCTATGTTTTCGATGCAAAGAAGCATTCAAAATAATCGCCTTTTATCGAAATCTCAATCCAAATCGAGTTTTTTATACGTTAAGATATGATACGTCATTATCAATTTAACAGTTTAACCGTTACTTTCCAAAACGATCGAATAAGTTACTTATTATCGCTAACTTAACCGTTGAAAATTGTTTATTTGATTAGATAATCTCTCTCATTGATTATTCGATCTTTCGCATTCATTATCCCATGTTTTACAGCTTGCCTCGCACAAATTATCGCTCGAACACGATCAAATGAATGCAACAACACTATCTTAGGGATATTGGCTACTTTGGATTCGGCAAAACTGTTAAATGCAGGTCCTTATCGTCCTTGCCCTCTGTTATACTCTGCTGTATTTGTTGGATGTTTACATACACGGAACGCTAGCATGACAACGTGTATACATGTCATGGTCGTAGCTGTTATATTTCGATACAACTATGATATTTACTGTCTGAAATTATACTTATATATTTGAATTCACACGACTATACCATTTCTGGGAACAAAAATCATCGATATATCAACTTCGATTAATCAAGCTTGATCACCACTACAGACGTGACATTGCAAGCGTAACGTTCCCGAGGAATACTTGAAATATATTTGTATGGAACTGTTCATTAGGTGAAGGTATTTGTGACAACCCATAATAACTCCCATTTTAGAATTTCGATCAACTACCATTCCCATTCAGTATACCAGATCTACCTTGTGGTAAAGCCGAGTTTCGAGAATCGGATGAAGTACGCGAAGATGAAGGATTATCATTTTGTCTCGTTGTATGTGGGTAGTTATTGAAAGTCGCCGTTTGAAGCTGTTGTTGAGGTTGGTGATTTGCTTGTTGAGCCTGATTGTAATTTGTTTGTGGTTGTTGATGTGCGTTTTGGTTGACGGGATGAACATTCGCGTTTACACCTAGAGAATCTTCCATTCTTTTAGGGAAATGATCGGGATATAGAGGATCTCCAGCTCGTATTATACCGAATGCACCTTCGTAACCTATTTGAAAACGGTCAGCATGGCAATGATATTTTGAAAATTTCAGTGCACTCGTAGGATGAGGGGCTAGATTCGAAGACGGAGGACAGAGAGGGTAGGTAGAAGAGGAGATGGGCAAAGAAGTAAGGGGTGGGATGGGGCGTGGACGTGGGGCTTGGAAGGCAATGAGAGAAGAATTGTAGTGTGTGAAAACGTCTAACTCACCCCTCAGGTTTTCAGCAGTAAAAGTATCTCTCCATCTTCCGACCATATAACCACCAGTATGTAGATACCCTCTCCAGATCCATCTACCCATGACATGACGCTGACAGAATGAACACGAATTAGTTGCGAAATTGTTGTAACAAGATCATGGGCTGAACTTACCGAATAAGTCATCTCTATAATAACTAAACCGTCCCATGATCTAACTCTGCCTCTTACTTTAGCCCATCCCCAACTAGTTCTAACTCGACCACTGATTAAGATTTCTTTTGTCCAACCTTCTTGTACAATTTCATTCTCGTTTGAAAGTTGAAAACCATAACCATTCTTTATTTTATCTTGTTCTTCACCATTTTCATCGTATTCATCTTTGAAACCAGCTGATAAAAGCGGACCATCACCACCTACTTTATCTTTTGGTAATTTTATAATAGTTTCATTTAATTCAAACTCTGCAGCTTGTTCAGCAAATGTACCTGTATATACACCTCTCATATTACCAGCTAAGATTTGTCTATATAAATCAAAATCATAAAATAAAAATTTACCTCTCCAAAATCCTTTAATTTGACCAAAAAATGATAATGATGGTAATCCAGGTGATGTATGTGGATCTTGACACATTGTATTTCTTTGCCATTCTCTATCATGATCAATTGATTGTATCAATTTTTTTGAATTTGATGATGAGAATAATCCAGGTAATCCAACTTCAAATTGTGACGTTGAAAATGTTGAACTTCCAGCTTTAACTCCAATTCTGTCAGGTTGTCTTTCCAATAATCTTAAAAAGACTAAATATATTCCTAGAACGAAATGCGGTGGTGCTCTTTTCCACGTATATCCAAATCTTTTATATGTCATAGCTTTTAATCTTATGGATGCATCTGTTTCATGATCTGTACAATCTGGCGCACAGAATGGTAATTGTCGATAATGCCAAGGAGCGTAATGTATATCGTACTGAGAGTCATTCAAGAAAGCGGTAAGCGGTACATATGAAAGATTAGGCCAGAGACGAGTGAGACTTACCTTAGCACAAGCGAAAACGTAAGGACGAAGCATGAAAATCTTTTCGTCCACCTCCGAAGGAATATCTTCACCGATGTCATCTAAACAACATAATGTTTAGCTTGTCACGAACAGTATGGCAAATCCCATTCGACTTACCGTGACCTGATAAAAGGCAAATCCACACGGTTAATGCTTTATCCCCTGAATCTCTGGGATATCCAGGTACTAGTGACTCTTTCAACAGATTCTCTTTATAGAACGCCAGCACGAATCCTCGCAGTTGACAATGCTCGTTCAGGAATTTGATGTTTTTGCCATCTAAAATGTGTTAATCAGCATCGAATGAAAATGACCCTTATTATATCTGAATCCCTTTCTTCGCAAGTTTCCATATCATTCGCGTAGTTTTTATCCTCATATCTCCAACAAGACATTGGGCATAATTCGATAACTCACCATTTTCAGTCAACAAGAACCAAACGTTCCATAAATCAGCTACGAAAGCTTCTTTATCACATATACCTGGAAGTTCAATTCTGCAACGTTTTGCAACTTGACACATTCTATAAGTTTGTTCCCATCTGGTTCTATAATCAATTGCCCAACTTCTTGGATCTGAAAATAAATCAAACACTTTTTTACCACTTCCTTTACTCGGTGGAGGAGAAGTTTTATTTAAATTCTTCTTCATCCATTGATATCTTCTATCTAAAGCTTTTACATCAAAAGTTAATCTAAATAAACTATTATACAGTTGTGGATTATTATCAAAGCAAATTGATTCATATATTGTTTTTGACGTGAATAATAATGGTAATAAATTTGACGGATGTTTACCGCCAATTATAGTACTCCCATCTTCATCTGTATGACTATCATCTACCATTATATGATATCCAATCAAAGCTAATAATTCTCTAGGTAGACATTCTAACGATTTTTTCTTATACGTGTTGTTATCGTTCATATTGTTGTTTGTAGTTGAAGTCGATGCATTAGAAAGATTGAAGTATGATGATGGGGGAGGGGGCGATGATGGTTTAGGTGATAAGTAACTGGGAGAAGATGTTTCGTTTGGCGATTGATTACCTTCTTCTTTCTTTAAAGGATGATTTAAAGTTGGTCTTGATAAAGAATCGATTGTCGTAGGTGAACAAATGAAATCTAATGATGTTTTATGTTTCTTGATGTACGACGATGAAGATTGGTTATCGCGAGAAGGAGATGTGGATGATGTTGTAGTTGAATTTGAAGGAGAAGGTGATACAGCTGAAGGAGGTGTAGATGTTTTGATCATATTGTCTAACCAGGTCCGGACAAAAGCGAATTACACATAAAGGGGTATATGATATTGATATTTTGAAACCAACTTCACAATGACTCTACGCAGTACAAAGCAGTTCTAAAAAGTATCCTTTATCCTTTAATCTTTTTAACGATTCGGATGCTTTTTGGCCAGTTTATTGGGATCTTGAATCTTGAATCTTGAATCTTCTGATATTTTAGTTGGATGGATTTAAATATGCGCTAGCGGGAATAAAGCGTACCTAAGTCTTTTGTTTTTCTCCTTATGCCTTTAGCCTTTGTAAGGTTACCAGAACGATGACCGAAGAAGAGGAGAAAATAAAGGTTTGAACATGAAACGTTACTCAGTCTTGTGGAGAAAAGTGTTGATGGCGATGATTATGTTAATGAGGAAACTCAATATGATGGGATGAACAATATAGGTATGTATACATTCATATTATACGCTGCATGAGATTGAAAAACCTTTCATATATTCCTCTTAAAGCCAAGATCTCTCGTTAGTTTTTCTTCGGCCTGGGTATTTATTCGGTGTATAAAAAACCTTCGGAGGCAAAATTATGTTGTATTTCTACTTTTACTTTCAGATTCGTATGTCACCCTCACCCTTTTAATCAACGTTTCATTTATCGCCTTGCTTTATATTTTGTATGCTCAGCGGTCACCGGTGGGTCCCTTGCAGATAGCCCATGCATGTATACGATTGCTTAGAAGTCAGCTTTAGCTTGGGAATCAAAATGCATCCGTTCGCCCAACATGTTGGTTTCCAATTTTTACGGACGAGAAACGGACCATCATTTTTCACTGTTGCTTCCTTTATTCTCCGAGCTGGGTTACACTTGATTTACAGGAAAAGGGGAGATCATGATATCCACCAAGGTCTGTCAGCTGATATGAATCAAATATTCGGGCATTCGTGTATCAGATGCTAGATGTTATACGTTTTTTAATCCTCTATGGCAGGATATGTTGATAATCCATATATCTCTTGTGTGTTCGCAATAACAAAGAATGAATTTCCGATGAAGAGCGAGTTTATGACGATCTCGGAATAGGCAATATCAATCCCGGAGTCAAATCTTTACTACACCCTTCGACAGCCGCTCGAAGCGCTCTCGGTTATCATTTGATTCCATTCGCATGAATACAGACACCTGTCTTCTGGGGACTCCTTTTGCTGAATGCTGCGTTATCATCTTGTACACAAAATTAAGCAAGCAGAGAATAGTTCATTGTTACCTTGAATGGTTCACAGCATGAATATCGAACTTGGAATTACTGCACTTTTGACGGCAGAAGGGGGATAGAGGGATCTTTGGCGAAGGTTGGCGGATTACCTATTGCGGTCGAACGCCGTGATCGAGGGTGGGCCACGTGCCACGCGGCACCCACGAGGGTGCTATTCAAAACGATCGACACCGAGTGATGTCATGTACCAAAAATATGGACGCGATCTACTTGTAATGTTTATTCAGAATTCCTAAATTGCGATAAATGCTATGTCTGGTTAAGAACGATAGACCGTTAAGCTGAACACGACAAATTCAATTCCATTCTGCTTGGCATATTAGCCTGACCTTGCTGGAGCATTATGGCACCAAAGCGACAAGCTAGACCATCTACACCTCCTTCAAAGAAGAAAGCTAAGAAAGGTCAACAGACTTCAATATCGAATTTCTTCGCTTCACCTTCAAAACCCAAACAAGCCATTATCAATGGACACAATCGGAATGAGACTATAATAAGTATTGAAGATTCAGATGATGATGATTTACCGGTTGAAGTCAAGAGTCAAACAGATGATGGAGATTCCAAAGTCGCCAGACAATTAAAAGCAGCATTCGAAGCTGAACGCAATAAATCAGTGGATAAAGGTAAAGGACCAGCTACACCAGAAGAAGACGGAAAAGTTGCTGGTGACGAAGTGGAAGATGGAAATGATGATATAGTATCAGTTGATCCGCCATATTCAGAAGCTACGGGAGTGAATGGTTCATGTTCAAGTAAACAACAACTTCCCCCAATCAAAAAAGGACAGGGTGCAATAGTTCAGAAAGAAGAGATTGTAGAAAAAGACAATACTATAATCAAGAAAGCATCGAAACCTATAGCATCAATATTTGCTTCTCGAAATATTCGAACGCCTTCACCTCCTCTTAGAGAGTTGAAGCCTGACATCAAGCCAATCCTATCTTCACCAAGTAAACCAGCAACAATCACTTCCATAGCACCTTCAGAATCTGTTGAAGCTATAAATTTTGATACGGACGCGTTTCTGTTCAGACCTTCAGAGGTAAATGTATCAAAATGGCCAAAAGGTAGATTACCATACAGTGTTTTAGTTGGGGTATATATTCAAGTATCAAGTACAAGGTCAAGGTTACTGATCGTTAGAGTATTAACCAAGTGAGTTATACTACACAACGAGGGGAGATCCTTTACTGATATGCACCCTGGAATCAGTTTTTTGCATTTACTACTTCATGCTTCACCAATCGATTTACCTCCATCATTATACTTGCTATCAAATCACTTATTACCGAATTACCTACCTTGTGAATTAGGTGTAGGATCACAAATACTCAACAAAGCTATTATATCTGTTTCAGGACTACAACCTCGTGATCTGAAGAAATTATGGGATAAATGGGGTGATCCAGGAGATGTAGCTTATGAAGCCAAGAATAATCTAAGAACCTTAGTCAAACCTTCACCTTTACTAGTTGGTGATGTGTACACAAGGATGTTGAGTTTGTCAAAAGTGAAAGGAAGTCAAAGTGGTAGAATTAAAGGTGATATAGTGAGAAAATTGATGGTTCAAGCTAGAGGTGAAGAAGTGAAATTTTTAGTAAGGAGTATGGTAGGCAACCTGAGAGTGAGTGAAGTTTTATCCAGATTGCTGAGAAAGTCTTGACTAATATGAACGATACCATGTCAGATTGGGGCTGTACGACTTGTAAGTTCACTTCCCAGGAAAGCTGATTGAGTCTCTTGTCGGGTTTTGACACTAATTCAATTTATAGACATTACTTACAGCTTTAGCGAGAGCTACTGCATTACTGCACATACCACAAGAGTTACTTGATTCCGTTAAACCACTCCCTCCACCACCTCAGAAGCTTGAGAAAGGACAAAAGCGGGTTCCACGTCCAAAGATTGAATCTGATCCCGCTAGAGAAGAAGTAGAAGAAAGATGTGTAGAAGCAGTCAAGACTGTACGAAAAGTATACGTTCGTCATCCAAATTTTAGCGATTTGGTAGTCGGACTAGATCAAGGTGGCCTGGTAGGCTTGGAAGATAGAGTAGGAGTTAACGTCGGTAAGTCCAAAAGATAATCCTCTGGTTTATGGAGGAGACGGCATATTGACTTTGTACATGCTTAAGGTATACCTCTTTCGCCTATGTTGGGATCAATCACTCGGTCTCTCAATGAAGTCTTCACTCGATTGGGCACGCTACCATTTACAGCTGAAGCCAAATTGGATGGTCAGAGGGTACAAATACACGCGAGGATAGATGGACCTCAAGGCGAAGATGATGGTGGTGGGAGATGGGTCCAAGGGGATGATGGGAAAGTTTGGGTTAGGCTGTTCAGTCGGTAAGTATGAGATCGTTACGGATTGAAAGCGGATTGTCGATGAGTCTGGTATTTCGTCAAAGAAGATTTATCAGTACTGAATTTTTCCCCCATCTATAGACATTTAGAAGATATGACAGAAAAATACCCCGATGTTTGTCAACTGATTTTGACAATGCTATTACGACCTCTGCCATCTCCACCTACACCATTCCCCTCTGATTCGTCAACCCCTAGTCAAACAGTCGTTGATCTACTTCATTCTCAGCAGATCACCTCGTTTGTAATGGATGCTGAGATCGTTGCTGTGGATAAAGACCATGGGGCTTATAGAACATTCCAAGATCTATCCAATAGAGCCAAGAAAGATGTGAGGGTGGAAGATATAAAAGTCATTGTGGGAGTTTTTTCATTTGACTTGATGTTACTGAATGATCAGGTAAGTGAGGACGTATCTACTGGTAAAGACAGCTTTTGGTGAACTGCTTATTCATAAGAAAACGTTGTAGACATTACTTGATTCGCCATTCTCACACCGAAGACATCTCCTTAGAACATTATTTGAACCATTCTCCAACCCTTCTGATCCAACATTAGCAAGATTTGCACATGTAGCTTCTTTAGATTCAACTTCCTTACAGGATGTACCAGCTGAAATGCAAGCCTTCTTTGAGACTGTTGTAGAACAAAAATGTGAAGGGTTAATGGTCAAGTTATTGGAATCTGGTGAAGGTTTGACAGGAGAAGATGATGAGGACGATACTTCGAATGTAGGTGATACACCATCCAAAAAAGGGAAAGGTAAAGGTGGGAAGAGAAAACCTTTACCTGCCACTTATGAACCTGATCAACGAAGTCAAGGTTGGCTGAAAGTCAAGAAGGGTAAGTGGATTTTCCTGAATGAAAGACATCGTTTTGACCAACGCTGATTGATGGGATTCATTTTAGATTATTTGGAAGGTTTGGGTGATTCACTTGATCTCGTACCTATCGGAGCATGGTGGGGTCAAGGTAGAAAAGCAGGATGGTGGAGTCCCATCTTATTGGCATGTCATAATCCTGAATCTGGGGCTTTGGAGGCTGTTTGTAAATGTATTTCTGGTAAGTATCACACGAGATCTAATCTTTAGTCTGATGCGAGTTATAACTGACTCCACGGCTCTGTTTGGATGTAGGCTTCTCCGATGCCTTTTACAAGGATCTACTCAAACGTTTCCCACCTGAAGGATTACCTGAAAAATGTAATAAAACTACACCACTAGGGGTATATGATACAGGAGGATTGAGACCTGATTATTGGTTTGAACCTTGTGAAGTATGGGAAATACGTGGTGCAGAGTAAGTTTTAAGTTTTGTTCTGTATTGTTTTCGTTCTCTCCTGCGATGTTAGCTAACATATAATTATTGTTTCTGTTAGTATAACTTTATCACCAGTATATCCAGCAGCTGCAACACTATTAGGTTCAGAAAGAGGTTTATCAATCAGATTTCCAAGATTTATGAAGATTAGAGAAGATAAATCATGGGAACAAGCTACAACTTCAGAACAGTTTGCTGAAATGTATAGAAATCAGATTAAAGAAGCTCCTAATACAACAAATAATAACACAACAAAGAGTGCAGAAGAAATTAGGAGGAATTCCGAAGATGAAGATATAAGAGATTTAGAGGACGATGAGGACGAAGGTGATGAATGAAGTATCACATCTACACAAAATGATATCGCTTCTTGCATATTTTCTACATAGCGGTGCAGATGAATGTATGAACATAACCTGTTGTACTATTATATCATAATGCATAAAATATGTTTATGATCAACCTCTCCATAAATGCATAGAATGATCGTAGAATGAACAACTAGCAATCAAACTATCCTCATCACTGTCTGATCTAGAGGGTAATCTTGACCAATCAACACCATAAGCTAAACTTGTATGATCTTCAAACGTCTTGACAACTTCCCATTTTTGTTCATCTTCTTTCCCTTCCTGCTGTGCATCATCTAGGATATTATCTGTCAATCTGACAATCTTGAAATTATCATGCATACATGCATTCAAGATGTCATTTTCCCTTTTTGATGAAGGATGGAATCTGGTTCTCCATATACCACCACCTAATGGTATAGTTTCAATTGGTTCTTTAGGTGATCTAGTATCGAATATACGTAAATTTTCATCGTAACTACAAATCACACCAGTAAGCGTTCGTCAATGATTGTTTCTGTGTAATGACATTAAGAACATATCGTGTTGCAGAAGATATATTCAGCAGAATTAGCAAATTTGGAACTTACCTCCCTACGGCTAATAGATGTTCTGTGTGCGGTGAGGACGTTATCGTGGTGACTCCAGCATCGAAGCTAATCGTTTCCAGTATATTTTGTCAGTATGGCGTGAAGCATGAAGATTCTGAATCAAAAGTAAAAGCTGATAACGTACTTCTTATTGACCAAAGTTGGTCTGAAAGTTTCCCTCAAATCCCACCTTTTCAGTTTGCAGTCATCACCACCTACAAAAAGATATATCATTCAGTCAGTGATAATAGTAATCAGGAATGGAATGGAACAGATTTGTTATCATCTCAGAAGATGTTCGATCGACACTCACCGGACCATACCGTGTTAGAATCCCAATTATCAAAACTAGTTATCCAGGGTTCGAAATCATGGGCTTTCCAACTTGATTCGATCTCCCATCCGGTCTGAGTAGGGGTTAGATGCGATAGATTACCATTAGACAGAGAAGTGATAATCGTAGATGGTGCAGATCTGCAATGTTTTTGATCATCAGCTCATGCAAAGCAAGTTGCTAGACCAGAATAAAACGTACGGATTCAATCGATTTGACCAATCTAACGATAGACATAATATCAATTCGTCATCTACTTGAATTGGTTCTACTTCTTCCAGTCGCTTCTGTATACGTTGATACCTATCAGCTACGAGATACTTTGCTTCGAAACTCAGCAAGACTCACCGTCTGAGGATTTAAGGCGTACAATGTTACGTGACCTTTAGCATCCCCTACACCTAATGTGGGTTTGCCATTATCAAGGTGCGGTGCCCTGCAGTGAGATTCATAAGTCAATTCGATGTCAATTCCTATGGTCCAAAGACAGCTTGAGAAGTCTCTTGACATGACTCGTTGACATAGTCTTTCTTTGGGAATTCCATGGCATATGAGCTCGAACGACAACTTACCATCTTGTGTCTAGTATAGCTGGAGTTTCTATCCTTTGTATCTCTTCTCTGCGATTACACAAACAAAAGCTATAAGTAAGTGCTGCCTTATGATATTTGATATGCACTAGAGTAGAGACAGCTCATAATCACCCACAAAGAATCGTCCTCGCCGACTTGAAAGACTAGTAATCTTCCAACCCTTTGTGTAGGTTTACTAGGTCCTGCATCTATCTCATCATCCTCATCTTCACTATCACTTCTCTCAATGTTGTCGGTCGATTTAGGCTGTTCCTCAGGTTTGACAATTTGGTAAGTACCACAAACGAAAATATCTTGATATCCTTCGAATGGACACCATTCTATCGAATCTGCCGAATAGATCGTATCGATATAGGCTAATGATTTGGCTAAATAAAAATCTGAGACAGTAAAATTCCGGTCAGTTCGAGCCGTAATGACAACAAATCCACGGCACAGGAATGATCTAACTGGGTATTCACCTTGCATAACTCGTACAGATCTACAGCTTTCCTCAGTACTTACCGCAAGGATATATTTATATGTCACAATTTGATTATATCCTTGAACATTTTTTTTAATTGCTTTTCTGCATTTGATCAACAATTCAGGTAAATAAGTTATTTACAATTAACAGATTTCGCTCGATATATACAGTCATAGTCACGTGATCTACATGACATCATCAAAATGTGGAGACTCCGCATAAAACCAGTCCACTTTCGATCCCTATCAAAAGTATAGTTAGCTAGCTAGTCGAAGATCGCTTTACAGTTACAACCTTGAGAGGGATGTTCATTTTATCTAGAGACATAACATGCAATTTATCAGCTAAGAAGCGAAACGGACAGAAGAAAAATCGACGAAATGTCAGTAGCTATCATACAAGGAGCATCAGGGTCAATTGGATTTGCATTGGCCCAACATATACTTCGGCATACGAATTTATCGGTTTACGCTTTAACTCATCAACCGAAATCTCAAGAAACCGAATTATCAGAACGAATTTTCCAGGGCTCAAACATTAAAGACAAAGAGCGGCTGAGTGTCCTAGGCGAAATTGATATAAGTGAAGAAAGAGGATTACAGGATGCAGCGAAATTAGTTGAAGAACGTGAAGGCAAAGATAAAGTTAGATTGATAACTTGTATGGCTGGAATAGTGAGTATTTTTGCTCTCACTTTCTTACTATATGTGTTTTGTTTGAAGATTTCTGCATGGACCATAACCACTGATCAATCTCTGATACGATTTTTCAGCTGCATGCCGAAAAATCATTATCATCTATTGATCCATCTAAAGCACTAAGGCAATTTCAGATCAATACTTTAGGTCATCTATTAACTTATAAACACTTTGTTCCCTTGATACCATCAAAGAAGAATTTTGAAAAATTGTCTTCTGAATGGTCATCATCAGGAGATCCCGCTAAGGGTTTAGTACATTCTAGAAATAGTTTGTGTTTATCAATGAGTGCAAGAGTAGGTAGTATATCAGATAACGAGAGAGGTGGTTGGTATTCTTATAGAGCGTGAGTATACTGAATCTGATAACCTATTAGATAAATAATTTCGAGTTTCCGATATCTGTCTTTTCTGATTATAGCTAAAATTTAACCCATTATGTTCAGATCAAAAGCAGCAACAAATCAAATAACACGTACGTTAGAGCACGAATTAATCAATAAAAATTCATCTGCTTTAGCTATAGGGTATCATCCTGGAACAGTTATAACAAGCTTTACAAAACCGGTTATAGGAGAAAATGCTAAGCCTGATCCATCAAATGGCAGGTTCGATCTGAAACAAGCTATAGATAAAATGACTAATGTTATGAGTAAAGCTAAAAGGCATGATGATGCCAATGAGAAATGGGGTGGTAGATGTTTCGATTGGAAAGGTGAAAGGATCCAATGGTAAACTCAACCATAAAAACGGCCGTGGAATGTCAATAAGCCAGTCCAAGGAGATCAGGAGGAGAATGCTATGCGGGCAGTTGCAGCTGAAGCTGAGTTCTTGTACTAGCTGAAATCCGATCTCATAGCACTTGGAGATTTTATGAGGCAACTCAGAGGAATGTTGGGAAGTAGCAATGTTAATTTAGACTGAGTACAATGGCAAGGTAAACGCCATAGAATACAATCTCTCAACCATGTTGTAACACCAATCTTCAATTTGACACATGTATCATACATTTTAGAACATCCTTTGACATCAATTGCAAGTACACCGTCGCAAGACCTAGCCCTCCTTTGCGGTACTTCTTTTGAGACATATCATTCTAATATTACAACATCTCTACCTTGGCTGTAGGTATGAAAACAACGCTTTACTCGAACTATTCCATAAAAGGTTTTTCTCGCTTTCACTGTTCAGCATATCTACTACTTGGCAACAGACGAATTCTAAAAGTCGGAGGCTACCCTTAAACGCAAAAAAAAAACAAAAAAAAAGACCGTACATACAAAGTCAAAATATTGTAAGCACTAGACAGAGAGAGAAAAAACGAAGAAAAAACCCCCAAACAGTGATAAGCCTCCAACAGGTAACACTCTGTCGAAAGCCAACTTGTACACTCATTTAATCACTATATACTCCTTATCAAAGCCAAATAAACTCACAACCCTACTCAATAACCAATAATCATTTTGAAAAAGTAAAAATAGCAGAAATCATTATAAAAAACAACTCATCTTGCAGTAGCACCGGATTATTGCTATATCTTGACTCAATTTTCCAACATAGCTCGAATCGTAAAATGGCTCCGATAGATTTCGGTGATGTTGGAGGAGCGATAAAAGGTGCTGCTGATACAGCTGTTGATGGTGCAAAAGGAGTTGTAGAGACTGCGACATCAGGTGCAGGAGGTGCTGCTAAAACTGCTGCCGGGGCTGTGGCAACTGCTACGGTAAGTTGTGGTCTGATCAACACCTCTTCGACCATTTCCTTTCATCTTTCAGTCCCGTTTGCTCGGTGGAAGTTGTTTTTGCGTGTTGATCAAGATATGAACTGATTTTCAGAATTCCTTCTTGAACAGAGTGCGGTCAACGGGGTAAAAGTAAGTGGTTTTCTCTGACGTTCTACCCTATAATGATAGTTTTGTCAATTGAACCGCCTTTGGTGTGACTGCTAACCATGTCTCTTCGAATAGGGTCAATTCGATGATGCCGAGGGGATGTTAGGGATGTTCACGAAAATGCAAGATGTAAGTATCATATATTGAGTCAGAGTCATATCATAAATGGAAGAAAGAATCCAGAATTGACCTTATCCCTTTGTTTTCCGATCATTACAGTTCATCACCAAAGTAAGTCATATTTACTTCTAATCTGAAATTTAGAGGATGCCAGAATAACCATATACATTGTGGTTAAACTCACTATAGATCCAAGAAGCATGGGATAAATATCGTTATTTAATTATTTTCAGTATGTCCACCTCTTCTCGTTCAGACCTATTTCCGTTTTCGTAGCTGTGGTTGGGCAGCAGACCAATAAGAACTGATACTTCAATTTCCATTCTTTTCCAGTCGTTTGCTTCATCATTTTCATTTACGTTTTCGCAACATTGTATTGTTGTTATCATTTTATACATGATTGTTTTAGATGTGGATGTTGTTGTATTAGTTGTACATATAAATTTGAAAAATATTTATGGAAACATAGAGGACCTTGTATTTCATGTTTATGTAAACCATGTAGATCAAAAGAAAGTAAATATTCAACAAATGAAAATGGTGGTGAAAAAGGTAGAATTAAAAAAGAAAAACAAGATTATCATAAATGTTCTTCATATTGTTTGAAAATTATACCAAAAACAACAAAAATGGAATTAGAAAAACAACATGGTAATTTAAGAAAAGGTTGGTTTGATTCAACTTATTTTTTCGCAAGATCATGTGGTAGATTTGAATTACCTGAAAATCCAAATGAAAAGTTGAATTATCATTGGTATGGAAAAGAAAATTCTTTTCAACATAAATATTTCTTTAGATTCTGTGTATCATCAAGTTCAAGTAAAAAAGATGAAAAATTAGATGCAGAATACGATAAATTAGCTAAAAAGAACAAGTTTTGGAAAAAGCTAGAGAAGACTAATGCTGAAAATTGGAAAGATAGAGTACCTAAATCATGGGTTTATAAGAAAGGTCTAAGAATTTGAGGGTTTGATCAGTATTTTGCAGTTTAGTGATGATGAAAAATGTTTTTCGATCAGACATTATCACTTGTATGCCAGCAGAGTGTAGACAGCCGGTTAAAATCGTTGCCTTTGGAGTTATCGGGAACTTATCAATGGTGTTGAAGCTGACATCCCACAATCTCCATTACACCAATATTTCTCAAAGTGTGATGCATATCGATTCCAAAATGTGCTTAGAGCATACCAAGGAATTTTTTGATATCAGCGTCACCTCGGAAACCAACTAAGGATAATCTTCAGCTATATTACCATGCTACGAGTAAACAGAGAAAAGCCTCATCTCACCGAATTTATTTTTCACAGCACCATTCTTAAAAGCAACCACTGTTGGTAAAGCGGATACCTATGATAGGACAAAAATGGTCAGCACTTATATGACTGAATCATTCATAAAGCTTTGTCCTGCGAATGAATGAGATGATAATAGATAGAATACTCACCTTGAATTTAGCTGCTAAATCTGGGTAATCATCTACATTTACAGTCATTAGATCATATCCTGATTCTGGACCAGTATGACTTTTGAGTAAAGGTGTGAGTACTCGACATGGCTGACACCATCTGCGTTATAGAACAGTTATATCAGCTGTAAACTCCAATATCACTTCGAGAGAGATAATAGTCCGACGATTTAGCTGACTTACTCAGCATAAAAATCAACTAAAACAGGTTTAGCATTGGCTTCATCTAAAGCTCGTTTTGTGAAAGCCTTTTATGTATGTCAGAATACCAGCTGGTAGCAGATAGCAGATAGTAGATAACATGGTAGCTAGCTTACCTCATCATTAGCATCTAAGAAATGATCTCTCGCTATTCTAGAAGCGTGGAAGGATCTTTGAATGAGCGCCGGTTGAATGGATGGTCCTGCTTTAGCAAGAGGGCGAGCGGATCTGATGACTTGAGAGAACATTTCGTTTTGATTCTTTGAGGGGTTTCAATGATCTTGAGGAATTGGAGCCACCTGACCTTTGTGGGATTAAGTTGAGAAAGTTTTTAGCTTTTGTAAAAAGAAGTATGTAGAGGGGAAATGCATATTAATCAGCTTTGTCAAGAGTAAAATCTCGAATTCTATCTCGCTCCTCGCTGATGTCAAAGTCATGGATGATCCCAATCATGTTAAGAGGCGGCGATGTCCGTCAGTGAGATGGCCTCCACTTTTGTGGACTTTTTCAAAACAAAAGTTGATGATGAATTTCTGAAATACTTTATGGTGATGCCTAGGACTTCTATCCAGAGTATTCTTGATCAATTAAACTGTACTCATATTGAATTGACTAATCCATGAGATAACATCAGAACAACGAGAAGAAAAGAATAGATAACTCCACCTAAAAATGCCGAAAGCAAGTAAGTTAAACTTTGCCTCTGAATGGCTTTTGCCGCCTATCGAACTAATTTTTCGATGTGAATTTTAGACAAGCAATCCAAGGGACCTAAAGGCAAGGTATATGCTCTACCTTCAGCGCAAAGTGAGTCACAAATCCCAAACCTATATTCTTTATTGATATGTACGACTGACTCAGTCATATAATGTAGAGAAGAAAGGATTGGGTTTACCGAAATTACATTCTTTAGCAGATAAACAGAAAGCAAAGGTCAGTGCGTTTTCTGTTGAAAAGTTTACCTTAAGATGAGTTACATCAAGCTAACGATGGTGATCCTTGATATCCAGGTCGGTACAAGTACAGCTTCTCATCCGACACCACAGTCTTTAGCGAGTCTATCAGCTGCAGATCAATATGGACCTGAATCAAGTGGAGAAGGCTTTGGTGGAATATCATTTTATGAACCTATAGATGCTTCGTTAACAACGAGAGATTCCTCATCAAAGGCATTTATGAGAGAATTAAGAAAAGTCATAGAAAGAAGTGATGTTATTATACAAGTTTTAGATGCTAGAGATCCTGATGGCACAAGAAGTAGATGGGTAGAAGAGGAAGTAAGGAAAAGGGATGCTCAAGGTAAAAAGTTGTTGGCGGTGGTTAATAAGATTGGTGAGTTTCCAAGAGTGATCAATATTAACAATTTGAGATTTTGTTCTGATCAACGCTAATACTGAACTCTCGATGATTGGCAGATCTTGTACCTAGAGCAAATCTAGAAGCATGGTTAAAGCACCTAAAACACTCATTCCCTACTATGCCATTCAAATCATCTACTCAAAATCAAAGACAACATTTATCACAAGTTGCTGTACCGTTATCTCAACCTTCTACTGTTCCTGGACAAAAAGTTGGAGAATTACCTGCTTTACCTACAACATCATCAAGTTTAGGTGCACCTGCATTATTACATTTATTAAAACAATATGCATTATCAACACCACATTCTTCATTGACTGTTGGTGTGGTAGGTTATCCAAATGTAGGTAAATCATCTTTGATAAATTCTTTAAAAAGATCGAGAGCATGTGCAGTAGCTTCAATGCCAGGTAAAACTCGTGTTGTACAAGAGGTCGTTTTAGATAAAGGTGTTAAAATTTTAGATTGTCCAGGTGTTGTTCTGGAAGATATAGGTAGAATAACTTCCGAAGGTAATGAAGAAGGTAAAAAAAGGAAACAAGCTGAAATAATGTTAAGAAACTGTATTAAAGCTGAACTCGTAGAAGATCCAATCTCACCAGGTAAGTTATTCTTCCCGATGTTCAAGTGATTGAAACGATCTCATTTTGGCATAAAAGCTGATACTCAAATGACGACAATCTAAATAGTCGAAGTGATATTAACTAAAGTTGATCCCTTACAATTACAAAAATTGTATAATATACCACCATATGAAGGTGTAAGAGATTTTTTGATTAAAATAGCTTTGACAAGAGGTAGGTTAGGTAAAGGTGGTATACCAGATATAGAAGGATCAGCAGTACAGATTTTAAGGGACTGGAATTCAGGTAAAATCTTATATTACACTACACCACCTGCAGTTCATTCTTCTTCTGCACCATCACAGCAGAAATCAACCACATCCACAACAATAATGTCAACGGCAGCAGTCGCAAATGGTGAAGATGATATACAGATGGATGGTGATAAAGTTGGTGATGCGAAAATCTTGAATACTTTAAGTGAAGCTTTCACTCTAGATGGATTATTCGATAATTTGGGTGATGAAGCTGCTTGGGAAGGTGAAGAGGCTGCAGATGCTCAAGCAATGATTGAATAGTAAGTCATGTAACAATAAAGTATAATCAAAATCAAAGCTGACGTTACCTCTATAGCGCCGATGTTGAGCCACCTATTCCCTCAAATGAAAATGTTGCACCAATACCGAAACCAATACAACAGTCGTTCAACTTCAACTCAGATTCAGAAGACGACGATGACGATGACGACTCTGAAGCTGGATCATCTACATTCAGACCACCAGCTATCAATTCGGCTCCTATCGCTTCTTCTTCTTCAGCTACATCAAATTCTATGCAGCCGGTATATACACGTCAAGCAGGTGGAATTCAAAGAAACAGATTGTTCACTTCTGAAGAATTAGCTGTATTACCTTCAGGTATATTAGATCGCACAAAAGCTAAAGCAGCTTTGAAAAAAGCTAAAAAGAGAAAAATGGCAATAGAAAAAACTGAAGGTGAACTAATGTTAGGATTCATGGATATGGATGTTGAAGAACCTCAAGCTGAATTACATGAACTTGATGAAAATGAAATTGAGATTGGCGTATATAAAGGTGAAGGTGTATTAAGTAGAAAGAGCAAGAAAGAAAAGAGAAAAGAAAAGAAAGCTAAAGAAATTCAACAAAGAAGAGAACAGAAATCCGTATTTGAGATGGATCAAGATATTGGTATGGATGAAGAAGATAAGAAAGAGAAAGATTTCGCTAATTTCTTATCTAATATGGGAGGTAAGTGTATCTTCGCATTATATATATTTACGGACATTTCAATCAGGAAAAAAAAGCTAACGAAGTTTTCGGATGGTTTTCTCCTTTAGCTGATGAGTCGGATGAAGAATTATAGATCCAGGTGCCAACAGGTGTGGGACATTTTGGCTCGACTTGAATGATTATACTTCGATATTCATGCGATGTTACTATGATACAAATTCGTATTTGATGAGATATGTTATATGATGCATCCTCGTCTTTTCTTTCCTCATCGTTATCCTTTCTGTACGAGAAACAGGTTATGCTATTTGACAAGTTACCGTATTGTACATCCATCACAGTTCCAGGTCCACTTAATTTACCGTTCCTTGACTGTTATTAATTTGACTGATCAAGATACTTGATGTAAACACTATGACATCCTTGTACACACTGTTTTCTACCTTTTTGAGTATACACAAGCTACTATGAACATGATCCAATCTCGGCGTGGTTCCTTGACTTAAATTTTGTTGATGGATGTACCCTGTAAACGTTGAAAACGAAGCACGTGCGATCGTCACAATCGTAGTATTCCCCAGCTGGCAGCCGAGAGAAGGAAGGTTATATCTTCTCAAAGGCGAAACCCATATAGAGATCTACAAAACGATCATCAGCAACGGCGATACTCTGATCAAGGTGAACTTGACAACTTACTTGCAGCCTCCCACTGATCTTCATCCATTGCAGATTCACCTGCTTCATTCACTACACCCATTTTACCTAATAAAGGACCAAAATCACGACTTTCTTTTTCTTCCTGTAATATGTCATGGAAAGGTTTTTTGTAAACTAGTTTCAATCTATATTCCATTGCTAGACTGTTTACATGACAATCACGTAAATAAGGTATCAGTACTTCGAAAGACCATAGTGAAGATTGTGGTGCAATAACATTCTTAACTTACGATACGAAATTTTCCCAATCTACAACGTATTCAGGAACATCTTCCACAGCATCCATTAAGAAAAATCTATATTGATGTCCATATATACCTTTGTGTTTCCGTTCTGAGAATTGTACAAAATAACACGAATTGCCAAATTTTAACTCTTCATCCTCTTCAGGTAATTCATTTAGTTTGGACCTACATCAGATAAAAACGACGTGTCAGCAAATTTTCCGGTGAAAACGGATACAGTTCAGTCGCTTGACAGTACTGTCCTGTTGGTTTTATCTATAAAAGGGAAAATAACTTACAACAACAATTCAGCATTAGGTATAGTACCTATAAATTTCCCACCTTTACGTAGATATCTTGAAACATTTTCGATCATCATTCTGACTTTCGAAACTGATTCAAATGCGTAATGCATACAGAACTGCATTGTAACATTATCGTAAAGATCTTTCTGTTGAAGTTGTTCAGGTAGTATATCGCCGAGGGGTTTCTACAACCAAGAGGCAGAATCATGTATCAGTTGTGTATTTTTGCCTAGAGAATCTGCTTTGCCAAATTCGTTATACAAAAAAGGAAATTCCACTTACGGAATAACAGTCATAGGCAAAGAAATAACCATCGAATCTACCTCCCATCCTTTGATATCTTTCGTGAGCTTGCTGAACCGATGTTTCGGCGATATCTGCGACAATAATAGCCATTTGTATTAGTTTATAGCACTTTGATCAGTAGCCAAATGTGTAATCGTCACGGTATGAAATGAAATAACAGAGAAGTGTGGTACTTACCCAGACCGACATATAGCATAATCCTAGCCTGTTTCCATTTATTCAAGTCACCGCCCTTTCCACAACCTATATCCAATACTTTTCCTTGACGTTGAGCGAATTTTCCAATTAAGACAGATTTGATCCAATTGTTGAATTTTTTCAAACCGATGATTGGTGAAAATTCTCTACCTTCAACGCCAACTTCAGGTCGTGAATTATCTATTGGAAAGGGAATTTGAAACACGTTAGATCTATTATTTGATTGAATCCTCACAACCAAGAATAATTGCTTACAATGATCCGCTACAGCAGCGTTATTTCCAATATAATGCGTTTCGCTAACTTTCCGCCTTTGCAGATCTTGACCATAACCTTGACTATATTCAGCTTCATCTCTATCCATGGGTCTTTTCAAACGATTCTGATTCTGATTCTCATTTTGTACACCATTTCCTGTAGGTCTTCTACCTCTGGTCAAACTTCCTCTGGGGGCGCCACCGGGAGTAGTCAATGGTTCATCAAATGAAGGAGGATAGGCGCCATGATTACCTCCACCACCATAGGCTGATCCTGGCGTAGGTGTGACTGAGGGTCTACCTAGAGAAGCTCTATCATCTACATAGCTCTGTGATCTATTATACCTTGAATAATCATCGTCTCCATCGTTGTTTTGAGGTGGGAAATAAGATGTACTATCTTCATTTGGTAGACTTGACCTCGACCCAGGTGAGGGTCCAGACCACGATGGTAAAGGTTTTTTGGCTTTCCTTTTCCTTAATGGATTGTTCTGCTGCGACATACTCTTATAATACGCTAATTCATCTGCTTCAATCGGTCTAGTGATATTTCCCGGTTGACTCATTCTATTGGGGTTGTATGGTATACCTTTGATAATAGGAGAAGGTGATCTTATAGGTGTCAATTGGTGTACGGGATAAGCTGATGCAGAACTTTGACTTGATCTACGTATTGGAGTAGGTCCAGCAACAGAAGAATCAGTATAATGTCTACCACTTGCTGAATTTGATGAGGAGGGTCTAGGTTGATCTTCCGATAATCTGCGAGTGGAAGTTGTTGGTGATATCATTTGATGAGATTGTGGTTGATATCCAAATGGATGAGAAGAACTTGAGGATGAACCAGGTCTAGAGGAACTGCCGTAAGGTAAAGGTTGATGTTGACTTCTGGGTGAGACAGAGATCGAAGGTGAACGCATAGGTAAAGGTTGATATGCTCCTCCAGGTGTACGTTGTTCATAAGCATACGTGTCCTGAGGATGTATAGGTTGTTGAGGAGGTAACATGGTTCTTTGCTGCTGCTGTTGGTGTTGTAATTGGACTGGTGACTCCCTTCTATGTACTTGTGAATGAGGATATGATGGTTCACCATACTGTACAGGATAAGCTTGATCATGTATAAGTTGATGATGTTGTTGTGGTAGATGTGTTGTAATTTTCGGAGGACTCATTTGCGGATGAGGTGATCTCGAAGTAGTTGATCTTGATCTAGGATACGCTGAAGCTGGTGTAGCAGGTGTCAAAAAACCATTTGGGTCCAACATATGTTGTCTTGATCCAGGTGATGGATTGGAAGGTGATGATCTAGGTAAAGAAGAATTCGAATTGGTTTTAGATATAGGTTGAGTTGTTGATGTATTATTTAATAATCTGTTAATATGCGTTCTTGATCCTGATAACTCATCGTTTTCTTCAGGTATAGAAGAAACTGATGCGGTTCTATCGCTTCCTCTACGTGATTCTGGCATAGGTCCATCATTTAATAATCCTCTTAAACTACTTGAGCCAGATCCTGCTGGAGGTGGTGGTGAATACGATAAAGAATGCTGTGTGGATAATGATGGTCTACCATTTGAATATACTTCATCTCGATCATTGTTCAATATCCCTCCTCCGTAGGCTGTAGATGGTGTAGGATATTTGAAAGGGTCGTTCTTGACTACTGATGGTGAAGGAACTTCACAATCTCGTATTGGGTCATAAACCATGGTGTTTGACTGTTCTTCTTGACCTTTCTAAACACTGCAGCCTTATTTCACCACTGGTATTCGTTAATGCTAGGCTCGTGTTGACTGTTGATATGACAGCTTTATTTGCCTTTATCCAAGGGCGGCAAGTTTATTTATAAATTCGGAATAATAATGAGCGAAAAAAATAAGAGAGTGACTAGTTGAATTGATCTGATTTGTAAGATACCTTATTGTGACATCTCGATGACTGTTTATACTTGGTAAATTGAGGATAATAAGTTCAATGGTAAGATGGGCTATGATGGAATAGATGTATGTGCTGTTGTAATGTTATTGTTATTGTTGTTGTTTACTTATATATTAAATTGTGTATGTGTAAGTCAATTATATGGATTGAACATGAGGTGAAGAATTGAAAAGTGAAAACATAACACACTACTAGCATATGGTGACCTGAACGTGGCACTTTTATCTAACTGCGCTAACGGCGTTTTATAGGTACAGTATGTAGACTATGTAGACATTAATCTCCGGGTCTATCTTATATCTTCTTGTCTTTCTTCTTTCTCATTACTTTCTTCATAGAATTTGTTATGAACAATCACAAATATGCATAGGCAACTGCAGTCAGACTAGGAATTACAGCTAAGAATACGATAAATTATTCATAATTCAGAATCAAGAGATGGTCGCGACAACAAACTCAATAGCCGGTCCATCTAGAGCTCGAGGACAAGATTCATGGTTTCCGACAAAGTATCTAGAACCAAATCACCCTGATAACGAAGAAGTGCATGAACAAGCTGCATATCAAGCTGCAGTAACTAGACAAGGTGGTGATGACAGGAAAAGAAAGATAAAACCTAGAAGAGCGGTTGATTATCAAGGAAGTGTGATAAAATGGAGAATGGTAAGTAAGAGTTGACAAAAATTGTATCTAGTCTTCATGACGATTTGGATTATAGCTAATTTCTTGTTACGGTCATTTATGATAGTTGACGAAATTGAAAGGTATAAATGAATATAGACCTTCGGTACATCCAAATCCCTCTGACATAGTAAATGTGAGCTGTTCCGCGCTAAACATACTTGTGATGTGAGCTTATTGAGTTACAGTTATTACCGGCTGCTGCTCTGCGATTGAATCCATCTACATCGATATGTGATCAATGGGTACATACATCGATAAATAAAGAAAGGTCGCCTACTAGAGTTGTTCAAGTGAGTACATTCAACATCCATCCTCAGCTGATTTCGCAATTTTTATGTAAATGAGGCGGGAATCGTATTAACGATGTTTTTCTCAAATATCACTTATTTACAGTGGACACCAGATGCAAGAAGATTATTAACAGGAAATGATAAAGGACAATTCACATTATGGAATGGAGCATCATTCAATTATGAATCAATTACACAAGTACATGATGATAGTATAAGATCATTTACATATTCACATAATGGTCAAGCATTAGTTTCAACAGATAAATTAGGTACAATAAAATATTTCACACCACATTTAACAAATATTCACGGTTTTCAAGGTCATAGAGAAGCTTGTCATGGTGTTTCTTGGTCACCGAATGATGAAAGATTCGTTTCAGGTGGTGATGATGGTTTAGTTAAAATTTGGTCTTATAGAGAAGCTAGAGAAGAAAAAGTTTTAAGCGGTATGTTTTAATAGAAAGTTGAAATTGAACCCTTACTCTCGTTTCTGTGAGCTAACATGAGATATCTTCACGCTCTCAGGTCACGGGTGGGATGTGAGATGTGTAGATTGGCATCCTACAAAAGGTTTAATAGTTAGTGGAAGTAAAGATATGTTGGTCAAATTTTGGGATCCAAGGACAGGGAAAGACTTGAGTACGCTGTAAGCTTTGAAATCTTCAAAAATGGTGAAGAACAGAAGCTTATCTTGTAAACACAGGCATTCCTCTAAATCGACGATAAACACTTGTGTATGGAGTCCGGAAGGTCATCTCGTTGCTACAGCTGGTGGTGATGCGGTAGTTAGATTATTTGATATACGGACATTCAAGGAATTGGACGCGATGAAGGGACATACTAAGGAGATCAACTGTAAGTTACCGAGACATAATAAACGTCAACAACGTGTAAAAGGTTTCAAGTATGGTCTTTGGGCATCGGCCTCGGCTAATCACTCTGTCGATCATAATATAGGTCTCGAATGGCATCCAATACATCATTCACTATTCACTACTGGGGATTCAGCAGGTACAATAAATCATTATTCATTGACATCACCTAACCCATCTGAACCAATAACATCCTTGACATCAGCACATGAGGATGCAGTATTTTCATTATCTTATCATCCTTTAGGACATTTATTGTGTTCTGGATCAAAAGATTTTACAGCAAGATTTTGGCAAAGAGCTAGACCAAGTGGTGGACACGAAAAAGATAGATGGCACTTAGGTGAAGAAAGAGCTTTAGCAAATAAATTAGAATCACAACAACAACAACAAGATCATGGTTGGTCAAATCAGAAGATTACAGATCCTTCAATTGGTGAAAAGGATAACAAGCCTGGTGAAATCGGTTTACCTGGTTTATCAAATTTAGTTGCTGCGGTAAATGCCAAAGTCGGTACCACCAATATAAATGGTAATGGTATTTCTATAAACGATACACCAAATAACTCAAATGGATTACCTGGTTTACCAGGCTTAGGAGCCTATACGAATAACAGAGAATCTGCAACCACAACAAATCCTTTACCTATACCTATACCAATACATCCGTCAAGACAGAATCAATTCGCCGCAGGACCAGGAGACGGGTTCGGAGGTAATGCTTCAGGAGGAGGAGGCATAGGTGGTGGAAGAGGTAGAGCACCACTGCCTAGTCAGGGTGATATGTTACGACAGAATGGGGTCGATGGATTCACTCACAATGGTTTCGATAGAGACGGTCCTCCAGGCGGAGCTAGTGGAGGTGGAGGTAGAAGGGAAGGCGGAAGAAGAAATGGAGGTGGAGGTGGACGATTTGGTGGTGATAGAGGTCCAAGAAGTGGAAATGGATTTGATGGGGGACGAAATGGTCCTCCTGGTGGTGGTAATGCGCCTGGATATGGAGGATCAGGTGGACCTGTGGGAGGAGGTGGTGGCGGTGGATACGGTGGACCACCTTCAGGATACGGTACAGGACCAGGACAAGGTGGATTCGGCGCACAACAACCTCATCAACTGTATGCTGCTGGGCCCGGTCAAGGTCACGGTCAAAATGGTTATGCGACACCGGGTGGTGGAGGCGGATATGGACAACAAAGTCAAGGCTATGGTCCACCTCAAGGTGGTCATGGTGGCCCAGCACCTCCTGGACAAGGATATGGTGCGCCACCTCCGCCGCAGAACTCAGGTAGAGCTCCTTTACCTCAAGGATATCCATCACAAGGCTTTGAAGGGAATGGAGGAGGGTATGGTGGGGGTGGTGGAAATGGTTGGAGGTAGAATATCTCACTTGACTCTGTTTAGATGTCGAGAATTTTTGGTGACAATATATGCGCTACACTATGATACAGTGCACGATTGCCAGAATTTTTCAGTATCTAGCAACAATGCATTTGAGTATTCAAAAGAGGGAAAAATAAAGCCTATTCATTACAACATAATTCTATGGTTGAGCTCATTCGAAACTGCTCCGCTCCTGCTCTTTCAGGTCAAACGTCTCTCTTTGTCTTGCTTGATCTCCTCACGTTCTTCTGCTCCCAGTATATCTATCGTCCAACTTCATGTTCAGCTAACAACATATTAGGTATACCATTTGATATTGGATATACGTGTCCACATCCTCTACATGTCATATTGCCTTCTTCGACATGCATCTGTGTTTGGTTGATATTTCGTTTTAGTCAGTAAAAATGTCCAGAAGCTCTATCACGACTGGTCCAACATTATAGAGATGAGAAAAAGTGAAACTTACCTCCATCAAAACATGATGTAAAGCTTTTAATTGATCTTCAGACCATTGTTCAGGCATTTGTTCAGGTAAAGTTTCATCACCAAGCTATTTTAATGACCAGAACGTAGTTAGTAAACCGATTTGTATTGTGAGAGCTGTATCCTTAGCTTGACCGCGGAATTAACAAACTTACAGATCTCGCTGTATCCACTAAAGCTGACCAATCTAATTTAGGTAAAAATCTTTGTATGAAATCTAAATTTTCTGGTGCAGGTCTAATTACTAATTCAACTTCTGAAAATGCTAGTGGGAAATTATCTTTTGTGCAGTTTTCTAAAACAGGGGAAAAAAAGAAATAGAAAAGTATTTGATCAATATTTCATGCAAAATCATCGATGATCCTTCACTGCGTATATTTCAGACCATCAAAACATAGAACACATATTTGCACAACTCACTAACATGACAAGCTAACATATTATGAGTTATTAATCTGACCATCTTGAACTTTCTAACTTCCTTTCTCGTTTGATCAAAATTAGTATGAAGGGGGAGTTATGTATTTGCTAGGTGATAAGTAGCGTGATGCTCTTAGTTTATAGGTAGGTTTCACTTTCTTGAAACTATTTGACTTAGCTATCATCATCATTCTCAACATTTTCAGATTTCTTCGGGTCTATGATCCTTCGCAAAATAATCTTTGATGAATACGTAAACAAACATGAAAGAGCGGAACCAAAATAGCAAAATCACTTGTCAGAAGCGAGAACTTCAACCCCGCCACATCGTCAAAAGCCTTTTAATAAAAGAACAAAACGCCGTAAAATGCCGCTGTCGACCAAAATTATCGTTTTCACCTCATTTCACTTTGTTGCGCAGACGACGAACAACAGCAAGGAACCTCCCCGAGGAATCGTTTCGATGAAAACATTCTGATAAGTATACTTTTTTGTCTGTTTTTCCTTTTTTTCTCTCCAGTCAGTCACCGCTATCTACCTCATCATCATCAGTAGACAAGTCGCTGTCTCTATACCAAAAAATCAACTCTAATCCAAAATGGCCGAATTCAAAGATGATCTCGAAAAAACCGGTGGTGCTTCTGCTGCTAAAATCCACAAAATTAGAATCACTTTAACTTCTAGAAACGTTAAACCTTTAGAGAAATGTGAGTGTTTTTGAGTTGGAATTCAAAAATTATTTTATGGAGTAATATAAAGACGGAATATCAGGATGGCATTTCGAAGACAATTGAAAAGGATGTATCAAAAAAAGTCATTACTTTTCCATATGGAGGGCGTTCGTACGCATCAGGTTGTTGAAACGAAACCCTGTCAGACTGGAGGTCTATGTATTGGATAGATTAGAAACGAACATCTTATAACGAGAATACCTGCTTATATCCCCTTTGTCACTTCACAGTCTCTACTGATCTCGTCAACAGAGCTAAAGACAAAGATCTCAAAGTTAAAGGTCCAGTAAGACTTCCTACCAAAGTCCTTAAACACACCACCAGAAAATCGTAAGTTTCAGTAGTACAAATTACGAACAATCAGATCATCCATCGTACGAATACAATGGCTAATCATATGATTTCCCATAGACCATGTGGTGAAGGTTCAAAAACCTGGGATAGATACGAAATGAGAATCCACAAAAGATTAATTGACCTCAACTCATCAGCTGATGTTGTCAAACAAATCGTAAGTTGGCCAAACAAATTTGAACTCCATTTTGGTGCTAATCATGCGATCTTAACCTTCTTGTAGACCTCAATCTCCCTCGAACCTGGAGTTGAAGTCGAAGTTACCATTGCTGCTTAAGCGATGTGCTTTTTGACTAACACCATTTAGGAGTCGGTAGTTTGTATATAGGTTCTCACGTATGCATTCTGCTATCTCTGTCATTTAACCTTCTGAGGCCTCGATGCTGCTGCACAATCCCTTACAGGCGAACTTCAATCTGGAAAATGCCTTACGAGGACGTAAGCTAAGCAGAACGATATATCGCTATTCCGTATCATCAGAATCGGTTAAGTCGATTAATTCATGCCTATATACAAATCCTACCTGCTATCGTTTACATTTATCTATCGAGCATTTATTGCTATTTGAGAATCTAGCATTTGGTATAACTATTCTTAACATATGCTAAAACTGTTTTAGTTGTTATCAATAAATTTTATGCCTTAATAAGATTCAACAGTCTATCCACTCTTTCAGCTTCTCTTATACCACTTATGACAGCTCCAGCTACTGAACCTCTATGTTCCATTTCAGTATGTTCACCTGCAAAACCTAATTTACCTTTCCATAAAGGTCTTGACAATTCTTTGAAATCCATTGGCGATCTTTTATTATCTTCACTTATGACTGTTGGTGTTGTAGTTGCGCCAAAAGAATATTCATCAGTTAACCAATTCGTAATTTCTCCATTTATAGGTTCATTTGGTTTTGTTGATGGTTCGAAACGTTTAACCAAGTAATTATGGAATCCTTTTACAATATCTTCTTTTGAATGACCACCTTTCAACAGTAATTTAGCTGGTGTTTCTGATAGGTAGGTAAGTAAGAGAGGTTTGGTTAAAGGTAAACTACCTGAAGCGTAATTAGCTACTACTAAAGTAGATGACGAAAATATTTCTTCAATCGTGGAATTCGCATTTGGCTGTTTATTATTTAAAGGTAATAAAGTATATGAACCTATAGTCGAAGAATTAGGCCACCAAGCTTGATCATATTTAAGTAGTAATTTTTCTAGAATACCAACGTTTGTACCTTTGATAATCTCTTTCAGGTTTGAAGGTAATTCAGGTTTAAAGAAATCATTTGATAAATTCTTCAATACACCTAAAGGTATAGTTGAAATCACAGTTTTTGCATCATATTTTGATCCGCTTTCTGTAGTGACTTGAACTCCATCAGTTGAATCACTGATATCTTGTACATTCGATGATAATTTAACTTGTACATTGTCTTTTGATGAATCCAAAACTTTTTGTATTAATGATTGATAACCATTTTCAGGTGCTGCGTCTGAACCAGCAAAAGAAGTTGTAGTTTCCCATCCTGACCATTTTAATGAAACTTTTTCTAATTTTAATCCTAATGGAATTTCTAAAGTTCTAGCTAATCCTTCTAAAGTTTCTTTATCAATATCATTGGAACCAGTGGCCGTGATTGAGATATTGTCATTTTCAGTTGGATTAGCAGGTGAAGTTGAATCTATGTTGGTATTTGATGGGTTCGATGATGGTTTAGAGTCAGTTTTGAACAATCGTGATGAATTTGAGAATAATGCAGAAGCTAATGACTCTGTTGAGGATGGTGATGGATGAGGTAGCTTGAATGCTTCTTGAGCAGATGATAGTGAAGCTCGTAATGATGCTGCTTTCTCTTTTGATAGGGGTCCTGTTACAAGTATATAGAGAGTTTGTCAGTAGTGGGCTTAAGGTATATGTCTACCGCCGGCATATACTAAGACCACCCCACCACCCGCCCTATCCAATCTAGTATGCCCCCATCCCACCCCTAGCTGCCAAAGGTAGTATATGCCCACTACCCGCCCTATCCAATATTATATGCCCCCATCCCACCCCTCGCAGCCGCGATAACTCTAAACAGTCTACTCACCATTCTTCCCATATATAACCCCTTCTAATGGTTTAGGTAAATGTACATTTACATTTAAATCTTTTGCTATTTTACCTGTTGGATTACCTTCTTTATATCCATGTATCCAACTACAACCTAAATCAATTTTAATATCATTCTCTTTATCATCTATATATGTTTTAGCTCTACCACCAATTCTATCTCTAGCTTCTAAAATCAATACTTTGTATCCCTTTTCACTCAATCTTTGAGCTGCTATTGAACCTGACCATCCTGCACCGATTATTATTGTATCATATATTTGTGAATCTGACATCTTGTTTACTGTGGTTGTATTGATATATCTTTTTGCCAAAGAAAGACTACTTTTAAGCATTCCACTTTCCAAGAAGGCAAGATTGTTCAAACCCCTTAAGATATGTTTAGCTAAATCATATATAGGATTGATACGATGATGTGCTGCGTTATACGACCTAACTATACAACACCGGTATCTAGTCCGCTGCTGGATATACGATGCATGAAAGTGGAGGAATTACATAAACAATCGGTCCGAACTCGGTATAATACATACATGTCTACCTGCCACAAATCGGATTTACAGCTTACTAATGGAATACTTGACGGGATATCTCCGTAACCACAGATCTCAACTGTCGATGTCATCACTTAATTGAGCTTTACTGCATTTTCTCTTGTTTTCGTTCTTTTTGCTTTTTGCTAACAACCAAGTTTAGTAGTGACTGATACAAGCATCCTGCTGTTAACCCTTTACCCTGAATTTATCATTGCACTTGTCATCATCCTATCGCGCTCGCTCGGCAATATCTTATACCTTAATCCTATTATCATTGTACTAAGCAGACTGGAGACGCAAGATATCAAACATTATACATTGTCACCATGACAAATTAGACGGACGGCAGCTTCAGCTACAAGTCACGAAGAGAAAAGGGTTACACACAGACCTCGCCACCTGGTTGAGGTGGATCAACACGATATTTTAGTGCCCTTAATTGGATCAACTCAAAAAAGCCGGAAAGTCGCGACATAGCTTCTTTTTTTCGGATTCCATATCCAAAACGTCAACATTACATATTCGACAATCCAACCTTCGTCTACTGCCACCTGAGCCTTGACACAACACAAGAACAAGACATCCAACGTCAATCTACCTGCATTCAACTTGTGATTTAAAGAAGCTATCAAGCTTATTTCAAAACGCGACTTTGTGGTATCACCTGTTATCACCTGAATTATCCTTATCAACACCTCCACTTCCGGTGTCAACCGCTTCATTGCAAGTCAACAATATATCATTGGGAGACTCTTTTGTGATTAGAACGTCAACAAGTACCTAGACATCGATAGCACCAGGATCCTAGTAGGGAGGAGCTGAAAGCATAATCTCCTCCCTCTTGTACCATACCTTCCTCAAATCATCTTCCTTCCCCACCTTCCTCCCCACTTTGTTCACTCACGTGATCAATAATATCGAGATATCAATATGACTGTTACTCAGCGGAGAGTAAGGAATGATGCTAAATCGGATGAGAGACCAGGTAAGCTGACTCGTTCTTGATAATCAGTTAGCTTAGCTTGCTAACGTATACTTTTAGTCACTGAGCCAGGTATAAAGTACACTTGTGATTTTTGTAAGTATCGAACATATCCTCCATCCTTACGTTCTCCAAGTCGTATGGATCTGATAAATCCTCGCCTTTATATTCTCGGGCCAACACCGAATGAGTTTATCGCTGATTCACTGCACTTACAGGCTCTGTCGATGTTACCCATACAGTACGGATAAAATGTGCTATGAAAGAATGTGAGGAAGTAGACTTGTGTCCAAGTTGTTTTTGTGAAGGAAAAGAGGGTTTGCGGCATAAGGCGTGGCATGATTACAAAGTAGTGGTAAGTTTTTCCTGGATAATGCCATACAGTCTCTCGTAGGTGGTGACTGATAATGATCGTTCTGTGATGCCTAGGAACAACATTCTCAACCTATATTTTCCCCTGATTGGGGTGCCGACGAAGAACTCCTGTTGGTTTCTGGATTAATATCAAACGGTCTAGGAAATTGGCTAGAAGTAGCACAGCATGTTGGGACAAGGACGAAAGAGGAATGTGAAAAACACTACTTGGAGGTTTATCTTAGTGTCGGTCCTGATGGAAAAGATGTCAAGGACGAGGAAGTCAAGAATGAGGTAGATGCTACAGAATCACTGGAAACGGAAGGTGAACGCAAGAGACGTCGACCATTCATGCCTGTAAGATACAATATATTTCGTCAACATCTTGGGCAATGTGCTGATGATACGTCTTCAGCCTATGGACAAAGAATATAATGTAGATCCAGATGAGTTCCAAGCTAGAAAGAAAGCTAGAATAGAGGAAATGCGTAAACCTCATGGTAAGCTCATAAAGAAATGATGTTGACTTCACTGGCGGAAGCTGACGGAATCCAATCATAGCTTTACCACCTCCGAATGCTGCTCCTTTGGTATCTGCTCCAACTAATCATGAAGTAGCAGGATTCATGCCTGGCAGATTGGAATTTGAGCATGAAGTGGATAACGAAGCTGAGATGGCGGTGAAAGATATGGAATTTGCATTAGTTTATAAATATGGTGGTGATGTACAACCCGAAGCTAAAGTGACTAAACCGCCAGATGAAGAAGAAGAAGAAGAAGAAGAAGAAGATGGCGAAGAAGGTGATGGAGAAGAAGGTAAAGCAAAATCGCAAGAAACTGTAAAGAAAGAAGACAATGATGAAGAAAACGTAAATATTAAAGATGAAGCAGAAGTTGAACAGCCTGAAGCGGGACCTTCATCATCGCCAAGCAAAGAAACCACGAAGAAAGGTAAGGGGAAAGCTAAAGCTGAAGACCCTCCGTTGCCTGATCTGGAGGATGAAGATGAATTAGAAGTCAAATTGGCCATGTTAGATATCTATTTCTCCAAATTAGATAAACGATTGGATGCAAAGGAGATTCTGTTTGATAGGGGTTTAACGGAGCATAAAAAGGTGAGTATATATTTGGATCGAAACAAATACCCTACTACCTGATGTCGAATGAACCGCATTCCAACCTCACAATTAACAAACTGAATAAGCGCTAATCACTATACTTGCATGACTATAGATACAAGCGGCTGAACGCAAACGTCCAAAAGAGGAAAGGGAGTTGATACAGCGGTACAAGGTGTTTGCTAAATTCCAGACGGCGCAAGATTTCGAGGTTTTCATCGAAGGTTTAATATGTGCGTGAAGCTGTTTGCTTTGACTTACCCCGATTTGGCAGGTTTAGCTGACCTTTTTGGTGCATGTAGATGAGCAAAATCTTCGGAAGAGAATAACAGAACTACAAGAGTATCGTCGTATGGGTATAACGACCAACGCTGAGGCTGAAGCTTATGATAATGCGAAAGCTGCAAGGGTAAGCTTGAGAACTTGCTACAACAGCACGGCAAGCTGACTGATACATCCTACCTAGGCTGGGTATCGCCCAATTGTACAGAGAGACAGACCGGATATACCGATCACAGGTGCTCGTATCAATGCTGGACAACATCGTTTCTTACATGGCGGTATGGGTACACCTCCACCCGGTCAAGATCCTAAAAGTAGAGAACCGACTCCTAAAGTCATACCAATTAACGTTGGAAGGAAACCCCGTAAGTTGTTTCTTCAATCGGGGCTTCGATGATTTGAACGATCAGAATAAATCTAACGTATAATTTGGTTTCTTTCTGTTAGCACCACCACTCAATCTGGCCAATGCGGCTTCATTAGACCTACTTTCCATCGAAGAACAATCATTATGTTCGTCATTACGCATATTACCTAAACCATATTTAGCAATTAAAGAAATGTATATAAGAGAAAATGAAAGAAGACATGGTTTATTGAAAAGAAGAGATGCAAGAAGAATGTTAAAGATTGATGTAAACAAATCAGGTAAAATATTTGATTTTTTAGTTTCAATTGGTATTTTAAGTCTAAAATATGATCCGAATCAAAATCAAAATCATTCTGGCAATAATCATATTTATTATGGTAATGGTCAAGACAAAACAACAACAACATCATTTGAGAATATCGATTTGAACAGTATTGGGTTAAATGGGATGTTGGTTGATGAAATTAGGTTGAATGGAGCTTAAAAACTCAACAATAGTATACCGTCATCAACATACGATTTTTGATCTTGAGGGAACCCCAATATCGAATTTGTTGGAAGAGAGGACAACAAAAAAAACTTTAACGATAATCAGATAATCTATCCGAGAGTATTTTATTCTCCAAGTTGTATGCATTTAGTCGTGAATTAGTCATAAATGAATTCCTCTTCACAATTCGTCTCCCATTGTACAAATAGTTCTGAACGAATTCAGAAATGATGATGTCTCCTTCGTCGGTCCAATGACTGATTACTACTAGACATACTTACCAATCCAAATTTCAGTTTCACCTTCTTCTTCTGCACCTTTGATCCTATCTACCAAGACCATCTGTATGTTTTCTTGTTTTAGCATTTCCCATAAATCCCTCTCTGCGAGATCACGTTGTTTATAGGCTAATACTAGAATAGGATTTATATCTCTTTTCCTCTTCTTCGTCACAATATCTTCATCATCTTGACTAACGCTGATAGTCCGTATTTCTCCTAAAGGATTTAATAAGGAAGTAATAGTACGTAGTAAAGAGGGGAAAGCCGAGGTATTATACGTAACATCTGCAGCACTGTTATCTTGCAGTGCGTTAGTGTATTTGGACGGATAAAATATTCATGATGAGCACCTTAATCCTTACTCACATGATTAGCTCTGGCCAAGATTCCGATACATATGAAGGTAATTCTTGATCCCAATCTAAAACTTTAGCATCGATCTGAATAGAACCATCTTCTGAGTTTTCCAAGGAATTGAATAATAAATTCTCAGTCATTAGAGGTATAGCTGATTCTGAATATGGTTTACATAAATTTCGTCAGTTTCGGCATTACTATACATTGTTAACGAGAAAACCTGATTGAATGACATACCTAAATCAGTTGTGACGACATTCCGTTGCAACTTAGGTAAATAGCGTTTTAGGGCTAACGATAATGCTATTGAAACAAGACCTGTGCCGCTTCCTATATGAATAGAAACGGTGGAAATAGGAGCAATTTAGCTGAGAGTAAAGGTATGATCGATGAAATCAAAGCATGGCGATAATGAGAAAACATACCTAATTCCAGTATATCCAACTTATTTTGGCTCCGTATCAAATTTATTACTTCATTAGCTAGGTTGTGATCATGATCAAATTGATTCTCAGGAAGATATTTCCAAAACCATGAAGATAACGCTAAGCCTGAATCCCAAATTTTCTGGTGAAAGAGACAACATAAATATCAGTATGAGCGTTATTTAGACTGCACTTTGTGAATGAGGTATGGCATTGAATTGGGATTTAATAAGGTAACTTCAAACTCACTTTATCTAGATCAAAACTAGTTTGCTCAATAATCCTCAACATACTTTCCACATTGTCGTTATCCACTTTTACTTGTTTAGGTAAAGTGAAATCTCTTGTTATTCTACCTTGTTTTGGTCCATCATCTTTTTCTTTTTCTTTACCCTTACCTTTCCCATTATCTTTCTTACTATTATCATGTTTTTCCTTGCTTTTGGTATTTTTACCATTTATACCTTTCATTACGCCATTACTAAAAATTTCAGGTCGAATAATATTTATACCTTCACTCCAAACTCCTAAGACTCCTACATCATCTTCTTCGCATAAACTTAATAAACTTGATGAAGGTCCTGCTTTCTTGTTTGAGGCATCTTTAGTTCGAGGAGAATCTGAACAAAATAAACCTAATCTCCACGAATCACCTATCTGGATCTTTGTCGGTAAAGGTATTGAAATTGGTTTATATGTACTTTGAGGTGGACTGAATACAGTCAATTCTTGTGGTGGACTTATAGTCGATGTTATAGGTGATATTTTTTGCCATACATATTGGATCGTTGTAGGTTCATAGCGTAATCTTACAAACAGCGAATACCTCGATCAGCCATGATAAGACTTACTTGGTTATTTACAATGGGATATGGATTTGTATTCTCAGACTCACTCAGTCCTCAGATCGTTTGCTACTTGAGGTGTGATTGTGATTTCTTTAGTTGTTGAATTTACCGATACTGGAGGTGGTCTTAAAAAGGATATATACCAATACATGATCCCCTTTCTTAGTGTCTAGAGCTTCTTTCACTTTATTCACTTGGATTATAAGCTGTTGGAAGCTTTGAAGTTACTTTTGATCTTGGTACTTTCACTTTATGTACATTAGCACAATCGATGTATAATAGTGAGACAAGGTAAAAAGTTGGAAACTCTGGAAAATTGTCTGTCAACAAATTCTCGGTAGTAATTACAACCGAACCGAGCTAAATCTGAACACCGAATTCTTTATCTTTCTTGCCTTTCTGCTTCATTTGTATGTTTGTCCTGTATGGAGGCAAGTACCTCGATGCCTCTTGTCGACTATGATTCGTCTTCCTCAGAGGATGAGCTTCAAGTGAGCAGGAACGGTGGCAGCAGAAGACGAACTACTTTAAAGTCTGTCGATGTAGCTCAAGCGATACAACGTCCTGCAAAGAGGTAAGTTTGGATAATTAGACAATAACGCTTTAAATCGCTAATTATCCTCCAAATTAACAGACAGAAGACTTTACCTTCTCTTCCTGATACATTTGAATCAGGTCTGTACAAACATATACCAAAGTTTGAAGCCATTTTGATTGAGCTGATTTATTTTGTGTATTGCCAGGACCAAAAGATGATTCATCATTGCATCAAGGTAGAAAGCGTACCAGACGATACGTCGATGGTGAATACAATGCTCATGTTTATTTATCATGTAAATTACACCAGATTTATTCGTTTGCTATCTAGCATTATAGCTAATCGTAATTTTTAGTGGATTTACCTACATCAATGCGCAGGGTATCAGAAGATATCTTATCAGAACTTCAAGATGAAATACCTGGACATAAAATTCATTCGTTACTATCAAACTTGCACATATCATTAACGCATCCACTACCATTACGTCGCCATCAAATCGAATCATTCAGAAATCAATTATCAAATTGCCTTAGATCACAGTCATCGAATTTCAAACTAAGTTTTGCAAGTGATTTGAAAGTCTACTATAATCGTTCACAAAATAATGATGCAGAAGAAGGTAGTGGAGGTAGAGCTTTTTTAGCTCTACGTGTTGGAGCAGGTGCAAAAGAAGTAAGCAACTGATTTTCGTGATATGGTTACCCCTCTGGCTTTTTCTCAGAAGAAGAGTAAGAGTGGTAGTGTAATGCAAATAAGCTGAAAGCTGATTTAAACGATCATTTTAGTTGAATGAGATATTAGATAAGATCATTCATCCTTTACTAGGGGTAATACATCTACCTACATATCATGAGAATCCGGAATTTCATACTTCCTTCGGATGGACTTTACTCGATCCTTCTACAGTTTCAACTTCAATCGGTCAAAAAGAAAGTAAGGTGGAGTTACCTTTGAACAAAGAAATACAGGAAGAAGATACCCTTGAATCACCTGTCAAAGGATCAAAGCTAGCTCGGCCTTTCTCAGATGATCTCCTCGAAAGAATCAACAACAAATTTGCGAAAGACATAATAAAAAAACAGCCGAAAGGTGGATGGGAAATCGATACTGTGAATTTCAAAGTAGCTAAAGAAATTCATATCCTGAAACTAGGAAATCAATTATGATGTACAATGGTAATTATGCACCTAATATCTTGATGCATAATACGCTGTGTCGTCTATATCGTGAGGCACAGATGTCCCAGAGGTCCCCATTGGCCTAATATCTCGTCACGATGCAGCGAAAGCTGCATATGAAAAAATGAATCCTCGCAGAAACATTACATCGTTGCCATATTGATTGATCCTGTTCCACCTGAGATCGATCTATTGTCCAATATCTAATCGTTTGATCGTTGTTTAGTATCTATCATGACCTCCATTCATAGGTACAGGAACGGAGACGAATCTTCTCAGAACTTCCGTTTCCCATTCTTTTAATTCTGCTCCATATCTTCTTTGTTTTATAGCATCTTGTGACCAATTCATATGAATCTCTTCAGCTGTTAAACCTGACATTATATCTTGTTCTTTGTCATCTTTTTCTTTTTGTAACATTACTTCTCTTTCTTTTATTGCTCTTTCCCATACTGACCACGGTATTGATCCACCTGTTGGACCTGAATTATCACTGATAGTTTTCTCTTTGACGTCAGATTGCATTTCTAAATCTTTAGGTGTAATTTCCGTTTCGGAAGATACAGATTCTCTGTTTTCTTCGTTTTGAGCGGAACCAGAAACTTCCGATAAAGCTTTTTCATCACCATATAAAGAAAATTCACCTTGTCTAGTTCTAGTTAGTTTGACCACATGTGCACCACAGCCTAAAGCTACACCTATATCATGCACAATTGATCTAACATATGTACCTGATGAAACTGTCATTTTAACTGTAAACGTTGGTGGTCTTAATCCATTTATAGGTGAAATTTCCGGGTAATCAGGTTTTTCTAAATCTGGTACGAATGACTCTTTACTCTCTCCTTCTTTTTTTATCGTTTCTGTTGTATTTGTATTGCCAGCCTCTTCTTCATTTATTTCTGTTTGCTTTTGTTTGTCTTTGGAAGAAGGTTCAGTACCAGCTTTTGAAACTATATCAGTTAATTTTCTAAATACAACTTTTTCATCTTCCGATAATCTCTTTTCTGGCCATCTGTATTCATGTCCCCCATCTCCAGGTTCAATTGATGCAGGTTTGAAATCAATTAATTCAATTGATACTTGACATTTACGTGTTGGTATCGGTCTAGGTAATGGTTTTGATTCTCTTGCATATTCATATAATGGTTTACCGTCCATTTTTAATGCTGAAAATCTATCATGCTTAATCAATTAGCATAACTGCTAGAAAACGATGATACAGTCCGGTCTATTCGACAAGGGTACACTTACATCGGCGGCACCTGATCTATTTCTCCTCTAAATCTGTCTAACACCTTTTCTATGTCCTCCCTTGTAACATGTTCCCATGAAGCGGTTGATAATACTGGATCATCAGAATCCATGGATGTCGTTATGCATCCTAGTAATCCGATACTTTCATACTCCTATGTCCTACAGATAAGTCATTGCGTTTGACTCCGTGGTAGCTGGCCAACTCACTTTTGAGCATTCCAAAAACTTGTTCAAATGCTTCGTACCTCTGTTGACACCAATAACTAAACCAAAAGTCAGCTAAAGCTAAAGATTTTCATATTCTATGACCATCAGCTTACCTAGTACACCATCAGCCAAAGGATCCAACGTTCCACCTTGACCAATTTTTAACCCTTGAGCAGTTGTATTCTTCTTTTTCCTATATTGACCTTGCGCATGTCTCCTTCGTTCGGGATCATCAAATAATTTGGAGTCAAGTAAAAGAGAAGTGATAGAGTCTATAACTTTCATGCTTCGTTCTGCTGTCAGCCAGAGTACTCAAGCTCGCTCTGTACCATCTAGCTAACTCACGAACTTGGCCCCGAGGGTTTGGCAACTGGAAATAAACCATTAAGAGGTAACGGAGGCATCGAAGATGCTTTTGGCATTTTGACGGGTGACAAAATTCCTGTAGAGCGTAATAAGCCGCCTAAAGGTCGGCGAACAAGTGGAGTCGTTTTGTTGGTAGCACTGAGCTTATCAGCGCTGAATTATTGATGCTAACGTTTTCAGAAAAGTATTTACTGAAGAGAAAGTTAATCGAGAAGCAAAATACTTTGTATGCAATCTAATCCACCACCAAATTTAAGATACCGGGCTTTCAACTTTTTAGGTATACAAATTCCAGTAGCTTACGTAATATTACGCGGTAACTAAACCTAAGTAGGAGGTAAAGAGGTTAGCGGGATACGATGATAGATGATCATTCTTCATCGCTATTAACCTTTCTTTGTCTCTGCCTGTCTGAAACTATCCGCTCATTTTAGTCACCTGGACTCCACAAGAATAAACAGCAGGAAGATGGCTGTTCCTTCATCCTCAAAAGCGCATGTGAAGCATTTCAAGCCATATTTCACTCCGGTAGAGGTAGAGAAACTATCCGCAAAACAAAGAGGAAAGTTGAGTGTATCTAGAGAAGAAAAGTTAAGACAACAGGCTTGTGGGTTCATTGATGCTGTAGGAGTCAGATGCGGCTTGTGAGTAAGAATTCACTTCTGTAAGAGGATCTCAAGCTCATATCCTCTTATGAATAGTCCAAGAAGAACGATAGCTACCGCTCAGACGCTGTATATGCGATTTCACCTCTTCTTTCCTTATAAGGATTTTAACTATGTTGTAAGCTATCAAGTTGATATTTATCTGCTCAATTAGCTAATCGTTACTATCTCTTTGTAGGAAGTAGCCCTTTCAACTCTGTACGTATCGTCAAAACTCCACGATACTATTAAAAAACCGAGAGAAATCATCCTTGCATCCTTCCCCATACGATATCCCAACTTAGTAAGAAAGGGTACGATAGATGTAGCTACGGCAGAGGCGAATGGCTTGGAACATGAAAGAAAACGTGTTTTGGCTTGTGAGAGATTAGTGTTGGAGACTATGGGTTTCAAGTTTGGTGTAGAAACTGGATTGAGAGGCGTTATAAAGATAGGAAAGAAATTGGGTTGTAAGCTCTCCCATCACTGACTAACATGGGACATAGGCTGATATCACATATATTTTCAGTGGGTAAAGAGCTATGTCAAACTGCTTGGAGAGTGGCTGTAGACTGGTAAGGTAGCTCTACCTGTAAATTTTGCGGTATTTTGCCTTACTTACAAACTATTTGTTGTAGTCATCGCACACAAGCTCCTTTATCCTTTCCTCCGCATATCATAGCTCTTGGCTCGATATATACCGCTTCACTGCTATTGGCAGAAACAACTAAGTTGCCTACCAACGGTATCGATCATTCAGATGACATCATGACTGCAGATAAAGTGGTTCGACTACTCAGCCACGAGGGCTCTTGGGAAAAGGAATTATCAGCTTCTGCAGGCCATGTCGACGGTAAGCTTACCATCTACCAATGATCTGTTCATCGGATAAAGCGGGAAACAACTCATACGAATTTTTCAGACATTGCCCATCATCTCATTGATTTATACACGACGATTCTTTCGACACTACCGGATAATCAACCAAACATACATACGCCTTCTCCCGTTTCGCCTAAAGAGCCGAATCCATCCACAACTCAATCAGTAAATACAACAACTTCCTCTCCTACAGCTTTTCCATTACCGTTATTTTGGAATTCACAGACCTTGACTGAACTCAAAATCCAGCTGAGGAATAGCAGACCAGGTGGACCTTCAGTCCATGTTGGATGGTCTGCTAGTGGAATTGAAGTACAGTCTGAAAACGGAGAAGAAGCAGTAGAAGGTATGGGTCAAAATGAGGGAACAATCAGGTTTTTATGGGATTAGAGTTCCATATATTCGTGACCGTCTTGACGACGTCCATAAGAAGCATAGAGCAACGCGCGTATCTATAATATACTCATTTATTACACTCATATAAATGCATATTAATGAAATATACGGGATGTTGAGACTTGTTATAAGATATAATCGGGCGAATAAAGCTTCCGAGAAAGCCGCGTTTAAAACGTCACAGCCTACTGTACATCACAACTTCAGTCAACAATAATAATCCGTGTTATATACCTGTCATCTACATCTCTATCACGTTCATTTCTACCTTGATAACAGCATCATATACATTTGTGTCGTCTTGAAGTCTCACTGGTCGTATAGCGTTGGATCACGGTGCGACTCATACTGTTTATCCGCTGTCCATCAAAAAAAGCTGCTGCACCAATCCCCCTTGATGCAGTGACATCATGTCCAACCTAGATGATTGTAAGAGCTTTTCTGTCTATCAACACACCGAGCTGACTGAACCACTATTATAGTCGTCGAGCATTCTTCTGGTCCCTCTCAACCACCTCGGTACACTTCAACAGGTGCTTATCGTGGGTCCGGACCTATTCAGACTGTAGCTGGCGGAGGTATCGAGAATGTGGGATATGAAGGATTTGAGGTTGATGAAGGGGACGAAGAAGAAGGCGAAGATACTGGCATGGTCAGAGCTGTGAGTAATATAACTTTGTCTTCTAGCAAATCTCCTTGCTTATTGACTTATTCTATTTAGCTTGAGACAGGCTTCATACCATCTTCATCTACACTTGCAGCTCTTCCACCGCTTTTCTCATTGTCTTTGGTTCAATATTCTCCCCCTTCATCCCTTTTACATCTCAGAGCAGCCAACAACCTACTTTTTCTTGCGGCAGCTCCCTTATCAGTTATCATCATTGACTTGGAGAACCCAGAAGAATTGGTAACTATAGATTTACCTAAACCTGCGCCTGAAAAAGGTAGTCCTACACTTACAGTGACTCCATCAATAAACAAATTATATGCGGATCCTACAGCACGACACCTGTTGATCACAATCAATACGGGAGATACCTTTTATCTACCAATTAGTCCAGGAAATGTAGCTGTACAGTCTAGAAGACCTAGACCATTGAGACTAAGACATACTATAACTGCCGTTGGTTGGTCACCTATCTCCGGCAATACATCTTCGGACGCAAATGGTCAAGATGGACAGAGTTCCGGTGCTGGTAAAGGAGATGCTATTACACCGCCTTCAACAGATGTATTATTAGGTACAACATCAGGTCAGATATTGTCATTACCTTTGCCACCACAAGATGATATTTTCAAATCAGTCTCAATAGGAATGAGTAAACCAGTTGAAAAGGATTTACAAACTGTTTATTCTTTACCTGATCAGCAATTTATTACAGGTATAGGATTTGGATTCTGGTCTGATGGTTCGATTAGTGGTGGATCTTTGAACAAGAAAAAGGGTGGAGATAAGAAAGCATGGGTAGTCGTTACTACCTCAGAGAGGATGTACGAGTTTCAAGGGAATATTAGCTCAACAACAGCTGGTGGTAAAACTGGTGGATGGGCTGAAGAAGTGTTCAAACCTCTACGGGACAGTACGCCTAGTGAGCCGAACTGCTATGAGGGAAAGATGTATGAGAAAAGCTGATGTGATGCTCAGAATTCCAAGAATTACCTGGAGAGCTCCCAAATTCATCGTTAAACTTCTACATTCCATCAATTGAAGGTCAATCAGCTTCTTCACTTCCTGCAGCATCCGCTCTTGTTTGGTTGACAGGTGAGCCTAATTCTTACTCCTCTGTCAAAAAGCTAATTGGGGATATGTAGCACCGGGACTATACACGTCAAGCATCTCCACTTCCTTGTCGAATGATATCTTAACGAAACCTTCTTTGATCCCATATTCATCTTTCGACAACCCCTCTACACCTGCGTTCAACCGTAATGTACCCGTGAGCTCCCCTGTAACGCCGCCGATACCGACTGCTATCTCGATCACACAGTGGCATTGGCTACTCTTATACCCAAATAGGATTGTAGGCATATCAAGGGAGACTGAAAAGGTTGTATGGGATGAGCAATTACCTCTTGTAAGTCGGCGTGCAAAACAGATGCTCTCATTTCTGCTTACGTCTACTCTTACAATCAGGCTCCCGATGAACAAGCTGTAGACCTATCGGCTGATCCCGTTTCTCGGACATTCTGGATATATACAGATAGATCTATTCTTGAAGTATTGGTCAGAAACGAGGACCGTGATGTTTGGCGAGCGAAGTTGGAGAAGGGGGAATACACAGACGCGCTGACATTTGCTAGAGTGAGTGACCTTGTGTACATCCATTTTTCATATCCGCTAACTGGTGGTATTAGACCTTACCTCAAAAGGACATCGTACTTTCCAGACAAGGAGATTCACTATTTGAGCAAAGTCGGTTCATTCAAGCGGCTCAATGCTATGCCAAATCCAGTCGGAGTTTCGAATTCGTAACATTACGCTTCATTGATGCGGATGAGAGGGATGCTTTAAGAATGTATCTCGCTGATCGGTTGGATTTATTGAACAAAAAGGTAAGCGAGATTTTCGAACGTGCTATTATGGTGCTGACTTGGGGATGCAGGAGCGTACACAGCGGATGATGCTTGCAACTTGGCTGGTCGAGATCTATTTGAGCAAATGCAATACATTAGAAGATATCGTCGCGGCCGAATCTGCGATATCAGATGTCGAAAGTCTCACCATGGAAAGAAAGCTTATGGAGGAGGATTTGAAGAATTTTATCACCACTTATCAAGTAAGTCATTTTATTGCGAATGATTTGGAGGATCTTAGTTAATATCAGTACATAGTATGATCTGGAGTCAAAGGTTGTATACGAGCTTATCCTGTCACACGGTCGAACGGATCTGTATCTATTCTACGCAAATCTCAACAAAGATCATAGCAAAGTCGTGGAGCATTGGGTCACAGAAGAGAAATGGCGAAAAGCTATCGATGTGTTGAACAGGCAGGTGAGTGACATATATTGGACCTCGTCACCTTCATCGAACTCCGAAATCAAACTTCGCTAATCTTCATGCTGATCAGGACTCAGTCGATCTATACTATCGATTTGCATCCGTCTTGATGAGGAATGCGCCCAAGGAAACTGTAGATTCGTGGCTTCGACAACCTTCTCTTTCACCTCGCCGACTGATTCCTGCTTTACTGCAACAACAGCAAAGGAAAGAATCGATTGCGTCCAACCATGCTATACGGTATCTTTCGTATGTCATACATAATCAAGGATCGACCGATACAACGATATACAATCTCCTCTTGACTTTCTACGCTTCCGATCCCAATCCGGATGATGGCCCTTTGATACGATTTTTATCTTCTTGTCCTGATGATCCGGAAACAGACAAGCCATATTACGACCTCGATTATGCTTTACGGACATGCAAACAGCATGGAAGGATACAGCCTTGCGTCCATATCTATTCTAAATTAGGGCTATATGAAAGTAGTGTTGATCTCGCATTGGAAAAAGGAGATCTCGAATTGGCGAAAATCAACGCCGACAAACCTGATGATGACGAGGCATTGAGCAAGAAGCTATGGTTGAAGATTGCCAAATATGTCGTACAGGAGAAGAAAGATATCAAGAGGTAAGGTTTTCTTTTTAAATCTCATTGTGGTTCAGATCCTAATGATTTGATATGTATAGTGCGATGAAATTCTTGGAATCGACCGACTTGATAAAGATTGAAGACATTCTACCTTTCTTCCCTGACTTCGTTGTTATCGATGACTTCAAGACCGAAATTTGCAATGCCCTGGAAGACTACTCCACCAAGATTGAAGAGCTCAAAGCTGAAATGGACGAAGCTACGGCATCGGCCGAATCTATTCGACGTGATATTGATGGCTTAGCAAATCGATTTGTAACCGTTGAACCTGGAGACAAATGTTGGAAATGTGGTGTCAACTTGACTATTCGACAATTCTATGTCTTCCCCTGTCAACATGTCTTCCATGCTGATTGTTTGATCTCAATGGTAAGTATCCTATCATTCAGTACAGGTCTCTGTTTTTTCTGACACTATGAGATGCTCTTCAGGCAATGGAATTCTTACCTGCCCCTTCATTACGGCGTATATTACGATTACAAGATGAGCTTGTCACTAGATCGTCTGATTCATCAAGTAGAGCTTTACTATCTTCGAATTTCAGTCCATCACAATCTGGGACAGGAACACCAAGACATACAAAGGAAGGCTCGTCTAAAACTCAAAACCAAATTGCTACATCTGGGAACACAGCTACAGATTTATTACTGGGATTAGGAGGTAGAAATAAATTATTGGCTGCAGGTGATAGATTAAGAGAAATGATCATACCTGATGCTCTCGCTCAAGCTGTATCTGTAGTTGGAGCTGGAGTTGGTGTGAGTGGAGGCGCAAGTGGATCAAGTAAAAAGAAAAGATTAGAAAGAAAATTAGATGAAGGGAGAGCAGAAGAGATTAGAAAAGAATTAGATGATTTAGTCGCTTCTGTTTGTCCTTTGTGCGAAGGTTCAGTCGTAGGTCTGGATAAACCTTTCATAGCACAGGGTGAAGATACTAGAGATTGGGATGTCTAGGTATTATAATGCATCTTAACATATGCAGGATAGATGGTCAAACCAATTCAGAAGTGCGTCAACGACCGTCTGGAAGAAGCTGCAGAACGGACAAGGGAATGAAACAAGTCTGTCTGATACTGCCTTTCCATCAACTGTTACTGATTACTACAGACTGACACTGGCTGCTAATGGCCATTACTGAGTATTATTGGCTATACTAATTTGCTAAATTTCCTATCTGCAGACTTTACCACCGGGAAATTGGCACCAACGCCCTTATTCTTCAAAATAAACAATGAATAAACATTTCGAAACGATGAGACATCTGGAGCAAAGTTTGTGTAGTATGAAGGTGGTGGCACTTACTGTATTTGGATTAGGTCTAAGGGGCGAAAACATGTTTCGCCTTACAAAGTTTGATGTTTTACTTATCGAGTTATTGAATAGGGGTGCCTGTGTGATCGACTTCACAAATGAATGGGTCAAGATGATCGATCAAAGGCACTGTACATACCTTAGACAATAGGATGATTAATTTGCAAAGACTGAATACAATCTCAATGCTGTTGTAACCGATAAGCGACACGAAACATAATCGTGAGAATAGACTCGCAAAGAGGAACTGAATCTATCGGACTCATCGAATCTTTATCAACGCCCGATTGTAGGGTGTTCATCTTGGTTCTGAGAATGTAGAAAAGGATACGAGTACACTGTATAGTGTGCGTATCAAGAGACTAGATGTTTGAGCAGCAAGATATATAAAGACTTTTCAGAATCCCTCTTTCCCACTTTTTGTTCTTTCATCCTTCAACACACTTCTTCATTACTCATATACACTTAGAATCTTCCAACGCCGGTCGTTGAACTGACACCACACTCTTTTGACACCTATACCAGTTGTTTTAGATCATTATTTGTGTTACGAGTTAGCTAGTCTAATTTACCAAAGAACAAATCGATATCTTATTGTATAATCTCAGTCGAAGTTAGCTAGTCTACCTTCCTCTACACATATATCAATAACCTTCAAGCAAAAGTCTAGCTAGTCTACTTTTGTCAATAGTTTGCACACTTCCACCAACCAAGCCTTAAATCAACCTATATTTTTGCTTAAACTCAACCTTAACCAACACCTCATATACTTATTTACCCTTCAAAATGCACGCCTCAAGAACTCTTGCTCTCTTCGCCATTCTTCCATGCCTTGCATCAGCAGCACCAATTTTCGGTTTACCAAACTTAGGTGATGTTTTAGGATTAGGTAAAGGCAATTCAGTTGATGCTTCTACAGTCGCTCAAACTGTACCTAAAATTACAAGTTTCATTGGCTCTGCTTTACCTGTAGCTACATCAGGTGTAGGTGGAATTGTTGCTTCTGAAACACAATATTTAGGTTCAGCAATCGGATCAGTTACTGGTTTAGTTGGTGATTTAGGTTCTGTTGCTGGAGCAGCTGTCGCTCAAGCTACTGGAGTCGCTAGTTTAGCTGGATCTGGATCTGGCGCACTTTCAGGTGTACTTGATATCAATAAAAATGGTATTATGGGTGCTATTGCTGGATCAGGCTCAGGTGATTTAACTGGTCAAGTTTCAGGAGCTGTAAAAGGTTTAGTTTCAGGTTCAGCGGGTGTAGCAAATGTTGTTGGAGATGTTGAAAACACAGCAAATTCAATTGTTGGTGGTGCAGTAAATAATGTAGTTGGTACAGTTGGTCAAGTCGATCAAACCGTCAAAGGTATTCTAGGTGGTGCAGTCGGTCAAGCTCAAAATACAGTTGGGAATGTTGTTGGCGGTGTAGTTGGCCAAGCACAAAACACCGTCGGAAATGTCGTGGGTGGAGTAGTAGATCAAGGTCAAAACATTGTCGGCGGTCTCGTAAATGGAGTCGCTGGACAAGGTCAAAATATTGTCGGTGGCATTGTCAACGGCGTCGCAGGACAAGGACAAAACATCGTTGGTGGTTTAGTTAATGGTGTTACTAGTCAAGGTTCAGGATTACTTGGTGGTGTATTAGGTGGTATCATTCCTGGTTCAGGATCAGGTTCCAACTCAGGTTCTGCTGCCGGAGCTGTAGGTGGTATATTAGGTGGTTTGATCAATACAGTTGGAAATGTCGTCTCTTCTGGTAAATCAACCACTGGAGGATTACTCGGTTCAATCGTACCTACTGCCACCAATAGTCCAGTTCAAATTCTTCAAGGATTGACTAATTTCATTGTAAGTGATAAACAACTTCCCATGACTCATGTAGGTGTATATCTAACACACAATGGTGATTGAATCGAATTCACAGGCTGGACTTAGACCTATTTCTGCTGTTGATACAGTACAAAACCTGCAAAATTTGTATTCATACCTTAACACCATACTTGCAAGTGAAGTTGCTCTTGTCAAAAAGTAAGTTCAACTTATCTTCTCATACGGTAAACGAAGAGAAATTAAATTGTTATTGACAAATCCATATCATCGTCAGCACTGCATCATCAGACTTCGCACCATTCGTTACATACGCTTCACAATTAGTCAAAAATTTGAATACTTATATTAAATCACTTCCATCAAGTATTACATCAAATACAGCTTTCTTAACTATTGCAGCTCAAATTGATGCTGCTACAGCTCAAATGTTAAGTGGCATCAAAACCACTGCTACAGGTGCAACTCAATTATCAACTGCTTTATACGCAGATGGTATGTTCACAGCTAAAGGTTTGACTAGTTTATTCCCAAAGAGTAAGTCCTGTCGATTGAAGCTTCGATTGAAGCTAGACTATTATTGTATTAGATTAAACTGATCTGATCTTCACATCATAGCCCTTGCTATTCTCCCACCTGCTCCTACTATCAAGCTTTAAATGAGCTCAATGCAGAGCATATGGAGATGAGTTAGAGTTTGACACCTGATTACCCCGGAGGATAAGTGTGGTTGTTGAATATGTTTGGGTTGTTTAGTATGTTGAAGATTTCTGGGACACTACTATTGCTTTTATAACATATACAGAAGGAGCAGGGTGATGATATGACTCTTTGACTAGATGTTCATGTCTTGTATTTTCTCATCCTATATGTATATGCATTTTATGTAAACAATTATATACCATTCCTTGCGATACGACTACAACACTTCACCTTTTCGATTGTTCACTGTCCATTTTCATTTCTACCAGCATCTTCGGCAGCTTTGACAGCAGTTTCGAACCAATTTTTAAGGATTTGTTCATCTTCTTGACCTACACTTATTCTTACTAAACCTCTTTCGACACCATGACTAGCAGCCCAATCTAATTCTAAGTAATGTGCTAAAATTGTATATGGTGATGCTAATGTGAAACTTGTACCTAACGAAGGACCTTTTGCACATCCAATTGTATTGTAGAATGCTTTCGATGCAGATTCAGATGTGAATGTTATTGAGAATAATCCACCGAATCCACCTTTTCCTGTTGGAGGTAATCTTTGCGCTTGTGCATATGTTTCAGGTGTTTGAAACCTTGGATAATATACTCGCTTTATGACTTTCCCTTCTGATGGACTTGACGTATCTGACAAAGACCTCTTGAACAAATAATCGGTAACATCATAAGCATTATCATTAACTCTCTTAATTCGTCCCCGGTAATCTCGTGAATTTCGTTCCATATATACTGCATCTTCTGGATAATAATTATCTTCGTATATTTCGGTTTGAGCAGCTTTGAGATCTTCAAAAATTGGACTATTAGGGTTGAGAATAAGACTACGACAAGAACGTTAGCTGTTTGGCTTAGGGGTGTAAATCGCCTGTCCAGCTTACCTTCCACCCATGACATTTGCATCACCACTAAAGATCTTTGTCAAACTACTGACCACTATATCCGCGAATTCTACTACTTCTACATTTATAAAGTTACCGATTGTCTCGTCTACTACAATGACAAATCCATATTTATCTGCTAATTGTCTGATTTTCACCAAATCTGGACTTCGTAATAAAGGATTAGAAGGGAATTCGCAGAAAAGTGAGAGTATGGGTATATCGTTATTTTTAGAATCTTCAAGTAGTCTTTCGAGTGCAGGTATATCTTCTGTTCCACCTGCACCTAAAAAGTGACAACCAGGGCCCCATTTTTGCAAGATCTTCAGGGTGTCTGTGTAAGGGAATCTGCAAATTCGATGTCCGGCTTTAGCTATGATATGTTGAGATATTGAGAGCGTTTTAAGCTTACCCATAACAAACACTCTTGCCCTCCTTCTCTCCTTTTCTACGTCTAGCCGTTCTTGCTATATCAAAAGCATGCCAAATTGCACTCATACCACAAGGGTAAAGATAGACTTCTTCCTCTGTTACAGCTTTCTTGCCTGATCCTGACCCAGCACCTCTAGCTACGTCATCAACCGTTCCATATCCTTCATCACTGGGTAGCAAGCCACCTGCAATTCTTCTCTTTAATGCTTGTTTTGCTAAAGGAGCATTGAACAGAGGAAGATTTCTACCATATCTTTCTTCTAAATAAGTTGTTAAATCTGAAGTTAATGCTTCTTCTTTTACAGGTTCTACTGGAGCGTCATCATTGATTAATTTTGAAGTTGAGGGGGTTGAAGGTGTTATTGGAGTTGAAGGAATTGAATCAGCACGTCTTGAATAATGTCTATTTCTAGTTGAAGGTGCTTTTGATGGAGGTCTTTCTAAAGTTGGTGTCTGAATCGGTGATTGTTGTTTATTATTATTGTTATTTTCAGAACCTGCAGGTAATTCACCTAAGAAAGCTAAACCTCGTTCTGCTAATCTTGAACATATACCATCACCTGAATGTTGCCAAAATGCTTTACCAAATGACCAATTTGATTTATCAAACAATAAAATCTGCAATTCGATACAATCTACACCACCTAAAGCTTGTTTATTTGAGGTATCAATGATTGATATTGACGATGGACATATTACGAACTCAACTATTCTTGATTGTATAGGTGGATTTTGCGATGATAAGAAATCCCTTCCTTCTCCAGCTACTTTAGGTGAAGGCAACAAAATACATAATTCATCGGGTTTACCGAATTTTGCTAAACATAATTTTGCGAGCTATAACAAAGATGTATATTAGCTTTAATATCCTTGTTAACAACGGGATATACTAGGGTAGCTTACTTTTTGTATACTTCTATGTATGAAGAATCTAGGATATCCAGTTTCCATCTTACCTACAACCCTTTGATCACCTTCTTCATAACCTATATTATCTTCCCAAGTCGGTAAAGAAACCGATATAGCATGTGCTGTAAGAGCTGGAACCGATGCCCCTAAAGGTATAAGAGCTGGCATCTTCGTAGATGCAGGTGGAGAAAGAACAGCGGCCATCCTGTCTAGTTTTCAGAGATAATATGAATCAAAGATGAGCTACAACAAGAGAATCAGATTTAGTGAGATAGAGAAAAAAGATAGCAATGCCTTCGGTCCGATGTCGCATGCACAGACGCGATCACTGAATTTACTGTTGATTGCTCGATTTTTTCGAGTCAAATGGCTCATTAGTAAATCCCCGCTAAAAATCCTAATAGCCATTACGATTTCCCTAATGGCGTGCTCGAATTTGAACAATCCCGATCGTATTCAACAATGGGTTTGGCTCTGTTACCCGAAATTGAGGTTTATTCAGTGTGCATAAATAACTAGATCCATGGAATATGCATCTGAGCAATAATAACACAGTAATAAGCTGAATAAGACGTCTGACATTAACACTCCAGACAGGTGAGGACTCTGATAGATAAAGTCACCATGTGAACTTAACTCTTGGGCACTCGCACATTCGTGTTTCACGATTTCGATTACAACTCTGTTGAATTTGCTACCAACGTCCGCGAGTTCAATCAAAACTTGTAGGCAGAACTTTGATCTTTCATTTATATGTTTCAAGCATTGGTTCGATCGATGATACAAAATGAGAGTATCCTCACAAGATAGCGCTATACATCACCCACCTCATCTCTTTGATATCTTCTGAAGTTACACCCGAAGTACTTACTCACGAGCGATGACTTTCCGAGAATACTGAGTGTGTATTGATACAATAGTTCAATGAGATAGTTCAAGTGTACTCCGTTTGTGTTATTGCTACAAAGCATACAGGGACTGAGTTACTTGGATATTCCGCTCTCACAATATTTTCGTTTGGCAATTGGCAATACGATATTGACCTAACGAAGGGAGGTTGAAACCTCATACTGTACTCAGCCATCTCAGTCCAGCTTTCGCTACAATTGGTGGGTAGAAAATACGATGCAGGTCCAGCCAAAGACAAAAACACTATTGTCCATGGTCACAAGTGGGTCCAACGAGACGACAAAGTACGAACAAAAAAGAACTAAGTCGGTCGGTCATAGATGTTATTGATCACGCCGCCTGCTCTACATGGTCATTTTCGATTCCAAATATCTGATTTTGAGGTGGCCCTCACAACCCATCGACTATTAGGCTTCACTGCCCTTCCTTTCTACTCTATGATCTGATATTCATCCTGATTCACTTTATCCTTTTGCCTTATCTCTTCACATCTCCCTCACCCTACCTTGCTTACTGTGCAAAAAGCCAAAAACTACAGCACCCGGGATTCCCAAGTGGTCCCCCACCTTGGTACTAACCGAGCGATAGGTAACTTAACTGCGCCGAGTTAGATGCATGTCTTATTGAATATGAAGTATAAAGCTATAAATAACTACAAGGATGTGGTCTGTGCGTGCACCGCCACTCTATCTAACTATAAACGTTCTACCTCTTGCCTTAGCAAGCGATACCGAAATACTAGTCAACATTCCCCTATACGAAACTGCCTGCATTCTCCAGGACTTCCACTCTACAAGCTTGGCCAGCGTATTCTCCTCTATATATCCCCCGGTCGACATAACTAGAGGGACGAACGGTGTTCTGTCCTGTTGTCTTGGCAAGTTACTTATCTTGCTTCTAGCTTGTTGTCCCAATACTTTCTTAATTCTATATTCCATATCCTCGACTAACTTCCCCTCCTCTTCCGCCATCGCCGCTGCTCTTCTTTCCTCCCTGGTGCTACCATCCGTTCTAAGGTGATCTTGATGTGTAGGTGCATATAGAGACACAATCTTGAGGTCATACTCTTCCATCACAAGCGGCCTTTCCACGTCATCAATAATTATCTTAATATCATTCCTCCTGTTGGTCTTCTTTATGAAAGGTTCTACTGATACCGTGGCTGACGGTACCGTTCTGAGCGTGTTGGCTAGGTGGTGTTTGACCGATTCATGCCGTGAAACCCTATAATCTTTCCTTCCAGAACACCACTCATCGTGACCTATAGTGTTTGGCTGAGCACACTTCTTGCAGCAACCGAAATATCCTGGCGAGAGGGTTCGATAGTACAGGTTTGCTTGTATAGCTTCATCTTGAAGTACGAATCGGTGAGATGCCGGTATTGCTGATAACCACTTCCGTCCTATCATTGTTGACGACTCTAGTATAGTCAATCTTTCTCTAAAATTTGAAGAGGCTAATAATTGTTGTTGTTCTTGTTTGAATACCTCTTTACACAAATCCTTTTGAGACGTCAAGTCTATACCTTCTTCATCTACCGTGTTCATGAGAGGTAGTAGTACCTTTGTTGACAGGGCTGTTGCAGCTTTGTAGGCAAGGGGAGCGCATGTTTTATGTGACAGTATACCAATACCTCCTAAATTGGGTGGTAAGTTCATCACCGTTCTATCTCTGAACCTTATCGATGTTGCTGGTGCTGATCCCCTAATTCTATCTAGCGTTGACCATAGCAGTTGGTCTAGCTGTTCCCACAACTCCACCAGATCCTCCGATTGTAGCGTTCTCTGTAAATGACGAAGCTTTTGTTGTAGTGATTGGCGTAGGACAAGGAGGGCGTGTTGTTTTGGAAGGAGGTGTATCTTGTCGAGACATGGTTTCAGGTCGTCAATCTGCTTTGATAGATAAATGGATCTAGCCTCCCTTGAACCTAAACAGGTACCTAGCATCTCCACACCATTCTCGCGTATCTCCTCTATGCTAAGCTGCTTACACTTGTTATCATTTAGCTTGAGTGGCGAAGACTCCTTCTTGAAGAACCGCTTGGCTATTTCCAATGCTCTATCATCTTGTCCTAGTATAAATATGTCATCCAGGTATGCTAGAACTAGATATTTCGGTCCTAGCAAACGTTGTAGTTCCTCTATTGTGTCTCTTATTGATATTGAGAATAGCAGTGGCCCCATTGGATCTCCTTGTCTTTGCCCTTCTGATGATTGAAGTGTATGAGTTGTACCGTCAGCGTGTAGGTATAGAGGCGTGGGATTGTTGTATGACCAGGCGGCCATCCTGACCAGTGTTGGAGCATATTTGAGAAGTGATCTGTATGTGACTTTCCTTTTACAAGCGTTGAAGGCATTGGATGCGTCTAGAGTGACAAAGTGGGTGTATGGGAAATCTTCATGACCGTCTAATGTGAACTGTAGTGCTCTTGTTATAGGTTCTACACCTCCCTTACTCCCAACTCCAAACTGACAGGTTGCTAAGAATGACTTGTCGACGTTTATTGTAAATATAACCTTCATAGCTATCCTGTAAAATAGTTCGCCAACTGCTATAGGCCGTACACCACCATCTGGCTTCATTAAAGGGGTAATCCTAGCTGCACATAATAGATCTTGACCAACTGCTATACCTGATGCTATTTGAGATGTTAAATTGTTAAGGAATAGCTTGAATTGATCCTCTTTAAGAGCAAGATTGACTAATTTAACCGACCAACCTGAAGGCCCTGGGGAGGTATCAGGTTTCATTGACCTAACGGCTCGCACAATATCCTCCTCCTCTGATAGCGTTGGTAATGGCGTTGCTGAGGGATGTGGGAGCTCAAAAGGGTTGTGTTCTCCTTCTGGATGCTTCGACTTGATAGCTGATACTGTTGTTTCGTTGATTGGTGCTATCTTGGTATTGTTGTTCAGCATCTTTTCTCCCTTTCCAACAAGTCCACTTTCTATAAGCTCCTTCGCTCTAACCACCTCGCTTCTAGATGTCGAGCTAGTTTCCTTAGCTGCTGGCCACGTCACCTTTGGGTATTGACTCAGCCTTTCAATCACCGCCCCATGACCGTTTCTTATCTCTGGTACTAGTCCAACCTTTGGTAGTTCTAACATCTCTCTTAAATTGTTCCGAGAGGGGTCCAGGTTGTACTTCTCTGCTATCTCTGATACTTTGGACAGGAAGTGAGGTACTAGAACTGGGTGGAGATGTTTGATTGTGCCCGGTAGTTGAAGTAAATGTGACATATCACGAGTGGAAGGATTAGGTGTTCTCTCTGGTGGTATATTTTGTGGTACATCCTGTGGTTCTTCTTGAGGTAGTTCTTGTTGTGAATCTTGAGGCTGATCTTGAGGTTCACCTTGAGGAGTAGCTTGAGGTTCTGGTGCTTGAGGTGTATTTTGAGGTGTAGTTGTTGGTGCTGGTTGCTGGTTCTTATTTTGATTATTAGCCACACTTCTTCGACGGTCGTCTAGTACTAAAGATCCGCTCTCCCTTCGTGCTAAATCCTCATTCTTTCCTGGACAGCTAGCTCTGTGGGTACCTAAACCTGTCCTCCCTGGTTTGACTACGGCACAGCATCGTGGGCAGATCACTACTGAATTTGGTGGAAAATCTGACTGTCTGAATGGATAATCACGGTGTCGACGTCTCAAGTGTTGAAAGATGTCTGCCGAAGTAAATTGGGGACACAGGGGACATGTGACTGGAGGTGGTGTTGGCACTGGTGTGTCTGTTGGTGTTTGAGAAGGTGATCCAGAGCGTCTTGGTGTGGTTTGAATTGGTGGAGGAAGGGAGGAAGGGATGGTTGGTTCTTGACTGTTCAATCTTGGTGACCGCCTTCTTGCCGTTATAATTGATGGACCACTGATTGCCCTCTCCCTCTCTCTATGCTCTTTCTCTGATAACTCTGTCACACCGCCAAATACAGCCCCCGCTCTTGGTAATACCTTCTTATTTGATGCAGAGGTTGGCTGTAGATAGCCCGGTTTGGACGTCTTCTTGGTTGTAAGTGGAGGCATTGTTGGTCAAATCTGGCGGCAGGTGCCGAGCCGAGGTTCTGGCCGTGGTTTTGGCTGAGGATACTACGGCCGGCCGTGGTAGTGGAGATTGCCGATGCAATGGCCGTGGTTGAGGTTGAAGTGGAGGTGAAGGTGGAGGTTGTCCGTCGTGTTGATTGATGATCTACGTTGAATGATGGTAAACAAGCCAATATTTTGTCGGACTTGACGCACAGGCCTCTACTAAAATCTCGGTGATGGCGAAGAGGAAGATTTTGATAATGATGGGAGCGACGGAAATTTTATGAGGGATAGAAGAGCTAGAGTAGAGACTGTGTACCAAGTTTGGTGTAGATTGGTGAGGATCTGAGGTCAAGGAAGGGAAAAGCGCGTTGAAAGTTGCTGGAAATTTGGTGAATTTGGTGTTGATGACGCCGAAGGCGTTGTTGGTGACGAAGGGGGTCACCCCCAATGAATCTGACCAGATATTTGTGCTCAGCGACCTTGAATTAGTCTAGCTAGGTGGTCTACTGCGCCGAGCAGACGAGAGGCGGTGTTTTATACCTTCTATGGCCGTAGATGAAGAGCACTGTTTTTACAAACATTATATAGCCCGTGGTCAAATATCGATGACCCAAAGGAGGGTGTACTAGTACCATCATCTGATGGTACCTTTAGCTTACTAGCGTGTATTTGTGTGTGGGTAGATGCACATGATAATCTCCGGTAAACGCGTATGCTTAACAACGGTGTATTACAGCACATGCCGTCATTACTACAAGAAAGGTTGTCACATATCTACTTTGTAAATCAAAAATTCTTTATCAAATAAATTATTCACAGTAGTGGTGGGAAGTCATCCCACATTGTAACAGGCAAAAATTATATCCAGCTATTGTTTACTCGCTGCATCGCTTCAACGAATCAGGACTTTCACTTGAGAGACTGCATAGATCAAAAGATTCCAAATTCATATACTGTTCAACTCAGTAAATATCCGATTATAACGGGCAACATGTCGAAGTAAGTCTGAAAGTCAAGCTATTATGTTCAAGGAGAACTAATCAATAGTAATAATTCAGAAACCCACTAAAGCTGAAAGCTTTGCTTATAGATTTAAATGGAACACTGCATTTAGGATCAGAGCCTACGAAAGGAGCTGTGCAAGCTATAGAAAAATTACGAAAAGCTAAAATACCATTTATCTTTTGGTGAGTTTTTGAAGTGATCTATCACTCGAAGGCCTTCGAGCTATCTGAATTCGGCAAATCGGGACGATATGGGAAGCGAAATACTCATGTGTGTTGAAGCTGCTAACTATATTGTGCAATTTGCATTCCAAACAATAGCTCCAATTCTACCAAAGAGTCCTCAAATCACTTACTCTATAAATTAGGAGAACTAGGATTTAAAGCTGAGAAGGAAGAATTGATGACCAGTCTTAGTGCATGTAAACAGTTAGTGGAGAAAAGGGAATTGAAGTGAGTAGGAATTATCATTTTGTTCAACAATCGTCTTTCCGGAATGACTGAATTTGATTGAAATGCCTACCAGATACCCATATCTCTTGATGTCAGATTCGGCAAAGGAAGAATTCAGTTCACTGCCTTCCTCGTCATCGTCATCGTCATCGTCAAATCAACAAGTATACGATTCAGTCATACTAGGATTAGATCCACCTTCATTATCGTACGAGGGTCTGAATAAAGCTTTCCGCATTTTGAAGAATGAAGCTATTTCCTCTTCCATAAGTGATAATGTGAATGACAACGGAAGTTCGCAAAAAGCAGTATTGATCGCCCCTCATAAATCATTATACCAGCAGACTCCAGCAACAGAAGATTTACCTGAAGGATTATCATTGGGTATAGGACCATTTGTTACGCTATTAGAGGAGGCTTCAGGTGAAAAAGCTCATATTGTAGGTAAACCTACGAAGAGTTTCTTCGAATTAGCTATAGAACGTTTGAAGAGCAATAATGGTATTCCAGCTAATGGATTAGAAAAAAGTGATATTGGGGTGATAGGAGATGATATCAATAATGATTTAGGAGGCGGGGCTAGAGAGTTAGGCTTAAAGCGGATTCTAGGTGAGAGTCGCATTCTCTTGAGTTTCAGCATCATTTTTGGTATTCCAGATGGTGCGGTGCATATTCGGTATGCGATTATAGCTAACAATCCTAAAATCCATTACTTGATTGATAAGTACGAACTGGTAAATATCGAAAGGATAGCGAAAAGACCGAATATCCGCCCGACAAAACATATGGGAATTTTGCAGAATTCGTCGATGATCTCATATGACATGTTCTTAATAGACGTGCATTTTTCGATGAATAGATAGATTCGGCATATCAATGCGTATCAAATCCATATCGACCACAATCATTCAAGAGACATGAGGACATTGAGTCCTTATCTCTGAATGCCAGATGCCCGTGCAATTCAGTGGACACACACTACTATGTGCCGTCAAAGCATAAGCAGTAATCGGTCATAGCATGATGAAATCTTAAATTAGCTCCGATTATTGTGAAGTCGCAAATACGCTAAAAATACATTTGCGTCCAGAACGGTCATATATATCGTGATGATAATGATGACTGTGATTGGAGTGAAAATCAAGAGATCCATAAGCTTTTAAGTGCGTTCATAACTATAGCTGATTGATAAGCCAATATATTACAGTTGTATGAAAGTGGGATGCAGGAATCCCGAATGTGCTCCGAATTGCATCTGAGCTCCATCACCCATTCAAAATTTGGTATTTTTCGGCTAATAGCTTACTCAGTGCAGATTAACACAGATCTTAGTGGATTGATTGACTGAATGCAATCTCAAATCTGACTGGCTGGAAGAAAAGGAATCTAAACGGTCAAATCCGAATCAAAAAAAGCTTAGTGCCAAGATATATAATCTAGTGAATATAATTTTGTCGCCTACCGTACTTAGCCGAAGAGTATGTAAACCGTATGTATCTCGGCGTAGTTAGCCGCAAACAACCTAGTACAGTGAAGTTGGGTGACGCGATTTGTGATCTGATATGATATGGTATGATATGATATGATACGCGCTCAGGGTTAGTAAGCAAAACCAAATCAATCAATCCGGGTTAGTAAGCCACGATCACCTAACAAAAAGTAAAAATTCAAAATTGTTTCGCTCGTATCCGGAGGGTTGACTAAGATTGACTCGAATTGCAAATATGATTATTATGTAGACCGAGAACCGGTAAGGTATTAAAAATAAAAAAACAACTTCTCACGCCATACATAGCCGTACATACCGAATACATAAACAGAGTACTTTTCATCATAACATCCCTTTCCCCCTCTTCTTTCTTCCTTTCTTACATACACAAACACTATATTCTAATCATACTATTTACTTTCTTGCCTATCAACTTTTAGTCAAGATGTGCTGCTAAATTACCTAAACCCAATCGCGCATTTTTAAGAACGAATATTCAATAAAAAGAATCGTTCTAATAATAATTTAACTTATTAGTTTTAACTTTTAACCCAAAGTAAAAAGTAATCACCACGTCGTCCTCATCGACAAAGTCCTCATTCAATACTACTATACAATATGTTGCATACAATCCAGTCTGTCATCCTAATTCGAGGCTCACCTCCACCAACAATAACTTTAACACCAACAGATATTCCACCCCCAACCAAATCAATTTCAACTCTATCTCTACCAACTCTAAAAGATTAGACGTTAATCAAGCATCTGATACTATTACTACAACTGAAGAAAATATAACAGATATTGCTGTTTTATCACAAATCAATCAAAAGGCTAACAATAAATTGCCAAAACAATCAAATATCGATACTGATATTTCAATTACTACTACAATAAAAGCTTCAAGTGATCTCAAGCAGAAGCAAACTTTAGTTTCACCACCACTTAATCCTTGTTCTGTACCTTCATTAACAAGAATTATCGACGAAATGAGATTCACATCACCAAACTCTAAACCTTCTCTTACCCCAGCGGGGTACAAACTCCTTCATCTATCTGAAAAGAAATTATCTTATTTAGATGGTTCTTTATACGATGAAGGTCCTGCGCTATTGAAAGGCGTTCTTGTTAAAGAATCCATCAAAAGTGCTTGGAAATCTGTACAAGAAGGTTCAGTCGTTGAAATGAACGATTGGACGTCTTTATCTGCTATGGGCTTAGATGTTGTTTCAGAAGACGATGAAGATGATGAATTTAATAGTGAAATCCAGTCAGGTAAAGAAGAAAGATGGTTTGAAGATTTAGTTTCTTCTTTTGGTGAAGATGATTTCGATCAACCTCAATCATCTCAACTACAGGAAGAACACGAGTGGGTCGAATCAAACGTCACTGAACCTGTTTTCGATGAATTCGACTATGATTCAAGTCAAATTGAAGCTTTCACTTTCCCAACTCCATCTTCATCACCTACTTCTATTCCTGTAGACACCACTTCATCCGTACCTAAAGTCATTGTTACAGATGTCGACGTTGTCGAAGTTAGTGATGATGACGACGAAGAAGAAGAAGCAGTTGATCTGGCCATCCCATCTCATCATCATCACTCAATCATAGAAACATTCGGCTCAATCTCACAAAAATCCGTAATGGAACAATCTATAGCTTCACCTAGTCTAGATCCTGTCTCATCACATGGCTTAGTACCACCTTCACCAATCGAAGCGATTACTTCAGATTGGGATGAATCAATCTACCTTTATCCTCAACCTTATTATACAGATTTCGATGATTACATAGATGATTTCTCATTACCACCTCCACTTATCAGATCATTATCAAGTTCGTCAACATCAACAATTGACCCCGATGAAGAAAAAGAATGTGGCACACCACCATTAAGATGTTCTGAACTCGACGAACAACCTTCATGGTTAGATCAGCTCAAGCATGAAGATACTCTTCCGGTTGATTCTAATTCAGAGTCTGATGTTGATCAAGACGATATTGATGATATAGCCGTAAGGCGATTCACAGAAGATGATGATCAGGGGAAAGTCCTAGGTGGGATCGTTGGTATGGCTTTAGGCTTTGATCGAGAAGGTCTCGTTCTTTGTTAATTACAATTTACTTCTTTATTATAATATCCTTTTTTTCCTCTCTTAACTGAAAAAACCAATAAAACAACCAAAAAATATTGCGCATCAGATTTGCTTTTATACATATACATATCTTTCTGTCTCATGCATATTCATGTTTGAGAATTACAATTGTGAGATGATTTCTCAGAAATAGAGAATATGAATTAGCAGTCAGATTTCATTTTCATACCTTTTTCACTGAGTCCCAGGCGACATTACCTATTCAGGAACGGTTTCGGATATAAGCAGGGTTACGTTTTTTTACGGTATTCGGTGTATTTACAGTACTCGAGTACAGTGTGTCGATGGCCATTTCCGTAAATAACAACAAAGAAACATTACATATAGCATAACAACGTAGATCATTCATCGTCATGGCAAAGCTTTATATGGCAATGATATCTTATTGATAGTGACTTAGATTTGATGAAAAAAGCTATCACGCTTCAGCTCTTCTTTCTCGGCAGTACTATACACCCTATACTACCATCCTTTCAACTTACTTGGCTAGGTTAAGCGAGTTTACTTGATAAATACCATATACACGAGGCGTTTCAAGTATACTTTATAGGTCTGTCCGACTTCAAACTTCTTCAACAAATTTACATGTTATTTGGGAATAGTCGCCATCCAGCCTCTAGTCATGTCATCTGACATTCAGCATCCGTTAGTATCAGATGATACACGTATATCTCCAAATCAAGCTACTTCATCTGACAAACATGAAAACGAAAGCGAAGATTTATCAGTAAAAGCCAGGAAACGGGATGTCGTAAAGTCAGTTTTTACACTAGGTGTACCTATATCGATCAATCCTCAAAATACGCTGGATCAAGGAGAAAGGAAGGTACACGACGAGTATAAGAATCTGGCCCTGAAGGATAATAGAGAAGAATTGGATAGAAGGCAGAAAGCGACTTTAGTCTTACAGAAATACTATAGAGGACATTTGGACAGAAAAAGGGTTAATGCTATGCGACTGTAAGTCACCTCACTCAGAAACTTATCCATAACCTGTCGATCCCTTCCATCTTTGTAACAGTGGAAAGCTGATGAAATATCCCGTTACATATGCCTTATAGACAAAGAGATGCTAGATGGGATGATTTAGTTAAACAAACTAGGGAAGCAACTTATGCGAAAGGTCAACTAGACAATAAGAATGATGTGAAATCAAGGTAAGTGAATTAATTCACCAAGGCAGGCTGCAAGTATAACAAGTCTCAAGCAATGTGCTGCTGCCCTTGATTTGGAAAGACAGAATATGAAGAATGAATCACTGATTCAATTATCTACAGATGGCATAGAGCAGTCCAAGCTGCATCGCGTTTGGAGAGAGGGCAAGGCGTTTATAGCGCACCAACATACTTGACGGAAGAAATACCCGGAAATCAGTTATCTGAAAAGACTAGAAAATCACGTAGAGCAACTTTCTGGGGTACTTTGAGTATGGGTATAGGTAAAGATAGAAACGAGAATGAGACTTTACCGTTCCATAGTAAAGCTTTGGAACAGCAGCATTGGTATGTTCTGCTTTTCCATTATTTCGAATACTTGAGATGCAGTAGCTAAGATCGACTTATTTTGCTTGTTGAAAAAGGTTGGAGATGATTGATGGGAAAGTGAGTTAGTTCAATTAGTACTCAGTCTTAACCGCGGTCGGATGCCAGGGATTGATCAGAAAGTATTATTTTCCTTTCTCTACTAGCATCGATATGGTCAGTGTCAGCTAATCTTCCGCTTATTGGCCCGAGATCGATAAGCTGACATATCATTAAATAGGAAGTAACATGAAGTACTATTTTCGAAAGTGGAAAGAAGCTGAAACTCAAGATAATTTCTTCAGATGGTTAGTTTCGTTCTTCCTCGAGGTTAAGGTTCAGGCAACCTGATGTAATGGCTGATCGATCTCGCCGTATTGATAAATCTAATTAGGCTAGATCGAGGTGATGGAAAAGACCTTGATTTAGAAGAATTACCTCGAGAAAGGCTGGAAAAAGAACGTATAACGTAAGTTGAACCAGAATATTGAAGCTGTGGCATATCAGAGTGTGATCTCCTTTCTCACTTACTTGAGCGGGCTTTTCTTGATTTAGGTATTTATCTGCTGAGCAAAGGTTAAACTACCTAATTAAGGTAGACAAAGATGGTCTACTGAGATGGTGCGTACTTGTAATGACCGATCTATAAGCACGTTTACGCTATCTAGATGGGTTGAGCTGATCGACTTTTACAGGGCGAAGTCTAATGAGCTGGTTGATACGGCAGCTGGAAAATGGAAAGATGCAGGTGATGGTAATGGCATAATACCTGAAGATGATCAGTCCGATGATGAAGATGAAGGTCAGAATCATCGCATTCATGGATTAGGTTTGAAGACGAAGAAAGAAGATCCATATGCTACAACATCTAAAACACCACTCAAATCCTCTACAAATACAGCATCCAGTTCTACGACTAGTTTATCTTCGGATAGTTATTCTGCTGAATCTGATTTAGACGATAATGAAGATACGCATTATGCTGGATTAGATAAGGATGATGAAGAGAAAAATTGGTTAAAAGCGAAAAGGAAAAGGTTGACACCAGGTGGGATGAGGAAGGAGCTGCTAAGGAAGACCGTAAGGTATGCCAAACTTCTTTATGTGGATTTCACTTTTCTGATTATTCTATTTTTACTTCTAATACATATAGGCGTAATACATGGATCTATGTAAGCGATATGAAACTGAATTTGTTTATTGGTATAAAGCAAAGTGGAACATTCCAACATTCCTCATGTCAGTTTAACAAGTATATCATGGGCATATAATGCATGAAGTCCTGACAATGGCTCCTATTTCCTTCAAACAGTTCTAGCCGGAGGCAAAGTAACTTCAGCAGGAATTATTGTGGTGAAACATGGTTTGATCAAATCGCTCAATCCCTTAAGTGGTCATTATCGATCCTCTATAGAGGTAAGTTGCCATTCTGTCCCAAAGCTACCGAAGACTTAAAAGAAACTAATCATACAATTCGCAAATTGGAAAACAGCATTTTCGAGCTTTCATTGGTCAGCTGGAGGATAGGGGTGTTGATCTAAGTCATATCAAGATTGCTAAGAGCGTTCTTGTAAGTGTTCTCTTTGTGAAATCGTAATAATTGCCAGAGAGTCTAGGGTTCAACTGACAGATGTTCCATAAATTACAGTCATTGTGGGGGTAAGTTACTAAAACCAACAAACTCTTTTTATAAGCTTATTGATTTTCCGAAACAAAACTTACTGACTGCCATGTTTACATGGCTCTATCAATTTAGATTATCGAAATATGCTGAAATAACCAAAAAAGAACAATCAATGATTTCGCATATCAAAAAAGCATTACATCTGAAACATGAACCTACTGAAGAAGAAAAATCAGCAGAATTAAAAGCAAATGCTGAAAGAGAAGAAGAACAGCATCAGGAGAGGATGAGAAGAATCCACACAGCAGAAAATGAAAGTGGATTAAAAGCTAAAAGCCTACATCAAGACAATCATCTTGAAACTAATCAGGTTATTTGTAAAAATGGTGGAGTAAATATAAATACGGATCAAATTGGAGATGCGAACAAAAGTGAGAATGAAAATGAAAATGATGAAAAGATTAGACAAGTAAGAAGACAAGTTTTATATGGGAAACAAAATGATCAGAAAATGTAAGATTTTCTTTTTTACCATTCATACACATTACAAGAAACCTCAAAGTAGTATTCAATATTGCAAACCGAATTTGTCCGTAAGCTGATGAATTTCCTTTGATTTTCTCTCAATTCCTCATCTATTTTCAACGTATATCTTTCAGTGAAAGTATAGAACGCAAAGAGGATACGAAAGAGAAACTACGACCGATATAGGCTTTGTTCCTGGTTATTGCGGTTAATGTTTTCTCGTTAGGCCAGGTATGTTTTCGTCAAATGGTATTAGAATAATATCTGCATTTTCAATCTCTCATTGACTGGTATCAAATGACGCAGTAATTAGGTTATACAACAATAAAGCTAGCAACAATCAGTGTTAGAGAGGCGGCAAAATACATGTACACCTTGTATCAATAAAATGATAAACCATTGTATCGCATCTTACATATTACATCATCATTCATGAATGTAATTATCTTTCGAAATTACTGTACAAGTATATCAATTACATATGACATACAATTTAGGGAATCGGGTGATCATAGCTTAATGTCGAGTTTGTGTCAGTAAGAATATATTAACAATTCTTTCGTTTAAGCCCAATTACCTTCCAAAGCATCTTCAGGGAAATCTTTCTTATTCAATCCTAACTCTTTCATTGATTCATCAATATTTACTTTCTCATGTTTTGCATCCTGATCTAAATCTTGTTCAACTTTGTCTCCTTGACCATGTTCACCTCCTAAACTATCATGTAATTCATGAGGTGAAGTGATTATCAATAATTCGGCTCCTTGATAATCTAAAAAGGAAACTGGATTTGCAGGAATGAATCGTCGATTATGGAATATATCTTGAAGGTGTTTTGGATACTAAAAAAGGAAAATCAAAAAAGTATCATTACATATTATCGTGATTTGTGTCCCATTTACATCATTTACATAAGATTGAAGACACGGAAGGTAGTTGATAATGATAATGGATTTCTACACTCACCTGCGCTCTCTTTTCTTTAGGTATACCAGCAGCTCTAGGATTATTCCTATTTTCAGCATTTGGATCTTTAACTTGTAATACAATTGCACCTTTTTCTTCGATACCTAGTTCTTTTTGGACTTGACCAAAATCTTCATGTGTGGGTAAAGTAATTTCATAAGCTAATAAACATTTAAAATCTCTTTGTCTGTTATGATCTGGTGAATCCGCTAATTCATCTCGAGGTGAATGTAAGATGTAATGTCCTCTTGCGGCTGGTCTGGCTGCTCCTTGATGTCTTGTACCTAAAAAAAAGAAGCCATCACTGATTTTTAGATATATGATTTTATCCTCGAACGTAGTAAACTTCCAGTCAAAACTTTAAATACTTACCTCTAGTTTTAGTTTCATAAGTATATGAGCCAAAAGAATCCTTCAAGGTACTCTTATCATTACCTACACTACCTACTAAGCCCCAAATGACTTGATGTTTGGCTCCAGGATCAGGTAATTTCTTTTTGCCAACTTCAATGATTCGATGATAATGCCCTTTTGCATGTGGACCTGACTGAGGTATAAGAAGGATATGGAATCTGAAAAATCAGTGATTAAAAGTTAGTAATTACTTATTGGTTCAGAGTATTGCAACAGAAATAAACGAAGAACGAATAGCTGCATATAGTTTATATGGTTGCAGTTTAAAGTAAACTCACTTTGATATATCGTCAAGGGATTCAGCTTCTTCAGTTTCAATTTTTGGTCTATAGAGGAAATAGATATGTCCAGATTCGAGTGTACCTGTCAAAGCATACTGTGTTAGCTATATCTCTTCATACACTAGTGCAGTGACTTGACAGCTAACATACCATGTCTTGGTTCTTCATCTTGTGCTTCAGTGGTTGTCACTTCTGACCCTTTTTGCTGACTTTCAGCGACTTTGAGATCTTCCTTGTCCTTCTCTTCCTTTTCCTTCACATTGTCTTCCTTTTCCTTCACCTCCTCCTCCTTGTTATCCTCGTCGTTCTCTTGTTCTTCTTTGATATCATCCTTAGTACCTTTTTCCAATTTATCCTCTTCCTTCTTAGTTTCATGAGTTGGTTCACCTTGAACGGCGATATCAAATTCTTTAGCTTCAGCTACATCATGTTCCTTTTTTGCTTTTTTAGATGATCTATTTAAATTTGACCCTTTGGATGATGGTGGTCTCTTTTCACCTGCATGATTATCTTCCTTAGCTGTAACGACATGTTCGTCTAACGTTGATTGTCCTTTGCTTCTTGTAGATACCATGATGATTCTGCCTGAGATAGCCTTCTTACTTGGTTATTTGAGAGGAAGGAAAGGAGTGTAAATAGATCAAGTTTACTTCATACATGACAGTACTCACACAGTGATCCCGTTTGTAGTAAGTACAAGTAGTACAAGTAGTAAGCTAGTATGACGTTTTTGTAATGTTTTCGAGATTCGATCGACAGAGAACAGCGGGGACCCCAAGGTACAGCCAAACCACGTGATACCGTTGTCACCATAGTAATTTAAGATGTTTCCCTGTTCGGCAAGTTTGATAGCGCGTTATAAGCGGATCAACTATCAACTATCAACTGAATGTTGGGTATCATCACACAATCGCATTCGCACGTTATCAATCAATTATACCTTTTATCTCTGAATCGAATATTCCCATCTACAACATTGACAGCTCATATTCTGATCGTGCGGACTTACGACTCTTTGACAATAACAGAAGATACAAACATCAAGCTGGAAGTATCCAATATCAGTTAGTGCATCATGCACATCCCTCTCATCACCAATCTTGCCACTTCCCTCTTACCCCTCCTTTCATCTTCGTCTTCCCCTTCACTTGATGCAGCATCGTCTTCGACATCGACAATAACGATACGACCAATTCATGCTCATACACACAGATATAATGGGACCACATCACCTACGCTGTATATGCACAATACTTCACTAGAAGCGTCGTTTTATGCACATGACTATCCATTATCGATGTTTGGGGTAGATGCGGATATACCATCTTTAACGGATGATGATTTAACCATACGAACGATTAAGACGATCATCATACGACCTAAAGTTAGACCACCATCAATAATTTCTTGGTCATTATCACATCGTCAAACTTCAGGTAGAAATGGTATCATATCACCATTAAAAACGAATTCATCAACCAAAATATGGTTAGCACCTGATATGAATGATGAAGAAAATGGCGAATGGGACGATGTTGAAGTCATAGCACCTGATATCAAAGATCGTCAAACTTTGATCACTTTAGCTAAGATCACCAGTAATGCCTATGTATTACCTGATAGTGGTGAATGGTGGCCTGTAGGTAAATGGAATAACAATACTGTACCCTTCGGCTGGGAGGATAATGCAGATGGATTAAGAGGCCATATTGTAAGTCAATTACGTTATAATCAGGTTGTCTCATGCGGATCCACTTGAATGAAGAAGCTGATATTGCAAGTAGTTCGCCGATCCTAAAAATGAAACAGTCATAATCTCCATAAAAGGTACTTCCGCAGGGGTGTTAGGTTCGGGCGGACCAACAGCTAAAAATGATAAATTCAATGTAAGTGGTTCCATCATCGATGAGGAAAACTATCTCTCATACTGATGGCTCCGGTTCGACTTTACAGGATAATCTACTGTTCTCTTGTTGTTGTGCAAGAGTAGATTTTTCATGGACGCCAGTATGCGATTGTTATGCAGGTGGATGGAAATGTGAACAAACTTGCTTAGAGGATTCTTTGGTCAATGAAAGTGTTTATGCTACTGTTGGAACTGTAAGTCATGTGTTTGCGCAATACGCGGCACCCTGCTGACACTGACATTCCCTTCTCAGAATTTGTATAATAACGTAACGTATATGTATCCGAATGCTACCATCTGGCTCGTTGGGCATTCTGTAAGTTATTCCTTGCAATGTATAAAACACAATGATATCGGCAACAGCTGATCGAGGATCACTTTCATAGCTTGGTGGATCTTTATCCTCTTTAGTCGGATTATCATTCGGTGCGCCTGCAGTTACGTTTGAAGCTCCAGGTGACAAACAAGCTGCATCAAGGTTACATTTGCCTTTACCTCCTGGCATGCCAGAGGATAAAACAGGTATAACACATATATACCATACTGCGGATCCTATCCCCAACGGTGCATGTAATGGTGCTTATTCAGGTTGCTATGCTGCTGGATTCGTAAGTTGCCATAGGATTACTCAGTCAAAGGCAGTTAAAATACGTGCTAACTTCGAATCCGGGTTAGGCGCTTGAATCAAAGTGTCATACAGGCCAAACGATCTTGTACGACACGGTCACAGTCAAGGGATGGTCAGTTGATATCAGAACACATAGAATAACAGATATAATCGATAAAGTATTAGCGGATCCATGGCCACAAGTTGATAAACCCAAAAAACCAAATACACAACCGTCTATCTTCAATATGAATGATATCGGACAAGAATTAGGTCAATGGTGGGGATGGGGTAGAAGAGGTCCAAAACCTGGTACAGATCCAAATGGTCCTGATGATAATGACGATAATGACGATAACACAGATAATGATGGTGATTGGGAAAAACATGGTGGTGTACCTGATGCTGAAGCTGAAGATGATTGCGTTGATTGTTATAAATGGTGAGTCCACTCATTGAATGAAAAAGATAATTCATGGAACCAAGCTTACGATAGAATGATGAAATAGGGAATTTGGTGATGGCTGGAATAAGGATCCAAAGAAGAAAGAAGATAGAACGAGTCTAAAGATGGTGACCTCGAATAGCAGGAAATAGTTGACCTCTCAGCACTATTTAGAGCTGCGTCGATAGCGGTATTCAACGAATAGGTTGAAAATTGGGACACTTGATTCATACCAACCAGAACTAAACGTTTGGCTTGTAATACATATATATATATATATACACCTTTAAAGGCAATTTTGTAAATTAGTATAGACATTGTGTGTTGTTGAAATGTATGTCAGCTGAGATAAGATTCATTACGACACTATGTGTCATAAATTATACAAATGATGCATGAACAAGTGCTAAAAGCCATAGAAAGATAAAAAAATCACAAATAAGGAGATTGAAACCGATTTATTTCCTTTTTCCACTTGTTTTCTTTTTCTTAGGTGGTGGTTTTGGTGCTTCATCTTCGTCTTCACTTGCACTACTATCCTGACGTTGATCAGTTTCTTCTTGTTCCTCATCTGAACTAACATCTTCTGCACCAATATCTTCATTCCAATCATCTTCATCTTGAATTCTATCTTCATATTCAAATTCACTCTCATCATCATCATTATCTTGATTATTTTGTTGGTTTTTACCATTCAGCTTCCTTTCTCTTAATCTTTCTAATTCTTCTTCTGGATCGATATCAGATAAACCTTCAACATCAATTTCGTCATCGGATTCATCATCATCATCTTCTTCTTCTTCTTCATCACCTTCTCCAGTCGTGGTGGTGATAGCCTTTCCTTTAGTCTTTTTAGCATCTTTTTCAGCTTTTTTACGTGCAACATTAGCAGCTTGTTCAGCTCTTCTAGCTTCTTTAGCTGCTTTACGTTTTTCATGTGATTCTTGCATTGATAATGCTTCAGATTTTGATTTGTGAACTATATCAAAAGTAGAAAATATGAAAGCAAAAAAAGAATCAGTAAATCAACTTGAAATGGAAGTAAGGATATGATGACAGAATTTTATAATGGTTTAATAAAAGGAGGAAAGATCAAACTTTTTTTACTTACCAAATTCATGGAAAACCGTTTCACCTTCACCTTTTTTAGAACCTACTAAACCTTCAACGACTTTAATTAATTTCAATTCCATTCTAGGTCCAGTTTCAATTAATCTAACAGCTTTTCTTTCACCTTTTTTATTACCTCTACCAACATAATCTTCAGGTAATTCAATTTGATTTGTATCTGATTCAGCTTCTGATGCTTCACTTTCTGACATACTATCATATCCTTGTGATACCTCAGATCCAGCTCTTTTCAATAAATAATCTGCTATATCTTCTGTATTTGATAAATCAGGTTGTTTTTTAGATACTTTTATAGTTCCTGTTGTATTTAATAATTTTCTAACTCTTCTAGAAACACCATGTGGTCTTACTGTGATTGTAAAATGTCGGAAGGATATACATCCCGTTTGATGTGAATATGATAATAACAAGACTCTTCGAAATGTAGGCAAGGCAGACTAATGATAGGTTGTAGGATATTCAGTTCAAATATCTCTTTGAAATGCTTGTAATGAAGGGGCACTCACTTTTTCAACCTGTATAGGAGGGAATAAACCTTGGAACATTGTACTCATCAAACGCAGTTGAGGAAGCGCAGGTCCATTTTGAGGTTGCTGGAAGGAGTTCATGACGAGCTGAAAGTAAAACATAATGGTTAGTCATAATCTATTCAAGATATTCTTTTCGAATAGCTCAACAATAAAAGGCACTTACCAAAGGTGGATTACGGTATTCACCTCCAGGTGATTTACCTACATTTCTCAAAGAGGAATTTACTAAATCTCTATTTATACATCACGTCCATACCGAATTATCAGTATCAAACATGATCATTGTACTTGAAAGAATACCTGATGATTCTAAAACACCCCCAAAAACATGATTTGATGTAACTCACTTCATCAAACTATATTTATTTACTCTAAAAGTTAAAGTAGGACCTTGAGGAAATCTAGCAACTCTTAAATGAACATTTGCAGCATCAGTTAAAGTGAAAGCTAATAAATGTGTAACTTTTAATGAAGGTGCAATTGTTAAATAATCTCTTAATCTTGCATTTGGTCTTTCTCTTAATCTTGTCGCTGTGTTTGGTTCCATAATTTTTCTTGTATCTCTAACTAATTGAGTTATCGATTTCGTCACCGTACCAGACTATTAATGGCGATCAAAATATATCAGTAAAAACATACATTGTATCCTAAATTATAAGAGAGACGATAACAACATACCTTTATAACGAATGATTTAGGTACATTTTCCTAATTACAATTCAAACAATCACGTTAATATACCTCACAAACACGTTTTGATTATGAGATCGATATAAATGGTTTTTAGCCAACTTACCTCAGTTTCACCTTTCGCAGGACCTTTCAAATGAGTTCTATTCTTTCTTCGTGCTCTAGCCATTTTGATAGATTGATCTTTTGACAAAAGTAAGTATGATATGGAGTAAAGTCTGAAAAAGACTATTTGTTATTGATAGATTGTACCAATATTAAAAGTGGACATGAAAAGTGGACTTGAATTCTCGGAAATCTTTGATCATAAAGAGGGGATTATTTAAGTAACATGTCCAAGTCACGTGCCTGTATAGGTCAGATCAGATAACAAAAATTGAAAGTTGGTAGATTGATTTACGTGTTTGAGCTGAGATAGCGATATATATGGCATGGTGGATTGCCAATTAATGCATAGCCCATAGAGTTTCAGCATGGATTCAGGCGATTATAAGAATCATACATGCAATAACTTGAGTATTTGAAACCGAACTGTAGACCTGTCATTGTAGTGATGTCGTTATATATTGCATGAAAGACTATCTATTATGTTGTTCTATTTAAATTATTTACAATGGGGATGGGAAAAATGCAAAGTTGAAATTGCTTATATACAAAAGTTTTTTTTTTGGGGTGGTATATATAATGGTATATTGTTTTAGTATTGACAACCTGATGAGAGGAAAAACCAAAAAAAGAAAATAAAACAAAAAATAAAAGAGATAAAGCTCTAAGAAGAAGCGAGGTAAAAGAGTCCATATTTTTATATACTGAATTTATGCGTATTCTTCAACAGTACCACATTCACAGATTAAGTTAAGATCACCAGAAGCATCATCGACTCTACCAACCGTAGGCCAGAATTTAGATTTCTTCAATGATGGTACAGGGAAAACAGCTTTTTCTCTTGAATATGGTTTATCCCATTTATCTTCAGTTAAAATACTTAAAGGATGAGGAGCATTTTTGAATACGTTATTATCTTTAGGTTGTTTACCTTCTGCAATTTCATCGACTTCTTTTCGGATGGAAATAAGCGCATCGATAAATCTAGAACGAAATCAAATTGATCAGCATTGATTTAAAAATGAGAAGGCGCTTGTGAAAATACAACTTACCTATCTAATTCAGCTTTTGATTCAGATTCAGTAGGTTCAATTAACCAACAAGTTGAAATTGGCCATTGAGCAGTTGGTGGATGGAAAGAATAATCTTGTAATCTTTTTGAGAAATCTGATACTTTTAATCCAGCAGATTTTTCAAATTCACCTAAATCAACTAAACATTCATGTGCGACTCTACCATTTTTATTTGAAAATCTGACATTATAATAAGGTCTTAATCTTTCTGCAATATAATTAGCATTTAATAATGCAATTTGTGAAACTTCTGTTAAACCTTCACCACCTAACATTTTTATATATGCCCATGATATCGTATTGATTGAGGCTGATCCATATGGTGCTGCTGAAACAGCTTGAATAGCTTTTTCACCTCCAACAGGTATAATTGGATGTGTGGGTAAAAATGGCGCTAAATGTGATTTACATGAAACTGGTCCAACACCAGGTCCACCACCACCATGTGGAATAGAGAAAGTTTTGTGTAAATTGGTATGACTTACATCACCACCAACTCTACCAAGAGAAGTCAAACCGACAAGAGAGTTACAATTTGCACCATCAACGTAAACTTGACCACCATTATCGTGCACAATTTGACAAGCTTCTTCAATACCTTCTTCAAACACACCGAAAGTTGATGGATAAGTTACCATGAAGGAGGCCAAGTTATCTTTATGTTTCTCGGCTTTCTCTTTAAGATCTGCTAAATCGAGAGAACCATCTTGTAAGGCTTTGATTGGGACTACTTTGTAACCAATCATAGCGGCTGAAGCAGGGTTGGTTCCGTGTGCTGAAAGTGGGATAAGACAAACATCTCTGTGACCTTGACCAATTGATCTATGGTATGCTTGAATCAATTTCAAACCAGCATATTCACCTGATGCACCTGAATTAGGTTGTACCGAAGTAGCATCGTAACCAGTAACCAAGGAAATATCTCTTTCCAACTCTTTAAGTAAGATTTCATATCCCTTGACTTGGTCTACAGGAGCAAATGGATGAATACCACCGAATTCTTTTCTAGATAAAGGTACCATTGAAGAAGTTGAATTCAACTTCATAGTACATGAACCTAATGGGATCATACCGTGTACCAAAGAATAATCTTTCTCTTGCAAGTGCATCATGTATCTAAGCATTTGAGTTTCAGCATGATGTTTGTTAAATACAGGTTGAGGCATGAATTCAGAGGTTCTTGTATGGTGAGCGATTGGTGAGTTGACTGATTCAGCTGTTAATTCGAGTTTTTGAGCTAATTCTTCAAGTTGTTCAGGTTGAATCTCTTGTTGACCTTTAACTCTGTAGAAGACGTTTACAATATCGGTTAAATCGAGCGGACCAACACTTTCATCAATGGTAATACCGATAGTTTTGTCATCGATCGGTCGGAAGTTGATAGAGGATTTGAGTGACTCCTCATGAACTTGGGCAGCGGTGACACGAGCACTAGATACATCGATAGTAAGGGTGTCAAAGAACGCCTTGTTTGTGATGGTGAAGCCGAGAGAAGTAAGTGATTCAGAGAGGATTCGAGTAAGGGAGTGAACTTTTCCAGCGATTTTTCTGAGACCTTCCGGACCGTGGTAAACGGCGTACATAGCAGCCATATTGGCAAGGAGAGCTTGAGCGGTACAAACATTGGAAGTAGCTTTCTCTCGTCTAATATGTTGTTCTCGGGTTTGTAAAGCCAATCTGTAGGCAGGAAGACCTCTCGAATCTTTACTTAACCCAACAATTCGACCAGGCATCTTTCTCTTTAATTCATCGGTACAAGCGAAGAAAGCGGCGTGTGGACCACCGTATCCGATAGGTACACCTAGTAATCAATCAAGGTTAGTCATAGATCATGCATGCAATCATCCAATTTGCTAGAAACTTTTAGCTCACCAAATCGTTGAGAGTTACCACAAACCATGTCTGCCCCCCATTCTCCAGGAGGTTTAAGCATAGTCAAAGCTAATAAATCACTTGCTACAACTAATTTACCATTTGCTGATTTGACTTTTTGAGCTACTTCAGCCCAATCTCCAATATTACCATTAACATCTGGGTATTGAACTAAAGCACCCATAAGTTTCTCTTCACCTAATTGTTCAACTTCTTTGATGAAGTTTTCGTTACTTTCAGCTATTTTCAATTCAATTCCAAATCCACTAGCTCTTGTCTCCAAAACAGCTATTGTTTGAGGTGCGACTGAAGGTGATACGAGGAATACTTTTTTACCTTTTATAAGTTTAGGTTTAGGTATAGTAGCTAAACACATAGCCATTGCTTCAGCTGCAGCTGTAGCTTCATCTAATAAGGATGCATTAGCAATTGGTAATCCAGTTAATGAGGTTGTAACGGTTTGGAAATTGATAAGTGATTCTAATCGACCTTGAGATTGTTCAGGTGAATAAGGTGTGTAAGCAGTGTACCATGCTGGGTTTTCAAGTACGTTTCTTTGGATTACAGGTGGTACAATAGCGTTGTGGTAACTGATAAAACAGAAGAAAAACGGGTCAGCTGCTTGTCTTGACTAAAATTGTCTAATTATCCCATTTTTTTTTCGACAGTAAGACTCAAATATCACTTACCCCATACCAATATAACTTTTCATAGGTTTATTTAAAGCACAAATTTCGTCAATTCTTCTTGTCAATTCTAATTCACTAAAAGGTCTAATACCAGTTTTACTTGTTTTATCATCATTTAAAGCTTCAACTCTAATATTTTTTGGTATCGTATCATTGACAAATTCTTCCATTGTTTGATAACCTAAAGTTTTTAACATTTCTTGATAATCTGATGGACGTGGACCATTATGTCTACGTAAAAAAGTATCTATAGGTGTAAAAATTGATTCTTTTGATGGATGGAATGATAATGAAGGTGGATTTGGATGTGGTTGAATTGCTGTTGTAGATGATTTTAATGATGATGTAGCATGTGGTCTAAGTAAATTTGATGAATTCGATATTAACCTCTTTGTAATTATAGGTTTAGCCATTAATCGGCTAGTACCTCTTCTCAAAACATTGACAGAAGACATTATTTCCTTCTTTCACTCGATACCACTCTTGTGATCTTTTTTTCCGTTATCTACAGATTGAACTAACGATCAAAATCAGAAGAGAAATACTAAATTGATAGTAAAGTTAAAAGAGAATGAACAGAATTGAGAGAAAGAGGGGGAAGAATGGATGATGATTGTGCATATATACTTTGTTATCGTGAGACGACCCATGCCCAAAAAAAAAAGGTATTTCCGTCAATCTCTACTGTTCTTGGAAAATACATAACATCCAAATCGCATTGATCATAAAATGATTTTCCAAGAATTCAAGATTGTTGGAAAATAATTCAGGCACAACTAGATTTCATGATAAGCAAATTCCAATTTAACCATTTTAATCATCAAAATAACCGGGTCTTTATCCCTTTGTATCCCTGATGATACTGTAGATACGCGTATCAGTGAATTTGTTGGAAATTACCATACCTTAGTTTAGCTTGCAGATATCCAATGACAGTCACGATCATCGGATTTGTATATAAGGGCAGTTTGTATACATACATACGTTATGATCGAGTAGAAACAAGTAGCTGTCACAACTGTATGTGCATGTCTTTAGCGAGACACTACGAATTATTCTGTTTATCATCCCTTCCGGCGGTTATACCGTACATGTATGTTTCTTCATATATAAGGGTGAAAGGATCTCCTTTGATGTCTATAAATGGTATAGACTTCTCAACTATTAAATGTTGACGCGCGCTCGTTCCGCTCACCCCTATATTTGCGATCAAGACATGAGGGTGAAAGATAAGCGATCTGATGTTGAACTGTCAGAATGCGAAAAAAGCGAATCCCATCAAGGGAAATATCGCAAACCAAAACCACAATATGGGATAACACACACACACACACACACACACGCTAAGAGTTCAGGAACCATCAGATAATTTCTTACCGTCCTTTGGGATATTTACGAAAAACCAATTCGCTATAATACAACAATACTAAGCGTGATTTTCATCTACGGCCATAGAAGGTATAAAACATCGCCTCTCGTCTGCTCGGCGCAGTAGACCACCTAGCTAGACTAATTCAAGGTCGCTGAGCACAAATATCTGGTCAGATTCATTGGGGGTGACCCCCTTCGTCACCAACAACGCCTTCGGCGTCATCAACACCAAATTCACCAAATTTCCAGCAACTTTCAACGCGCTTTTCCCTTCCTTGACCTCAGATCCTCACCAATCTACACCAAACTTGGTACACAGTCTCTACTCTAGCTCTTCTATCCCTCATAAAATTTCCGTCGCTCCCATCATTATCAAAATCTTCCTCTTCGCCATCACCGAGATTTTAGTAGAGGCCTGTGCGTCAAGTCCGACAAAATATTGGCTTGTTTACCATCATTCAACGTAGATCATCAATCAACACGACGGACAACCTCCACCTTCACCTCCACTTCAACCTCAACCACGGCCATTGCATCGGCAATCTCCACTACCACGGCCGGCCGTAGTATCCTCAGCCAAAACCACGGCCAGAACCTCGGCTCGGCACCTGCCGCCAGATTTGACCAACAATGCCTCCACTTACAACCAAGAAGACGTCCAAACCGGGCTATCTACAGCCAACCTCTGCATCAAATAAGAAGGTATTACCAAGAGCGGGGGCTGTATTTGGCGGTGTGACAGAGTTATCAGAGAAAGAGCATAGAGAGAGGGAGAGGGCAATCAGTGGTCCATCAATTATAACGGCAAGAAGGCGGTCACCAAGATTGAACAGTCAAGAACCAACCATCCCTTCCTCCCTTCCTCCACCAATTCAAACCACACCAAGACGCTCTGGATCACCTTCTCAAACACCAACAGACACACCAGTGCCAACACCACCTCCAGTCACATGTCCCCTGTGTCCCCAATTTACTTCGGCAGACATCTTTCAACACTTGAGACGTCGACACCGTGATTATCCATTCAGACAGTCAGATTTTCCACCAAATTCAGTAGTGATCTGCCCACGATGCTGTGCCGTAGTCAAACCAGGGAGGACAGGTTTAGGTACCCACAGAGCTAGCTGTCCAGGAAAGAATGAGGATTTAGCACGAAGGGAGAGCGGATCTTTAGTACTAGACGACCGTCGAAGAAGTGTGGCTAATAATCAAAATAAGAACCAGCAACCAGCACCAACAACTACACCTCAAAATACACCTCAAGCACCAGAACCTCAAGCTACTCCTCAAGGTGAACCTCAAGATCAGCCTCAAGATTCACAACAAGAACTACCTCAAGAAGAACCACAGGATGTACCACAAAATATACCACCAGAGAGAACACCTAATCCTTCCACTCGTGATATGTCACATTTACTTCAACTACCGGGCACAATCAAACATCTCCACCCAGTTCTAGTACCTCACTTCCTGTCCAAAGTATCAGAGATAGCAGAGAAGTACAACCTGGACCCCTCTCGGAACAATTTAAGAGAGATGTTAGAACTACCAAAGGTTGGACTAGTACCAGAGATAAGAAACGGTCATGGGGCGGTGATTGAAAGGCTGAGTCAATACCCAAAGGTGACGTGGCCAGCAGCTAAGGAAACTAGCTCGACATCTAGAAGCGAGGTGGTTAGAGCGAAGGAGCTTATAGAAAGTGGACTTGTTGGAAAGGGAGAAAAGATGCTGAACAACAATACCAAGATAGCACCAATCAACGAAACAACAGTATCAGCTATCAAGTCGAAGCATCCAGAAGGAGAACACAACCCTTTTGAGCTCCCACATCCCTCAGCAACGCCATTACCAACGCTATCAGAGGAGGAGGATATTGTGCGAGCCGTTAGGTCAATGAAACCTGATACCTCCCCAGGGCCTTCAGGTTGGTCGGTTAAATTAGTCAATCTTGCTCTTAAAGAGGATCAATTCAAGCTATTCCTTAACAATTTAACATCTCAAATAGCATCAGGTATAGCAGTTGGTCAAGATCTATTATGTGCAGCTAGGATTACCCCTTTAATGAAGCCAGATGGTGGTGTACGGCCTATAGCAGTTGGCGAACTATTTTACAGGATAGCTATGAAGGTTATATTTACAATAAACGTCGACAAGTCATTCTTAGCAACCTGTCAGTTTGGAGTTGGGAGTAAGGGAGGTGTAGAACCTATAACAAGAGCACTACAGTTCACATTAGACGGTCATGAAGATTTCCCATACACCCACTTTGTCACTCTAGACGCATCCAATGCCTTCAACGCTTGTAAAAGGAAAGTCACATACAGATCACTTCTCAAATATGCTCCAACACTGGTCAGGATGGCCGCCTGGTCATACAACAATCCCACGCCTCTATACCTACACGCTGACGGTACAACTCATACACTTCAATCATCAGAAGGGCAAAGACAAGGAGATCCAATGGGGCCACTGCTATTCTCAATATCAATAAGAGACACAATAGAGGAACTACAACGTTTGCTAGGACCGAAATATCTAGTTCTAGCATACCTGGATGACATATTTATACTAGGACAAGATGATAGAGCATTGGAAATAGCCAAGCGGTTCTTCAAGAAGGAGTCTTCGCCACTCAAGCTAAATGATAACAAGTGTAAGCAGCTTAGCATAGAGGAGATACGCGAGAATGGTGTGGAGATGCTAGGTACCTGTTTAGGTTCAAGGGAGGCTAGATCCATTTATCTATCAAAGCAGATTGACGACCTGAAACCATGTCTCGACAAGATACACCTCCTTCCAAAACAACACGCCCTCCTTGTCCTACGCCAATCACTACAACAAAAGCTTCGTCATTTACAGAGAACGCTACAATCGGAGGATCTGGTGGAGTTGTGGGAACAGCTAGACCAACTGCTATGGTCAACGCTAGATAGAATTAGGGGATCAGCACCAGCAACATCGATAAGGTTCAGAGATAGAACGGTGATGAACTTACCACCCAATTTAGGAGGTATTGGTATACTGTCACATAAAACATGCGCTCCCCTTGCCTACAAAGCTGCAACAGCCCTGTCAACAAAGGTACTACTACCTCTCATGAACACGGTAGATGAAGAAGGTATAGACTTGACGTCTCAAAAGGATTTGTGTAAAGAGGTATTCAAACAAGAACAACAACAATTATTAGCCTCTTCAAATTTTAGAGAAAGATTGACTATACTAGAGTCGTCAACAATGATAGGACGGAAGTGGTTATCAGCAATACCGGCATCTCACCGATTCGTACTTCAAGATGAAGCTATACAAGCAAACCTGTACTATCGAACCCTCTCGCCAGGATATTTCGGTTGCTGCAAGAAGTGTGCTCAGCCAAACACTATAGGTCACGATGAGTGGTGTTCTGGAAGGAAAGATTATAGGGTTTCACGGCATGAATCGGTCAAACACCACCTAGCCAACACGCTCAGAACGGTACCGTCAGCCACGGTATCAGTAGAACCTTTCATAAAGAAGACCAACAGGAGGAATGATATTAAGATAATTATTGATGACGTGGAAAGGCCGCTTGTGATGGAAGAGTATGACCTCAAGATTGTGTCTCTATATGCACCTACACATCAAGATCACCTTAGAACGGATGGTAGCACCAGGGAGGAAAGAAGAGCAGCGGCGATGGCGGAAGAGGAGGGGAAGTTAGTCGAGGATATGGAATATAGAATTAAGAAAGTATTGGGACAACAAGCTAGAAGCAAGATAAGTAACTTGCCAAGACAACAGGACAGAACACCGTTCGTCCCTCTAGTTATGTCGACCGGGGGATATATAGAGGAGAATACGCTGGCCAAGCTTGTAGAGTGGAAGTCCTGGAGAATGCAGGCAGTTTCGTATAGGGGAATGTTGACTAGTATTTCGGTATCGCTTGCTAAGGCAAGAGGTAGAACGTTTATAGTTAGATAGAGTGGCGGTGCACGCACAGACCACATCCTTGTAGTTATTTATAGCTTTATACTTCATATTCAATAAGACATGCATCTAACTCGGCGCAATTAAGTTACCTATCGCTCGGTTAGTACCAAGGTGGGGGACCACTTGGGAATCCCGGGTGCTGTAGTTTTTTTTTTTTTTTGACAGGACAGGACAACAGGGAGCACCTTATGAACAGAGACGAACGAGGAGCGAAGTATTCGAGTGGATAATGATTATTGTATACCGATACGCCTATACAACAGAAGTCAGAGAAGGTGTCGTGTTTGATACCAATTATCGCATTTGGTAATAAGCCATGCAGAGAGGAGGTATTACGACAAGTAGTACAAATTTCTGTGAAGGGTAACAGTGACAATTACCAATCTTCTTCAGTTTGTTCTCTAAGCCAACCATCTGATTCGTTTTCCCAATCATCATCTTGAAAATCATCTTCTTGATGATCATCGTTACCATTATCCTTATCTCGATTCACATCGTTATAAGACGAATTATTTGGATTCTGATTTATAATACCATATTCATATTTTTCTAATATATCTTGATCATTTTCTTCTTGCTCCAAATCCTTTGTTCTAGATTCACCAGCAAAAGCAACATCTTGACCTTTTTTCAAGGTTTTTAATTCTTTCGCATAATTCAAATCAAATATTGCTTTATATCGTAATTCTTCCAATTTAGCTTTATCTAATTGTGCTTTAGATTTAGATTTCGATTTGGATGGTGATGTAATTGATAACAAGTTTAACATTGGTATTGATAACGTATGTGGATCAATTTTCTTAGTTGTTGATAATGAAGATGATATTGATGGTGAAGAAGCAGAAGTTGGTTTGGCTGTATTATCTGTTATGTTTGCATTTATGTTCGCAGACTTATCTGTAACATCGATGTATCCATGGTTCTGCTCGTCCTCCAGGTCATCATCATCGTCAATCTCAACTGCCCCGTTGGAGACATCCATTAAACCCTCCTCATCAGAAAAATCTGAACTATTACGTCTCTTGATTTCCCTTCGAGTTGGTACGATCTTGACCGCTCTTTTCACATATCCACCTTCAGGATCGAATTCATCAATTTCATCGTCACTCAAATTGAGGATCTTTTCTCGGCGCCGCTGGGAGGATGATTTAGACGGTGTATGATCTGGTGATTTAGGGATATCCTCTACTGGAGAAGGAGACTGCTCTATGAGAAGTATCTCTTCTGTTGACGGCGTTGGCTCTAGTAACGGCGGCGGAGAAGGTTGGATTTGTATGTCAGAGGCATTCTGTTCTGGCGATGTCGCAGCTGAATTCTGATTTAATATTGAGGGTTCTTCGAAGGGTTCTTGCTTTTTGACAGGTAATGTTGATTTGCCAGTTCGGTTAAAGAAATTCATTATTCCACCATCGGTACTACCTTTTTTAGTTAATTTCGTTTTATCCTGCGTTTTCTTGAGGCCTTGTCTGATTTTGTGGTCTGGTCCAGTACTTTTGGTCGAACTTAATTGGCTGTTAGAGGCTAGCAAGCCATTGTTCTTGGTTATTTCAGCTTCACCAAATAGACTTGTAAATCCCCGCCCTTTTCCAAGGGTTTTCATAGGTGAAGGACCTAATTCATCTTCATCTCGATCCTCTTCTTCATCTTCTTCATCGTCGTATTCTTCTTCATCGAATATACCTTTTGTCGGGTTTGTGATATAATTGTTACTTCCACTTTGTATATCATCTAATGGTTCTTCACTCTGAGATGCTGATCTAGTTTGATTCTGATTTTGAGCTTGACCTCTTTTCCGTATTGGTAATTTCTCTTTTAAAGGCGTATCCTCAACTTGTTCACCTTTTAATCTTTTTCTCGCTCTTGTTCTAGGTGTTATTTCGTTTAGTAATCCACCATTTCTCTCTTTTACTTTCCTCAATGAATTAGCTTCTAAAACTTCTTTCAATTTCTTCGGACTTGATGCATGTATGAATGGTGACGAAAATGATTTTTCCCTGTTGATAACATCAGGTTTAGAAGATGAAGATAGGAAAGGTGATTTAGCGGGTGAAGAAGAGGAGGCTATCGTAAATGGATTAACTGGATTAGGATCATGTATAGGTCCAATATATCCTTTTGACTTTTTAGGTGTACTGAACAACGTCCTAGATATTGTATTGCTATTGTGATAGATTGTAGTAGGTAGAGGTAGAGGATGCGATGGAGATGAATCATTAGATAACATTGATTTTGATGCTTTTCTTTTCAATGATCTTCCCCCTTCTAAATCCTTTCCACCTGTATGTGTAGCATCATTATTTGAGCCATTACCATGACTTGTTCCATTCGATCTTGATGGTCCTGCTTGTGACTTACTACTAAAAGAAGTTCTGTAAGCTTTTCTGGCAGGTGGTGTGGGCGTTGTAGGGTATTCTGCTGAGGGTATGTTACTTGGTGTTGAGCGATATTGAGATGATGAGGAGGAGGAAGGTATAGCTGTTGATGAAGAAGGCGGTTGTAATGAACGTGATGAACTAGATAATTGCGATGATGCTGACGTTTGAGATTGGGAAGCAGCAGAAGAAGAAGAATTTTTAGATAGTTTACGATAAAGCGAGTATTGTGATGCTATGGGAACCAAACAAACAAAGAATTAGATTAATGCTTAGTCTAGCCTCCAAAATACGATAAAATGTGTTTTCTTTTCTTGAAACGGATTCGACCCAGTAAATCATGATACTCTCCTCCAGCTCCTACAGGATCATTCAGTAGCTCTTATACCTTACTCACCTATATTACCGGGATCTTTTTTGATATCATCTTTGGTTGGATTTCTTCCTTCTTTGGCTCGAAATGTTTTCTCCCATGTTTTGACAGCAGCTTTGACTGTTGCAAGATCCATCTTGGTAGGTGGACGTGATGTGACCGTGATCCCTCAGCCAGGATCTGATCCTCGCCTTTAATTTGACTTTTTGTGTCGAAAGGAAGGCTCAAGTAGAGCTTGTCAGTACATTTATTTCGGCAAAGAGGTATTTATAACTGGATTACATTTAAACCTACATTGTCCTTGCAACGCGTCTCTTGAGTCTCGCAAGTTGGACGATGCGTGATGATACTCTTACTACGATCACGATCATAAATCTAATCTATTTCAATCGTAATACTCAATACAGATTGCCGTAATCTCGGAGGATTGATTGGTTTTTAAATCCTAATGAGTATTTTGAACTATATACGGCCGGCAGCCTGATACATGAATAGCTTTTACCTTGGTGAGGCTGATATCCAAAAAACAAGTATCTAATCAATTTAATCGGATCGATCATAACTTTTTTGGGATCAAAAGATGACCTATATTACCTATTTTTTGCTTTTTTGCCGTGGATGAAATCAAGCGTACGTTATACGTTATCCCATAGATATTGGATACATCATATCTCATTCCTATCATCGTGAAACCGAAAACTGGATCGAATATAACACAATCGTATTTCTGGAACTAGCAAAGCATATTTGTTCAATTGCACATACACTTTATAATCACAAGGATTTTCATTCTCATTTGGCGAGAATTATAAATAAACCTAGAATTTATTCACGATGAGACCTACAACATCAATACTTCCTTTACTATCGGCACGATCTACTATACCTTACACCTTGAATGGTTATAGATATATATCTACATCTTTAGTAAGATTAACATCACCTTTAAATCCAATAGAAACTTCAACAGAACCAGCAAAAGTACCTTATAAACATGTAGCCAATCCAAAATTCATTACAGATAGACCAGTTAAATTAACACATAAACCTGTTTTCCCTGCACCACATAATCCATTTGCACCTCCACCTGAACAAAAACAATATAATGAATTAACATTAAGATTATTGAGAAGAGTTAATAAATTATTAGGTTATAATAGAAGAAGAAGAACTACAGCCAGAGAATCAGGTAGAATGATGAAAGGTATTGTTGAAGCTGTAGAAAATGATGCTGCTTTTTGGTATGGAGGTGAGTTGATATTCAAGCTTCATTGAATGTGTTTTGAAGAATATCGTAAACTAATGTTCGCTTTTCGTAGAATGCGATTTACCAAGAACTTTCCATACATTCTTCACTATACATTATTTATATGTATTAATAACTTTAGTTAGATTAAGATCATTACCAAATTATATTGCTAATCCATTATCACCTTTACCACAATCTGCTTATCCTGGATTACCCGGTACAACTACACCTATAACAAGACCAAGTATAATAGATACATTAGATAATTTTGGATGTTATTTTTCAAGAGTTAAACAACATGATTATAGATATCAACAAACTTTATTAACACATTTTTTTAATATTGTTGAAAATGAAATTAGATTAATGTTAGGTGTTGAAATTACAAGAGAAACTGAAACAATGAAACGTTTAAGAGAATATCAAGAAAGAGGTAATTTTGCAAGAATGTCTTTAGATTATGTTTTAGGTTTAACAAAATCTGATGATAAAAAAGATAATGAAATTTCTGATAGTGAATTATCAAGTTTTATTTGGAGATTTATTTTCGCAAGAAGAGGTACAGGCAAAAATTTACAAGGTGAATTAGTTTATCCACAAAATGAATCAATGAAAAAAGGTAAAGAATTAGAAATGTCTGAACAAATTGAACAAATCGTTAAATTCGTAAGAAGAGAATTACAAAGGTTAGATCAAATTTCAGATAGAGATGTTATAGCTGGTAACGTTGGTATGTTTGGTCCAGTAAGGCAGTAAATTGGATAGGTCGGAAGTTAATCAGAATATATTATATTTATGACTTCATGCATTATAACTATATTATTTTCCGATTTGTACCACGCTAACAGTGTATCAGCGGTTGCAACGCATTCCTCAAGATCCGATAATCAAGATATATCGAATGATGCATTGTTATGTGGTTTTTGGGCATTATGAATTGGATATTACCATTAGTTGTGTGTATATGTAAGTTTGATCATGTTATGTAAAGAAACATTGTAAGGTGTTCCGACCGATGAACGTAAGGACAACGAGAACAGGGAAATTCATCTATAATCTCCTTTTATCTGCTTCTCTTAAGCTTTATTCTTGATCTCCAAATTTTCCAGTCTCACAACTTCTCCATCATCTGCGATAATTTTGTATCGAACTAGCGAAAGTTAGGTAGACGATCGATGTCAGCTTGTGCTGAGCCAGATTGACCTTGCAAACATCGACTCATCGGCCAACCATTCTGGGTATAAGTTTTTGACTGGAAGTCCCCTCACTCACCAATTCGCCATGCGCCTTGTTCTTGGGGTCGTATAGATGTGAAGTATACTGTTCCTGCACCTAAAGTAGGGTTGTAAAGTTATCAGCTGTTGTGGCGGGTGTTCACTTGTCAGCTGAGACTTACCTTTATCTCCTTTGACTCTAGCACTTAAGTCTACTCTACCTTGCATCAAGTTGATCTATGAGAGGCATACGGGTCAGCTGAGTACGAGAAACTCTACAGTTCAGCTTACGGTACCAGAGATCCAAGGTTGGCCTAAAGCTATTGATTATAAAGGAGGTCTATCAGCCATCTGACGAAGCTCTGATTGCGAAACGAAGCATATGATGTGACCTACCCCACCAGTTTTCCACTAATCTCACGTTCTCGCCTAACACAGCTATCACTTCTTTCGAGTTTCGCAACTGGAAAGTCACTTGTCGAAGTACCGACGAGGAAAGACGTTCTGTGAAGAAAGCAGAAAAATTGAAAATCAATATCTGATAACGAAGTGTACACGAATTCGTCATTTCTTGACCTGTCAGACGACAAGTAGCATCACCAAGCATAGAGGTACTGTCTGCAGTATCCTATGGTAAAAGTGAGCAAGACACAGACTTACCTGCATTAGTAGCATGCAGCAAGAACAAACCCCATCCTAATCCTAGTAAGCCTAAAGCAATGACTGATTATAGATTCAGAGCGTTAGCTACAGCATCTTTCTTGGTTTAACAGTGATCCTGCTCGCTCACCATAAGGTAATTTAGTCTGTTTTATGGATAACCCATAGTCAGCAAAATTATAACCAGATGAACAAGTAACACCATGAGCTTACAGTAATCTTTGGTAAATCCCTATCACCGGGTCTTTCGTAGATCAATCTAGGTCTACTTGGACCACTAAAAGCTTCTTCTTTATCTTTTGATGCACTAGAAGATTCGCCCTCTTTGGATTTCGTAAATGTTGTTGTAGTTTTACGTTGAAATCCTGATGTAGGAGGTGGCATACCCCTTGAAGTTTCAGGTGAATCATATGTAGTTCTAGGATGTGATTTTGATGAAAATACCGTTGGTTCAGATTGAGTTTGAGGTTTTGCTGTTGTTGTAGTATTCGTTGAATTCAATCGAACCAATAGGCTTATCGGGGATATACGTGATGGGAACGAAAGGGATTGTGATAATGGACGTATAGCTCGAATGGGTATCATTGATCTCATTTTGTTAATTCTCCTTTTGAAGGGTTTTTTTCGCTTTGTTTTCAAGTAAGGTGGGTGAGTCTTTTACTTTTAATTGTTGCAGATTGGATCCCCTATCCAGCTCGTGAATGGCTGCTGAAAGTCTCCAGAGTAGATTTGATCTGACCAGTGATCACAAACGTTGAATGTAAATTATCTATCGATGATAATAGGTTAACTTTTAACATGATGATGATAGGCGATTATACCCGGTTGATCATCAACCATACACAACCGGTCATAAGCTAATAAGCTAATATTTCGGCTTTGTACGTATCTGAGTAACCCATTTAAGGTGTATGCCTCTACGCGCCTCAGTTGGGAAAATCAAAAAAAGTTGAAGATGCATTTTATGACCACCAACATTACCATTACCATTTCGCTCCAACGTAAGGTAACGAACGGTTCAACGCATATTTACATATTTACATATTTACAATAGTCAAGTCTTCCTTTTCTCGAGTATAGTCATAACCAAAAAATAGACATATTCAGTCAAAATGAGTGCCAAGGATTTCGAATTACAACCTATCGGTAAGCTTAGTTTCGTAACGTATGCCGATCAAGGTGACAAAAGCTGATGTACCGTTGTATTCTAGACCTTCCTAAAGATCTTGCTGAAGAGCTCGAACTTGGTACGTCAAACAAGTCACTTCCTCGATAATGATTCGCGTAGCTGACCCTAAGAATGAATCTTCACAGAGGAGGGAAACAAAAACGTCAGACAAAACAGATTCTACGTTCAAGAAACAGATGCTTATTTGAAACACCTAAGACCGTTAGCTAAGAAAGTTGATCAATTCTGGTTAACCGCTTTCGTATGTCATGCGAATAATCTCACAAAACCACGCGTTCTTGATTATACATGCTTATTAATGCTTTAATATAGCTTAACCATACTCAAATTGCTGCTACTGCTACATCTAAAGAAGATCAACATGCTTTATCTTTCCTTGAAGATGTAGAATTAGTACAAGATGAAAATGATTTTAGACCTTTCGAATTGAAATTCGTAAGTTGAAAAGATGGGCAGAGGCGACAGGAGGGAGAGGAGGTGAGGTGAGAGAGAGGGGAAGAGATTGATGATCAATCTGATTTCGTTATGCTAATGATATCTTGACATTTTAGCATTTCAAAGAAAACCCATATTTCACCAATACTGTATTATCAAAGAAATATTCATTACCAAAAGGTGTTGAACCTGCACCAAAAGATGGAAGTATAACTGATGAATTAAGGAAATTCGAAGGTAATGAAGATCTCGTCGGTGAAGTAAGCTTCAGTTCATCTTCTTCCTCTATAATTTGCTCTTTGTGGAGGATTAAGCTGACTGTTATACGATAATTTAATAGAGTTTCAAAATTGAATGGAAATCTGATGAAGTAAATTTACCTAAAAAACAACCCAGAGTAGTTCAAGGACATGATCATGATCACAGTGATCCAAATCATGTACACCACGATGATGAATCTGATTCAGGTTTTGAAGGTGATTTAGGATCTTTCTTTATTCTCTTCGAACAAGCTGAAGATATCTTACAAGTAAGTCATCACCTTTTTTCTTCGTCGATTCAATCATCAGGACTATAATATTCATGACAAAACATCCCGTTGTCTTTACACAAAAAGTACTGATGATATTATTATCTTTTTCGTTCAGGTCGGTGATGCTCTCAGATCAGATTTATTACCAGATGCATTTGCATATTTCGAAGATAGAGGAGAAAATTCTGCAGGTGGTGAATTTGGCGATTTTGATGACGAAGATGATGATGATGAATTAGATGAAGAAAGTGATGATGATGATGAAGCTGAAATTGATTTAGAAGAAGAAGAAGTACCAAAGAAAAAGAGAAAGGTCGGTAAGAAATAGATTTATAGCATTGGGGAAGTCGATGAAGTGTACTTCATATTGTTTAAAGAAATGGAATTTATCACCATATTTAGCTTAATCATATTACCCAAATTACGGAAAAGTTATTTGCTCGTTTCTGACTAGTATCTACTGTCGTAAAATATAACAGATAATATGTATAAGAAAATGCATAATGTCATGAAATCGGCTAACACAGATTACATCGTCTTCCCCTTCGTCTATCGAGCAGTCATGTTGGATCTGTTGATTGAAGGGTTGTATAATCAGCACAACCTTCAGCATATACACGAAGAAAAGGAATTAAAGTGAAATGATAGAGTAAGAACAACCCCCAACGTACCTATTCAAGTAAGCTACTTTATGTCTTTCTTCTAACCATTTAAATACATCAGATTGACCTTCTAAAACATTTAAGATTTCTTTTGAAATTCTTTGATCTCTTGGTTGACCACCTTTTCTACCTTTTTCTGAAGCTTTTAATAACCACGCTATACCTTGTCTTGTTCTTTGTCTTTCTGTTAATGCTCTAGGTGTTAATATTGTTTTTGCAGATTTTCTCATTGACAATACTTTGATTGATGGTGATGATAATATTATAGCTTGTTTTAATAATGGTTGAGGTGATAAGTTGGTTGATTGATGTCTAAATCAATGCCGATATGATATGATATGATATATATATATAGTCAGTTATTTATTCGGTCACAATAAGCTTTTTCCCAAGTAATGCTAAAGAGTGTACATAACGAGAGAGTTACATTCATCGATAAGAGGTAAAAGTCTGTCCAAATCTGATTGAGGGGTTTTCAAGAATTGGTCATCGAGGTAGTATACTCACAGCATTGATAATATCCTACTAGTCATTTTCTGAGCATCATCTTTCTTACCATCTTTCATCAAGCAATTTGTGAATAAATCTAAAGTAGGATCGACTATTGGTGGTATAGAATGAACACCATATCCTCTTGAAGAGCCTTGTGCGATATCTGTTGGTGGTGATGTTAAGAATGCAGAGGAACCGGAAGGCAATGTTGATGAAGAAGAAGAAGTGGAAGTAGAAGATGAAGCTAATAAATCACGAAGTGGTGAAAATCCACCTTGTTGGGTAGAAGCTGTAGCTGGTTCAGCAAGTTGCTTGACTGATGAAGCAAACGTTCGTCTGACTGTTGATATAGGTGTTCGTAGTGACATATCTGCTATATGTTGATAGGGTTGATTATATGACAAAATTGAAATATTGGAATAGGCATCATATATATCTTGAATTTGTTGGTCGTCGAATAAGTTTGTGACTTTTGGGTTGTTTCGTAAAATTCCCTGATATACACCACCAAGAGCTGAATTCCCACGGTTGAACCTGAAAAAGTTGAAAATGCAACCGTGCAGAATCATGTCCACTTTTAATTTCTTAAATATTTTCGTACAACCATACACAACCATAAATTTGTTGCTATTTCTTATGTGCTATAAAACAGAAATAACTACTATTGACTAATATTCAAATCACTGTTCAGGTCATATAGTCCCTTGATAACCAACATGGCAAAACGAACTTCCGAAGCAGCAGATTTGCCAAATGCGAAATCAGCTGCAAAAGGTCAAGAAACAGCTCGTAAACCAGCTATAAAAGATGTAGATGAAGAAATGGGTGAATTTGAAGATAAATGGGAAGATGAATATGAGAGTGAAGGTGAAGTTGTAGATGCAGAAGCTGAAGGTGATGGTGAGTTTTCAACTGAGGAACGATTTTTTTCCCGTTATCAACGCTATGCGTTCCTTACAAACGACCATTGGTCATCCAACTTGCTGCCTGTTTGACTGCTTTGCGTTTTGGCCTGATTGACCATGAGATTGGGAAAAATAATTTCACAAGCAAGTCGATGAAGGCTAACTTGAACCTCTTAAAACCTCGCAGACGAGTTCACACCAGCACAAGAAGATTCGGCACCCCCTCCTGTACCAACAAAAACATATTTACCTGGAACAGCGATTGAATCAGATGAACATTTAGTACCAGATAATTCAGTTTATTTAGCATTACATTCATTATCATACGCTTGGCCTTGTTTATCATTTGATACATTAAAAGATACATTAGGATCAGATAGAGCAACATTCCCACATACAGCATGGATAGTTACAGGTACACAAGCTGGTGAAGTACCTGGACAAGGTAGTAAAGCAAAAGATGAAGTTGTTATAATGAAATTAGGTAATCTATCAAAAACTCAACATGATGATGATGATTCTGATGAAGATGATGATGAAGATCAAGATGGTAATGATGATGATGCAACATTAGATTTTTTAACTATACCACATATTGGTTCTGTAAATCGTATTAGAGCTGCTCCTTCCAATTCTAGTAGTGGTGGTGGATCATCATCAACAATACCTGATCCATATAATGTAGCGACATTTTCAGAAACTGGTAAAGTACATATATTTGATGTTAAACCATATATAGATAGTTTATCTGGAGATAATTCTAAAGTAAAATCGAAATTACCTATACATACAATAACGAATCATGGTAGATCAGAAGGATTTGCAATTGAATGGGGTAAAACTGGATTATTAACAGGTGATATTGATAAAAAAATTTATTTAACTACAATAACACCAAGTGGTTTCCAAACTTCAAATCAACCTTACTTGTCACATCAAAGTTCAATTGAAGATTTACAATGGTCACCTAACGAATCAACTGTTTTCGCTTCTGCTTCAGCAGATAAAACTGTAAGAGTTTGGGATATTAGAGCTAAAAATAGAAAATCTGTGGTTTCAATTAATGCACATAAAGAAGATGTTAATGTTATTTCTTGGAATAAACAAGTTGATTATTTATTAGTTTCAGGTGGTGATGATGGTGAATTAAACGTTTGGGATTTAAGAATGTTCGGTAAAGGGTGAGTTAAAAATTTGATTTCTATCAGATGGGTCTTCGATCTCTCAACTCATTATAATCAAAATTATGGAAGCTAACGAACACTCTCTTCCTTAGTCAACCAACACCAGTCGCTAATTTCTCATGGCATCAAGCACCGATAACATCAGTTGAATGGAATCCAAATGATTCATCAGTATTTGCTGCATCAGGTTCAGATGATCAATTAACTTTATGGGATTTATCTGTTGAACCTGATGAAGATGAATCACCAAATAATAACATTGTAAAATCAATTGATGGTTCAGAAATTCCAAATGTACCTTCACAATTATTATTTGTACATCAAGGTCAAAAAGATACAAAAGAAGTCCATTGGCACCCACAAATTCCTGGTATGGTTTTATCTACAGCATCAGATGGTTTCAACGTTTTCAAGACTATTTCTTGTTAGAAAAGTGCACAAAGATCAGCGTCTAAAAAAGAGGACAACTCTGCTGAACAAGATCATATAATGGAGCATAGAGCTTAATTGATTCGGACGATAGTACTTGGTACGATATGGATGAACACAATTCTAATCCAATATTCGTTTATGATCAAATTATAAAATCGAGAATCCTTGTACAGTAAGAAACTATATAGCTACTAATGATTTTTTCTAATGACATCCATATTGCATATTATATATATCCTTACTTTCCATTTTACTCACCGCTCAGTTGATTTCACCCTATGACCAGGGAATATGATATAGACTGAACACGATTTCTACATCAACACTGCTCTCTTGTCGTCTAAATTGGCATCCATCTTCCTCCAAGGTGGGGGAAACAAAACTTACAGCACCCGGGATTCCCAAGTGGTCCCCCACCTTGGTACTAACCGAGCGATAGGTAGCTTATGCTTCGCCGAGCAGACGAGAGGCGGCGTTTTCTACCTTCTATGGCCGTAGATGAAGACCAAAAGGTTGACTCATTTAGGTAGCTACGCCTTGCAACTGTGGAGTTGTATGTGAGAGTAGGATTTACTCGATAATTAGATTAGGAGCGCCACATACTTTTCTGACTGAGTTTCAATGAATGAGTTGAGTCCAATTATTGAAACATGCGTCCAGGATGAATAGGGCTTCGTAATTCTTGATCAATACTCCCCTCATTTATCACGAATATATTGAACAGGCAACCTTTAGAGGATCTCTGTTCGTATCAGATATCGTTATGTATATGTATCAACTATATGTTTATGGACTGAGCCTTGTTCCGTGAGCCTGACAAGTATTTTTTTGCATGATACGGCTACAATGCTGTCACTGCACTAAATGGCTCACGTGAACCAGCATCGCGCTCAGCGAGATGTTCCCAATGAGGAGGAAGACCATGATAGCGGTCTTCGTGGTCTGTGGACTTCAAATCCGTTACGAAGTTCAGTCGGACCAAATGATGACAAAGGACATTTAGGTCGACATTGTTTGCTATAAAGGATTATTGTGTGAAAAAGGGGTAATGCAATGTGCATCGTCTGCTGAAATTCGTGTCTTATTCTCACGTCATGGTCCTTTATGATACATGTAACCACGCGACGAAGCGCCTCCAGATCAAAAGAGCAAGGTGGACTCGATATTCAGCCAATCTACATGGTATACCATATAAAGAGCTCTGACTTGTAAGCCTCCAATTCGTCATTTCGATTCTCATATCTCTGCATATTTCACCTATAAAAGTAAGTGAGCGCCCAATCATTTTGATAAGTACGAGGAAAATCCCCCTTCCGGTAGCTGACCATCGAAAAATATAGGCTTTGATCAATGTCATCTACCGAAAGTCAAAGTCAACCGGTTTTAACATTACATGGTAATGTCCTAACTTATCATAACCTTAGGGATGATGAAGACGACAACTGTGTGTTTCTCGAATCTGCAGCGAATACCGCAAGCTCAGGATTATTTGGGACAAATCCAGGAGATATCAGTATCACGCTGTTCCTCAACAGAAACGACCCTATCATCGAAGATCTCACGCTTAGGTTTCAACCTACAGTAAACGCGAGCAGAATTTTGATGACGGATGAAGAAACTCCAAATTATATAGTTCAGTCAGATGACATGAGTCAAGCTGATTTAACATTGTACAATGACACTCTTACATTTGGCAATCAAACTTTCTCTTATGGTAACACATTGACCAAGGACTCTGGCAGAAGTCCAGACGAAAACGATTTTACAAACATATGTAAGGGTTCAATCGGAGTCGCATACATTCCTTATGGGTTTTCCAGAAATATGAATGGAACGCAGAAAGAGCAATTGGCGATATACAGGCCAGACGATGCGTCTGATCCGGGAATCTACCAAACAGCTCATAACTTCATGAAATATACGAATAAAGCGCATCAGGCTGAAATTGAAGAACTCAGTCTACTCGTAGTGTAAAAGAAATGATGAGGTTAGAGCTAGAAAAGAGGTAGATTATGTGATTATGTTGTAGTGCCACTTTCCGGAGATAGTTACGGAAATTCCCGCTTTTACACCATAGCCAGTTCCCAGCTGTTCGTGATGCATTGTTTCGTTTTGAACGTTATCTTAACTTTTTCTGAACATTTCAGTATTAACCTCGCATATCAATTCTTGACTATATTTCAATCACAACGATATTAATATACCAAGCATAATGACTTCTCTCACATCACCAGCACGATCATCCCTTTTATCTTTACGACCTTTGGCTAACTCCGTCCGACCCGCATGGTCAATACCTTGTATAGCATCTTCTTCATCAGTTTCAACAGTCTTACCTGTATCTCCAGTAGCACCAGTTGATCAATCATCCTCATCATCATCATCATCAATAATTTCGCCATCATGGACATCCATATTCCCTTCGTTCACACTTGAATCTATTTTAGAACTTATTCCACCTATAGTATGGGCAAGTGTACCTAAAAAGAAAACTTCACATAGTCGAAAATCAATGAGAAGTGCTAATAAAGGATTAAAGAATAAAACAAGTGAGTCTATAGTCGTATGCACTCAATGGAAAATATGCGTAATGCACAGCAGGGATGGCTGTGTATTCAAGAGCGGAATAAGGATAGAATGTTCCCCTTATCAGGCAAATCAAAGGGAAAACAACACTTCTCCAAGGCCACAAAGCTGATTTGTTATTATTTAATTAATCTGTAGACTTATCGCTATGTGAAGCATGCGGTTCAATCAAATTAACTCATCATGTTTGTCCAACATGTTATTCACAAATATCAAGAAGGTGAGCTCAACAACAGTCTCTATCCTACATTTAAGTATGTAAGCAGAGGTATTCAGCTGACATAATCATCCTTTTCTGAACCTGATTAGGTGGAAAAGAGAGGCTAGAGGAGAATATCCAGTAGCAGACATCGGAGAACCAATAAGTGGACAACAACAAAGTGCGCAACCATAGTAGTTTACATCATTCCAATGCATAGTCGACAATAAATCATGAAACCAGATCTGCGTTATTTCATTACAACAAATTACTCCTATTATACTTCAACTATAGTAAACGAATAAGCGACTATATTCAGTCTTAGCGTGGGATCACTATAAGTCAGGCTTTTCCACAACCATATGATTTGATCATTGTCCTTGACTTTGGTTTGGTTTTGGACTATTCCTAGCTTGTACTTGAGCGTTCTGTACACTAGGTGATCTAGCGAAATGCTGCTACAATGGACGATCGACTTCAGCTTCGTAGCTCATGTGCTAACAGAAAAGCTGACGGCTGACTTACAACGCCTTGCATACCCATTTGCGGTGTACCAGGATTACCTTGAGCTTGGACTGCTACTTGAGTTTGAGCTTGAGCCGCAGCTTGCATTTGAGCCTTTTAAGTTTTGTAAAGATCGATGTCAGCTAATAATACAGTGAAGCTGATTGCGATGAGGAACTTACATTTCTCAGCATTAATGCCCTTATCTGCTCTGGTGTAGCTGATTGACCACTTGCAGCTAACTGAGCTATAATCTGTTGCATAGCAGCTTCGTTGATTTGAGGAGCTTGAATCGGTACACCTTGATTTGGCTGTGGTATACTTTGACCCTGAGTTGGCGGTTGTCTACTTGTAGGTATAGGGCTTGACATTTGAGGTGAACCTTGACTACCTGCACTAGCGACTCTAAGATGCTGAGGTACGTTTCCGGAAGGTATACGTTGTTGATTTTGAGGTGAAGCTTGTGCTACTAGAGCAGGTGAAGAATTGTTTATATTGCCATCGGTTGGTATTGGTGTACCTTGTTGTGTATAAGGTGAACCTGCAGGCAATTGACCAGGTTGAGAATTAGGCGTATTACTCATTCTACTTTGAGCTTGAGCTTGCGCTTGTGCTTGTGCTTGAGCGTGAACTTGAGCCTGAGCCTGTTGAGCGGCACGCAATTGAGCTTGTTGTGCAGCTAATTGTTGTGCTTGTAGTAATTGCATTTGTTGCTGTACTTGAGGTGATTGATTTTGTCCTTGACCTTGACCTTGTTGTTGCTGCTGTTGCTGTTGCTGAGGTGGTCGAACGTTGCCTTGCCCGGGTGCATTATTGACATTTTGTCGGTTGACAGCATTTGCAGCTGCAACAGCGTTGAGTAATTGCTGTTGACTGGGCGCCATGTTAGGCATAGGTTGTCCGTTAGGTCCCATTCGTATAGGTGCATTAGGCGGAGGTCGCATCTGAGATTGCTGAGGTGGTGGTGGTTGTTGTTGTTGAGGATTAGGCTGTATCTGTTGACCTTGAGATTGTGGCTGACCGGGCTGAGGTATCTGTTGTTGCTGTTGAGGTTGTTGCTGCTGCGCTTGCGGTTGCTGACCTGATGCAGTCTGTTGCTGTTGAGCTTGATGAGCAGCTTGTTGTTGCTGCATCATTTGCTGACGCATTGCCATTTGCCTTTGTTGCTCTTGCATAGCTCGTTGTTGACGCTGCTGCATCGCTTGTACATCACGTTGATATTTGGTTTCGACCAGTTCCCATGGTGTGGAAATTGAAGACATCAGATAGCTGACGTGTGATTCGTGCACATTTATCACCTTTTTTGGCTGATCTTTGACTATATTGGGGGTCGATTGAGCAATCAGTAAGCGCGTCTTCTTTCCCAGTAAAACGCAGAATGTGCATTACTCACCACCTGTCTTTGATTTATTTGCCTCTCGCCTCCTGTTCATTCTCTTAGCTGCATCGTAGATCGCTTGATGTCTGATAGATTTCTTAGATCCTTCGTATTTAGGTTTAGCAGCTTGTCTATCTCTTTTCGACATGCCGGGAGGTGGTGGTGCACCATCAGGTAAAGGTGTCTGAGTTCCTGTTTCAGCATTAGCAGTTCCTGTCGCTGGAGTAGAAGTGTCGGTTGTACTATTTGCTGTAGTCACTGTTGGAGTAGGAAGAGCAGGTACTGAGATACCTGAAGTAGGGGTTTGTTGAGGCGGAGCAGCTGATTGTGGCGTTTGATTTCCTGGTCGACTGGTTGCAGCTGAAGAAGGTGGGATAGCGGATTGGGGAACAGAAGTGGAAGGAGGTATCGGTGCTGGTGTGGTTGTTGCTGATTGTGGTACTGCATTCGGTGTAGCAGTCGCTGTTGGAGCTGTAGGAGGAGCAGCACTTGGCGTCGGAGCTACAGAAGGAGCCGCAGTTTGAGCTTCGGCAGCTTTTTTGAGTTTATCTTTACCATCGCTGTAGTTGTAGTACCATCTTTCCCAACACTCATATGCTGATCGTCTTTCTGTAGGAATAGTGACCTTTTCAGAATTGAAGCAATCAGCTATAAGCTGCCAATGGAATGGATATGTTGAGACTAGTTTCAATAAATGATCGTCTTCATCTTGACTCCATACTAGCTGAGCCCGAAGATGTTGAGAGGGTGGTTTGGTTTGTTCAGGTGGCCTCATTGAATCTAAAGGTCGTATGCCTCTTCCATAGAACACACTTGAAGTGGCTGCAACAACTGTTGAGCTAACATCTGTTGATCCCTTTGGATCCTCGAAATAAGGTCCTTCATGTATATCCCATACTCCATCTGGAGCATTCTTAGCCGGTTGCAGAGTAGATACCAGTATAGGTCGAATGTCCATTATACGTGATGTATGAGCTATACGATGACTAGTCGTTTGGCCTTCATCGAGACGTCGAGATATCTTTTCCTCTTCAGGTGGTGCAGGACCCTGATATACCGCTAAGTCAGGGAAAAGATCGACAAGCGAAGGTGGTGTTTGAGATTCAGCAGTCTCTTCTGTAGCAGTAGAAATTGCTGTGAGTTGGGGTAAGGAATCAAGGTCAACAGTGGTGGAGGTGAAAGAGAGGTCTAATAATGGTTTTCGAGCAGCTACTAATTCTTCAACATTGGCAAATCGTTTATTTATTACCAAACCGTTCGGTAACACTGTGTCACGACGCACTTCCGAAGCATCTCGATCGTTGTCATCCGCGTTATCGATATCTAAGCCACATAATCAGCGATAGAGGAGCGAAAGCGAATGAAGGAGGTACTCACCATCCAATCCTACAACGTCCTCTCCAACATCCTCTGCTTCACCATCGGCATCTTGCTCACCATCAGCATCCTCTTCCTCGCCATCCGCGTCGGCAGTCCCTCCATCATCGACCTCTCCATCCGCATCTTCTTCGCCCTCTGCATCGACTTCTTGGTCCATCGCCACATCTTCCTTCTCCTTCTTCACTTCGTCTTCTCTCTTTTGTTCTTGATCTACTTTCATCTCTTCTATCGTCTCTAGTACCTCTGCACTAGCGACGCCTTCTTCCGCATGTAGGTCCTCTTCCCGCCCAACTAACATTTCAACATCATCGTCTTCTGCTGAAGCATTCTGTATATGATTATTATCTTCCGCATCATTACTTTGTTGAGGTACATCGATCTGTACACGGCTTCCAGGATGTCCAGGTATAGGCTGATCTTTTGATTTCCCCCAACCTCTCTGTCCCACCATCAACTGAGTTTTTTCGATGTCTGTCGATAAATGCCATTCTACAACTTGATAAGCGAATTCTCTAGCTTGAACGATTTTCCATTTCCTTTCTTCATTAAAATCAACTCTCATCCATTCCATTTCTTCCAATAAAAAATCCCAATGTGATTTTGGGACAGGTGGATTCCTTAATTTTTTAGGTTGTCTCAAACTCCATCTACCCTGATCTTTTTTAGTTTCAATTCTCTCCATTGTTCTAACATGTCTCATTTCATTTAAAGCGATTTTCCAATCATTTGTTAAAACACATTTACTTGATTTGGTTAATGAACCACTTAACGGATTTAATGTAAATGATGCTTGTAATTGATATAGGTCAACTTGTTGATCATTTAATTTCATTTTTTTCCTTGCTGGACCGCTACGACTCTGATTATTACCATTAGCGTAAGAGCGTGATTGAGGTGGTAAAGGCGGTAATTTAGGTAACTGTGATGTATAATCCGTTTCTAGTGGCATCAAGATTTTGGGTGTCGTTCCAGGTACTTCTGCAGGTCTATAATTATCAGCCGGTATCCATTCTGGTATTTCCACTTTAGGAGGAGGAGCGAAAGATGTTGTAGGCATCAAACGTGGTCGAGGCTGTATTTCATCCAAAGATACTCCTATCTGCGGTTCATTCTCGTTCGGAGGCGGCGATGGAGACAGCAGCAAGGGAACAAATGGTTTCTGCGCTCTAGGTGATTTGATAGTTGTTGATGATCCTCCCAATTCTGTACTTGAGGGAGATTTCAGATCTTGAGAGGATATCGTAGATGTCGTTGCCGCTAGTTGCCTAGAACTACTGGGCTCATCGGGAAATACTGTCGATGTTGCAGGAGGCGAAATTGATGGTAAGGTAGGCAAGTCCAGACTTGTTATACCAGACCTATAATGGGTGTAAGTACGTCGAGTCATTCATGATGGATAGAGGACGGTACAAACCCTTTTCCCAGCTGATAACGCTCTTTCCACTGACTGAACCCTTCTTCTACCGTCTGACTATCTAACTCTCCTTCTCCTTCTATGGGTGGGAAATTCTTTGTACCATTTCGTCGTGGTTCGAGCATCAGATAAAGCTCTTTGAGAGAATCGGCATGTCTCGGTACAAGTTCGCTATGTGTATCTTTAAACATCAGTACCATTGCACACTTTATATAGCAAGTGGCATTTCACTAACTCAATTTCATTTTGACGAGTTTGGATAGCTTCGAAAACCGCACTACGTAGTTGTAAAGACTGATATTTACAGATAAGGTTAGTTGGATTTTCTGAGGAGATGACGAGGAGGAGGATTATGTACGTACTGAGACTGCTGAGTCCATTTTAGGTCTTTTCGCACCCTTTCTTCGCAGATATTGATATTAGTCGGAATATGGCCCTTGCAAGGGCGAAATAAAGTGGGGTTAACCCTTATATAAGAGTTTTAATGGTGCAAGAAATAGATAAAGATCAAAAGTAAACATTACAGAAACCTTTGAAGAGGAATACCATCAAAATAAGTAGGCGCGAGAAGCTGTTCCTGGGAATAATAGGCAGGCGTTTAATCTGATTACGTTATGTCGCGTCAAAGATGTGGAGTCTCCAAATTAAGAGTCTTATTGTTCTTTTGTATTTGTGCAATAAAAGTATAAAAGTTATAAAAAAATCCTTTTGTTCGCTCTTTTCGATTTATTCTATACAAATATTTTATGAAAGTACCCTACTCCAACTCATCTAGCATGAGTCGTTGATCCAAATTATATATCCACTGAATTGCTCTTTTTCATCTTCTTAATATTGGTAACATCATCGTTAAAGCAGATAACATCAGCAAGATGAGCGATCCATCTTTACTTGCTACACCTGTGCCATCTCTTTCATCTTCACCTACACCTTCACCAGAGGTATCGAGATTACCTACTCCTACACCTAACGGCGATCTTTCACCCCATAATCCGTCCATCTCATATTCTTCTGCTCACTCTTCTTCACCTACACCTTCTTTAGCTGCATCAGATATGACAGCTTCGACACCTCGAGCGGGATCACCTTCACCGGAATTTGTCACTATGCCTAAAACAGATCAATATGATCCAAGAGGTACTATACCGAACACTCTACTTGCTGTAGCCGTCATATCAGCTGTCTTAGGTGGTATAACAGCAACATCACTTGCCTTAGCTTCTAGACAGGTCTTAGATCACTTTGCGGGTAGTTGGGCAAGACCTCAATTAGGTATTTATTTAGCTGCCATAGCAACTTTCCATTTATTCGAATTTTATACTACAGCTGGTTGGAACCCATTGAAAGTCTCTGTAGATGGTGAGTTGTTTGCTATTCCAACTTCCTTGGTAACTTTCAGTTGACCTGATTTCTCATATTGTAGCTTTCCTACTCAATAATACCAAACAATATCATATAGCCCATGCTATGGGCTTACTGGAATACTTCATTGCGTCTTACTTCTTTCCTTCGAGGTTTGATTCCAAGAGAAACTCCTTCCCTTTACTCGCTATAAGTATGTTAGCTTTTTTTCCCCTCAAGAAACGGATGGAATAAAGCTGATTTGTTTATCGGTATTGTAAAGTTACTGTTGTCATGGTAGCTGCGCAAGGTGTCAGATCATTAGCCATGATTCAAGCTGCTCAATCTTTCTCGCATATTGTGAAAAGCAAGAAACATGACGATCATACTCTCGTAACTCACGGCCTCTACTCGTAAGCCCAAGGGATTTCTCTCTGTAATGCGCAAATTTTGCAGCTGACAAATTTATTGTTAGATGGTCACGACATCCTTCGTATACTGGATTTTTCTATTGGGCCGTCTTTTCTCAGCTTCTTTTAGGAAACGTAGTCACTTCACTCGGATTTGTAATTGTCTTGAGTAGATTCTTCTCAGCCCGAATAATCGGTAAGTCAGCTTTCCCAAAGTTGGCAAACCCCGCCTTATCCAGTTCCAAGCTAATACATCATCAATTTCAGACGAAGAGAAATGGCTAGTCAAATTCTTTGGCGACGAATACGTTCAATATAGAAAACGGGTTGGAACCAAACTTCCATTCTTCTTCTCGCCGGCATAAAACACAACCTGTTCCATGTGTAATCAATCTGAAAACTCACTACAGACCTCAAGTTTTACGCAGATCCTACCATTATCGCTGTTATATTTAGTCAAATTGCATAAAAGAAGATGTTAACGCATGTTCTATAGATGCGTTCTGTTATAAGTCATAGGTCGGAACATGTATTGCTTGCATTAAGTGAGATAGGTCAAACCCCTTTCTGTGTGTTCATAAATTCATTGCATCTCATCACCATCAAAGGTCCACATCTCATTATTGGTTATCTCATCAATTTTCGTCACTTTCTTGACCGAAATAACCAATAGGCATTTCAGTTCCACAAGATTCACATCTATTTAAACCTTTTGTAGTGTCCACATCTTGTAATTTAATCCTATTTTTGAACTGTTTAGGTTCAAAATATAATTTCCATAAACTGGGAATATTCTTGTTTCATTCCTGCCACTTTAATGTTCTCCAATCTATTTTCGTATTTCTGTTTTTGGATTGATTGACAACATTTTGACAGAATTCCGTATCCTGATCTGACATGAATCCATCTGGCTCGGAAAATTGTGAGAATTCCCATGTTGTTCGATCTCTCTTAGCTTCCTTTAGCATTTGGCATCAGTACATACAACGGTTTGAGAAAAATTAGCAATTGATAATGATGCTGATAACGCGAATGGTACCGTACCTGCATATGGATCACTTTTCGACGAGATGAAAAAGGATCCAGCTAAAATGGAACGTCTCATTCCAATAAATATCATGTTGACGAAGTTGTCCAAACCTAAGAACTTCTGTTGGAAGTCAATATTTAGGGAAGAAGCTGTAGTAGATGGTCATATAAAAGAAAAAGAATTGATTTTTGGTTCATCTAAGAATACCAAATATTTACCATCTTCATCAGAAGCTCGCGAATCAAGTCATACAGTTAAAGATGATGATGATGATGATGATGATGATGATGATGATGATGATGGGAGATATATACCAGAATCAGTTGTACACCATTATGTTGATATTGGAACATTAATATTACCATGTTATGGAACATTGAATAGAATCGAATTTGATCATGGTGATTTACGTGGAGCAATTTATGCTCATGGAAAAAATGATGAACCTGATTCGATAAGTACAGCAAGAATACATGAAAGGTTAGAATATTTCATTCAAATCATTAAAAATTCACATCCTGAATTATTTGATGAAGAATTTAGGAAGAAATTGAGTGAGAAAGAATTGAACAGAAGATGTAACACTACTTGGGAATTTTCACAATTCAGTTTTGAAGATGAAGAACCTTTAAAGCCTGAAGATAGAAATTTAGATAAACAAATCAACGAAAATGGTAAATCTGCTAAGAAGAAAAATAACGACAATGACGATAACGAACATAACGATGACGACGAAGACGAGGGGAATGATGATGAAGATGATGACGACTTCGATGGACAAGATTGGGAATCAGTCAATCAAAAAATGATTGAATTATGGTTCAAGAAATATCAACCTAAAGAGATTGAAGGTAGAGTAACTTTACACAATGTTAAAGGTAAAGATTTAGATGATTGTGCTGCATGTGGTCAATCTATGCCTAATTGCGATTTGTAGATAAGGACATCATAATCAGAGTTGGAAGATTTAGATAAATCCAATGAATAGATCAATAGATAAAGAAAACTTTGATATCCCCCTACGATGAAAGTCTCAACAAATACACCCTGAGCGGACAAGCTAGTTACATCTCTATATCAGTACCACACGTCAAGAGAATCCGTTAATTAGATCTCTTTGTGTTTAGAATTGGCCACAATATGCATAAGGGTGAATTTGCATAACTATGGTAAAATGATAAATGTATCTGTTGGCTACCCAGGTGAAACAACTGATGATTATCACAAATATAATTCTTTGGATCATGAAATCGTGTTACTTCATTCGATGCTGTTATATCCCAACAATAAAAAAACATTTTATGATTATTTCGGGTTGGGGTTTCGTGTAAGACTATCACTACCTGAAATATAATTTGTTCCCCCTTGAGTTGTTGAACCTGTTGGTAAGTAGAGATACTTCTTTTTCCAATCTTCATCATTACCATCCGAAGAGATACCGTGTTTTGCCCCATAAGTCGTATATGGTTTAGCCCAAGAATTTGAAGAATTACTTCCATTTTTAGAAGTGTTAGCTTTAGAACTAATTCAGCCGTCAAATTAGAGAGAAGATTAGTTCAGATCCAAGAAATTAAGGTATTGAATGCATCAGTCCCACTTTTGTAGACTTATATCGAGAGATGATGTTCCGATTACTTACGATTCCGACATCGTTATTATTTGTTGTTTAACTTGACTGGTTATTGAGAGATCTATGTGTGATTGATGGTCAGAGACAAAATATGGAAATTACCTTAGATGGCATACTTTATATAATGTATTTTTCGTGATAGGACATGGTCTTAGCACGGTAATGCTGTTGAGTCTTGGTCTTGAGAAAGGTTAATAAGATTGCATCATTTTCCTCACGGATAAAAGGATGTAGAAGGTGTACCCACACATCCAACAGATAGGTTTAAACGGGAAAATTTTACCTCCTTTCATGTTAGTGATCGAAACCTGCACGAGAAGACATCACTAATATCACTATTCTCACCTTCTTCCTTCGTAATACGTCATAAATGAAAGTGCTTCATAGGATAAGAGCCTTTTTACGTGTTTGGGTTTCCGTGCAATATGGATGACGAATAGTCGCAAAAAGGTGAGTCAAATTTATCAAGAGCCGTACTTGTAGCGCCTTCTCCTTCTTCTCGAAGAAGCCCATTCATTTTTAATTTTCCGTGCATATCGGATTTGAATCCCTCTTTTGAACCAATGGCTTTCTCTTGAAGAAGAATGCGATTGCTTAGATGCAGAAGCACAAGGTGAATTACCCATTGGATTAAGGGTCTGATTATTATCGATACATGCTTCAGCTTCATGATATGCTGTGTTTATTCTTCTGACCATCCGAATTATATTCCGTTTGTTCTAATCCGTAACTATTGTATTGTATCTAAAGTTGACCAGAATTGGCTTTTTGAAACATTTCCATCGCGTCCTAATATAGATAATGAAAATGGAATGAGCAAATTACCGGTTTATGTATGGCTCACATGTTGTTCGAATCTATATGAGTTCGAAAAACTTACCTTTGGATCTACACCAGCTTTCTGTAATTCTGTCATTAACTATTCATCGCATAATCTTCAGCTGGAATATCTTGCAAAATGCTGTCGAATTCGTCGTTGTCGTTTTTACTTACGGTCTGAGCAGCTGCTCTCAAATCACTATCCATAGCCATCTTAGCCATTTGAGTCATTGAAGGTTGTTTTGTAGTATCGAAGCCTACATATTCACCAAATTCCACTTTTATCAGCTGCTGCACTCATGCTAGTTGATCATTTCTTTCAATTGAAATTTCGCTAATATTCATAAAACTCACCTTTTTGCTTCATGACTTCACCTAAAGCCATGATAGCATTTATAGCCCCTTCGTGATTTTTGACTTTATCCTGAAAAGCTTTAAATGCTGGATCTTCAAGTGGATTTTTAGGTGTTTCAGAAGCTAATATTCTAGGTGTAGTACTCAAGAATCGACGTGCTGCTGGAAGGGGTCGAGCCGAGGTTGCTCGAAGGGTTGAACAGGTAAGAGATCTGACGGAACGCATTTTGATCGACTTATTACTGGTGCTCTTAGTTTGGTGGGAATGTATAGATATAGAATGCAAGGTAACACCAAGTCATAAACAGTTATGGTCATAGGTTTTTGGGATAAATCAATTATTGTAGAGATCTTTCACTTGTATGCGGTCATAGATCGTTTAGTTAAGATCTTTCCAACTTTTATCGCCCGAACTCCGATTAGTTACGTAATCTGGCGTTATCATGATCAAGTCGCAGCGATAAATTGCGTAGTTTTGCCGCTTATTAGTTGACTGATAAAGTTGTCAATAACAAATATAGAGGGGTTCTTCCTTTCCTATCTGCTTCTTGCCATCTCTGAATACTGATAAGAGAGCTGACAAATCTGACGGGAAAGTTATACATATCAAAGCAAGATGTCCTCACCTTGTACTCTTACGTTAGAGGATGGAACACATTACGATTTATCACCTTTATCATCAGCAAAATCAGATTATATAGCTCAAGTTGGAGAAACAAGTTACAATTTGAATATATGTAGAGGTGTAGTAGGTGAATTACATGCTGTAGAAGACCCAGATACTGTAGGTGGATATGTAAGGAAAGATGATGGTGATTTTGTATTGGGGTAAGTACGGTCCTTGTCTATATCCACTCATCCGATTAGAAGGAAATAATATAGTCCTGATATGTTATATTCTATCTCTGATTTAGTCGAGTACATACGAATCTAACAATGTCACCAATGACCAATGAACCTATGTATGTGATCACAGATGGATCAGCTTGTCCCTTGAATCCTGATGCAAAAGCGTCAACAGCTATCAGGGTGAGTTATCAATGTATCTATTCTCCTTTGTACAGTTTATACTAACTATGTAACATGTCATTATAGTTTATATGCAGTCCGTCAGATTTCAATGCAGGTAAACCAGTTCTAGTAGCTACTTTACCACCGCAAGATCCATGTCATTTTTACTTTGAATGGAGATCTCATGTAGCATGTCCAACAAATCCTAAATCGAGTTTGGAATCAGGTCATTATATAGTATTTGGAGCTATGTAAGTTTTTCTCTGTTAATTCAGCTGATATATATAATCTGAACGGACAAAGCTTTTTCATTCTGACATTATGATTAATAGACTGGCAATAGCGATATTTACATGGTTTGGTGGACATACATTATATAATCGATTTTACTTGAAACGTACAGGATTATCACAATTCCCCTTACCTTCATCACTATCATTACCTAAAATCAAACTACCTAGTATTGGTAAATCGTCTCAATCTGGCTCCGGTTCAGGCTCAGGCAGTGGACCGAAATGGGGATCATGGAGAAGACGTAGTCATAGATCAAATGGATATATAGGTATAAGAGCCGATGAAGATGATGAAGAAGAAGGTTTCGCAGCTAGATTTAGTTTAGATGATGACGATTTAGATAATGATGCTGAAGATTTAACAAGTACGAATGGTTTAGGTAATGAAACTAATGCTTGGAGAAATCAATCAAATGGAGGAGTAGCAACAGGAGATGTAAATAATAAAGGTAAAAATGTTCCTTTACATCAAGGTTTAGTAGATATATAAAACCATAATCTGTTGTACCACTATCTAATGTAATCACATACAATACTTACAAGCGTAAGAAAGCTGGTTCCCATTGATCCTGTTAACATCCATATAGGTTTGCATGCATGAGAAAGCTGAAATATCGTTGCTATTCAGAGTGTAAACCAAGTCTACTGTAGCAGTGCATGCAGTGCCACAAACGGAAATAAGCTGTACGGTGGTGTACTTGAATGATGTATCTCCGTTCTGTTCATTGGTTCATTCCATAGTGCCACTGTAGATTATTATATTATTATATTATTATTCTTCCGTTCCTCGACATACAATTATCGTTAACAATCTAAGAATCGACCATTCACGATCTATGCTTTTCATCATTTCGCCTATATTTTATTGTTGTTATTTGGACTATACAACATAGCTGCATAGTCAGCCTATAATACTGGTTATCATATTTCACTTTATCTATACCTAATTTACCACCGATAAATATTCGACAAAATGATCAGAAATCTACGACCATTACTTCGAAATGCACCTTCATCTTCAAAACCTGCTTTTAGAGCAATCTCAAATTCAGCTATAAGATCTTTGGCTACTCCTGCTGTTGAACCTAGTCCAGTTAGAGCTCATTCAGTAGAAGAGTGAGTTTATCTAATCATCTCAAAGGAAATGTTATGTGAAGAGGAATCAAGGAAAATATGTTGAAAAATAATGAGGATAAGTAAGATCGGTGTACTGATATTTTTGGATCTTGATATATTTCAGATTACACGGTTTATCAGCAGAAGAAATTTTGAAAGAAGGTACATCAAGGAAAGATGCTCAAATGAGACATTTCACTGGTAAGTATATAAACATACTTCGAAGAAGGATTGCGATTATTGTGGCAATATGAGATACTAATCGATCGATGGCATATGAATAGTCAACTTCGGTCCTCAACATCCTGCTGCACACGGTGTGCTTCGATTGATTCTCGAATTGAACGGAGAGGTGTGTATACTCTCATGTCAGGTATAAAAAAACAACAGGTTGTAGCTGATGTCCGATGACTTTGACAGGAAATTCTTCGTGCCGATCCTCATATTGGTTTATTACATAGAGGTACAGAAAAATTGATTGAATACAAAAACTATACACAAGCTTTACCATATTTCGATCGATTAGATTATGTATCTATGAGTGAGTTACTTTCGCGTTTGTATTCGTGAATATCTCACTCGAAGAAAGCTGATCGATTCTGCTTTTCTTCATACAGTGACAAATGAATTGAGTTATACACTTGCTGTTGAAAAACTCTTAAATATTGAAGTACCAGAAAGAGCTAAATGGATTAGAACATTGTTCGGTGAAATCACTCGTGTATTGAATCATTTAATGGCTGTATTAACGTGAGTATATCACATTTACAAGAAAACTATATGACTTGAGCGAGACGACTGATGAGACCATGACATGATTGACTTATTTAGACACGCGATGGATGTTGGTGCTTTAACACCATTCTTGTGGGGTTTCGAAGAAAGAGAAAAATTAATGGAATTTTATGAAAGAGTTTCAGGTGCTCGTATGCACGCAGCATACTTTAGACCAGGTGGTGTAGCATTTGATTTACCACATGGAATGTTAGATGATATATTCAAATGGGCAACACAATTCTCATCAAGAGTGGATGAAATTGAAGAAGTTGTTACAGGAAACAGAATCTGGAAAGGTAGAACAATTGGTATCGGTACTGTGACTGCTCAACAAGCTTTAGATTATTCTTTCTCTGGTGTTATGTTGAGAGGTTCAGGTATTCCATGGGATATCAGGTAAGTTTCTAATACAAAATGTTCTTGGTAATATAACATGGAGTTGATTTGACTAATCATTTAACCATACTTTTACCTTACGTCCCATAGAAAAGTAGCCCCTTATGACGCTTATGATAAAGTAGAATTCGATGTTCCAGTAGGAAAGAATGGTGATTGTTATGATAGATATCTTTGTCGAGTACAAGAATTTAGAGAATCTTTAAGAATTATCGATCAATGTTTAAATAAAATGCCAACTGGTGCAGTTAAAGTTGATGATCACAAAATCGTACCACCACCAAGAGCAACAATGAAAGAAAGTATGGAAGCCTTAATTCATCATTTCAAGGTGAGTTAAAAAGTTTACATTTATGTTCATACAAACCGTTATACTGATATCGTTATTCTTATTAAAAAAAAATAGATTTATTCTGAAGGTTATACAGTACCACCAGGAGAAACATATACAGCAATTGAAGCGCCAAAAGGTGAAATGGGTGTTTACTTAGTTTCTGATGGTTCAAATAGACCATATAAATGTAAAATTAGAGCACCAGGTTTCGCACATTTACAAGGTTCAGATTTCATGATGAGACATCAATTCTTACCTGATGCTGTAGCTATTATTGGTACTATGGATTTAGTATTTGGTGAAGTTGATCGATAAACAAGGGAATTTCAACGGTTAAATAGATTTCGAGTTTCGTAAGGTTGGTTGTACGATATTTCATATGCATTCGTTATTACCTTATATATAAGTTTTTCTATCTATCTATATGGGTGGTACACGACACTGAACAGAAAACAAGAAGATGCACATCAGGCGCATCCCACCACTATATGTCATTGTCCATTCAGACAATGCTACAAGGGTTATCAAGGTGTCCGAGAAGTTATGATTATGTCTTTTTGCCCAGACCCGAAAGTACCAAGCAAATGATCACGTAGGCATAGACAAACATCCATTGTGGGAGGCTTTATGATCGTTGTATCTTTTTCAATTTCCATCTTTATCCTCTGATAGTCTGTGAAAAATTTGTATGTGAGAGATCTTGTCGTAATTGCAAAATACCAAGGATCAAAACGTCGTCCCGTTGAATTTCCATTAAAATTACATGCTTCTAAGTGGTAGAATATGATGAATCATTTATGATCTACGATCTACTATCCTTAGAATCCATCAGCTTAGGTAACTTAATAAATTCAAAGTTGAAACGTAAACCCACTAAATCTTCATTTGATCTGGTATATTCAGATTTTTTGGTTTTCATATCTGTAGTTGGTGAAAGGCCTAAATATTCACAAGTGAATACCCTTAATATCCTATTCCATCTTCTTAATGCTGGTAAAGATAATACTGATGCGTCGTCCTGTTGATGATGATTGTATATAATTAGCTGATGCAGTTTGGGAATGACCCATCTAAAGGAGTATTTTCTGCTTTCATTAAGGTTAATTTTAGAAATTGTACTTACTCCTAATGTGTGCCAAACTTTTGGAAATGGATTGGAAATTACATGAAAAATACTAACTCCTCTATGTAAAAACTGTGAAATAAAAGATAAAATGGAGGAATCAATTTAAGCGCTGAAGATCAATCAATGTAGATGAGCATAAAAGATTGAACAAAAGAGCTTACAGGTAAATGATCATCACCTATACCACCAGACATTCTAAAATTACTAAACCATAAATCTTCATTGGGTTCAATTTCAATTAATTTTTCATTTTTCAATTTATCATCAACTTGTTTCATTTTTGAATGTAACCAATCAGTTTCTCTAAAATAACTATAGATCATTGAATGTTTATTACCTAATAAATCTAATAAAATTAAATGATCAATTGTATTTAATATTGTAGGTTCAGGTGATAATCTTCTTTTATTTTTACTTCTATACACTGAATGAGAAGAATCTAAATATGTTGATGACCATAATTCTGCTAAATGTCTTGCACCATATATACTATCTGTATCAGTCCAATCTTTAAAAGCTTCTTCACCATCAAATAAAACAATTTGAATTGTAGTTTCTGATAATTCTTCTTCATCAAAATTTTCTTCTTCTTTTAATATACCTAAACCTTTTTCTATTCTATTTTTTCTTTCATTTAATAATGGTGTTAAAAATTCTACTAAATGTAATATCATCGCTACAGGTGCTGCTGAATCTGTTGCACCTATAAACTGAATATAATCGTAACAGAAAGAGAAAGATTTATCAGCCAATTCCCTTTTCAATCTGTATACCATGTACATCAGTAGCATAAAAGTTTCACTAGTTACATTCATTTCAACTCACCTGATTAGCAGGAGAATCGGGAAACCATTTTGAATCAAAGTGAGCTGCTAAGATTATTTTTCTAGGTGCAGATGGATCAAATGTGTATATTAAATTCGTGAAATCTATATCTCCTATAGGTGTAGTCCCTCGAAATGGTGTCTATAGAAAATTATAAGTGAATATATGTTTAGTTAATTGACTGTACGTCAAGAGAAGAACATGAGAGCAGCTTTACCTTTTCTTCGTGCCATCCTAATTTTGTGAAGACCGATGAGATGTAATTCTGTACTAAGGTGCTATCGTATAGGTCATTAGTTCAAGGATGAAAGTGGAATAATTCTGATTGATTAGATCTCACTTGTTTTCAGATCCAGCTAAATCAATTGGAACAAACATTCCTATTTCCGTCAACGTTGCTGGATATTCATCTTATATGGATTCACTCATAACTTACAAGCTCTAGGTATTAACAATTTACCCAAATGGCCTTCTGTTACACTATTCCACTGAGGTGGATCTAATTCAACTAATTTCCTTATGTCATCATTTGATAAAGAATGATAATCTCGAGTTTGATAGCTATTTTCACTTTCTTGTCGACAGCTTACTAGGACAAGACATGATAGGGTTACTAAGAGAAATACAGGAAAGATGTTTAGTTGAATTTTGAAGGACGAGGTTGTGGTTCGTATCATCGTTTCATTGCTTGATTTTGATCTTTCGTGTCTATGTATGATAGATCATGAAGTTTTGAATTTGATTCTCAGGCTTTAGTATAACGCCGGAACTTGTAGATGGGTATATAATGTAATATCTATGGGTATAATACAATTATTGTATGAAATGCGACAAGATAATGTTCAAAGAGATATTGAGTGGACGTGTCAAGTGGAGAAGGTATTATTTATCCCTTGGCATTTTGCTCCGACCTGTCCTGCGAGCACTCGAAAATACCCGATATACATCTCAACGGTAAAAAAGAAACAATCATCAAACTACCATTGTGACTCAAGCTCACTCTTCGTATCATACCATTCTCCAATGCAGAGAATAACAGATTATGGTGAGATTGAAAATGTTACAATGCATATATGATGGACATTTGTATTCCCTATGATTGATTGATTGATAAAAGGATATATGATTCCTTTTTTCTATATAATATCCGTCCTAACGCTTCCTACTACGATCGGCTTATCTAAAACAGCTAAATTTACTCTTCATCTGAATCACCAGCTTGGATGTATTTTGCTCGAAGATCTTTCCATTGTTTCTGTAATTAAATTGATAGTTTATTAGCATTATTCCCGATTCTCATTTATCATGATCAATTTATCCTTCCTCCTGTCCAATTTCTCCATCTATTAGACATTCTTTGACTGTATGCTTATATATGGATTTCTTATACACCATATCCTTTCTGTACTTCTACTTCCTTTCCTTGATCAAAAATAATGATTAAACAGAAAAAACACCTACACCTCGGTTGTGGTAATCCCACCAAGCTGATGTACCTAAATCGAATGTAATTTGGAAAGCGAAAGCACCAGCGAAACATGTAGCTACGAAAGCTGAATTTCGTTTGAAGAATGTTCGATAGATGAGCTGTTATGAATTATTGAGTTTGAGATATCATGATTATGATTGTTTTGAGGTATAAATTCGGGATTGTGTGATTGAAATGACAGATCGGTGGTTTTAGGGAAGAATAGTGATAAAAAGCATTAAAATGTTAGCTCAATACCAAACAGTCTATTGAATCTTGCTTATACGTACATCGTGTACACCGGCCATTTTGATGAGATTTATGATTGAGGGAAGGGGATGATGAGGAGATGGATATTATAGATGATTTTCAATGCAAAAGTAAAGTTGCTTCAGCTTGATCTACAACCTTGTAATTAGTTAATTGCACAAAGTATGCGAATTGATTGGTGGGTAAATAAGTGAGGGTATTATTTATATATTTATATATTTATATCTCTATCAGAGTAATAGTTGTTTGTAAAAGTGAGACAGTTGGACAAGTGCCACATTGACACATTCACTGTATACCTCATATTCGCTTTAACGCCCCTTATACTATCATGTATTCCTGCTACTACTGTACTCGTATATACCCCGCATATAGGATATTATATATAGGATTATAGGATATCCTCTTCAACGTAACTATCTCATATGTTACAGTATAGCTTATACATCGTCAATCTACATACAGCATATACACTCTGTCCATCTTATACTTGACAACAGAGTAGTATACACCTATACAACAAAACCACAAACAATTTCGATCTATCATCCTTGACACAGACACAGACATATCGACCACATTCGTTCAGGCGCGCGAAGATATATTAATACGTGGAAATATAATAGTGATAGTCCAAGTTAGCGTCATATCACTACTACTCTTACACATTGACCCTTTAGCTTTCATCCATCGCGTACAACAATCAATAAGCTAGGACCACTGCATTCAATTCTTTCAACTTGCATTCTGAATACATCACATCAGTATAGAAATCTAGAAGAATCAAGCTCAATTAAGCCAATTCTCGTGATCAGTGAGCATCAACGTATCACCTAAAGACGCTTCCGATCAACAATCACGTATAAACGGGTCTTCAAGGTGGACCAGAAACACTTTGCGCCCTTTGCCTATATATCTCAACAAAAACCTACATTTGGATTAGCAAACAGTCTAATTGCTAGCATCATTCATCCCCCCAATCTACATAATATTTCTGCGGAACTGTAACGCGTTAAATATATGTCAAGATGAAGGGATTAAAGAAAGCTATGGTGAGTTTTTACGTTGAATCAGATAACGTAGGAGGCAGTATTACTATATAGATGGAATGGAGGAATATGATACAAAGGTATTGATGGATAGCATCCGCTGTTTATAATATCTTCTCCCTTATGTTGCATATATTTCGCTGCTCGTCTTGAGCATATGGGTCAACGTTAACCACTATTTTTATTATTTGCAGAACTTATCACGTACTAAATCTTCAGAGAAACAATCCAAATCACCTCAACCACCCAATGCTAAACCGCAACCACCGGTACCTATCAATTCTAATTCACCTGGTCCATCATCACCTTCATTAAATTCACCTTCTAGATCAAGTAATCCAACACAATATCATCATCCTGGATCTGTTACAGGACAAGGACCAGTAGCAGGTGGATCATCAAATTCTGGTGTCGGAGTAGGAGGAGGTGAACAGAACATGTTACAAGGTAGTGTTGGTGCACCATTAACACCAAGAAGATCACCAGTTTCAGACAAAACATCACCTGCACCACCGTTAGTAGTGATTTCAGGTGCACCACAACAAGCACCGGTAAATACTGAAATGCCTTCTGATCCAATTCCACATTCACCTCATGGTAGAGGATTTGGTTCACCTGAAAGATCTTTAGGTCCAGATGGTCAACCGACTCCACCAAAAGCAGGCCCATTAAATAGATTAAGAGGTGGTCCAAAAGATACAATTCCAATTTCAGGTAAAACTCCAAGAAAACAAAGAAGTTCTAGATTTTATGTAACGGAAAAAGTTGATATTGAGAAATTACCAAACTTTTCAGGTAAGTCTCACTCATCCTGAACAACACCAAATACTGTGTAATATAATCCTTTGACGTTCTAAAAGCTGATATCGAAATTATTGTATTTGCAGATGTTCGACCAGAAGAAAGAAACGAATTATTTGTACAGAAACTTCAACAATGTCGTGTCGTCTTCGATTTCAACGATGCTAGTAGTGAATTGAAAGGCAAACAAGTCAAATCCCAAACTCTACATGAAATGCTGGAATACATCACATCAAGTAGAGGAGTAATCACAGAGCAGATCTACCCTGAGGTTGTTGGCATGGTATGTTGACTATCTTATTTACGGAAAACCCTTAATCTAACATCTTCTATCTACAGTTTGCTACCAACTTGTTCCGTTCGATTCCACCTCAAGTCAATCCAACAGGTGATGCATTTGATCCTGAAGAAGATGAACCAGTACTTGAACTGGCTTGGCCACATTTACAAATTGTTTATGAATTCTTCTTAAGATTTGTTGAAAGTCCAGATTTCAATACGAATATTGGTAAAAAATATATTGATCAATCATTTGTTATACAATTATTAGAATTATTCGATTCTGAAGATCCTAGAGAAAGAGATTTCTTAAAAACAACATTACATAGAATTTATGGAAAATTTTTAAATTTAAGAGCATTTATTAGAAGATCAATATCACATGTTTTCTTTCAATTCGTTTATGAAACTGAAAGACATAATGGTATAGCAGAATTATTAGAAATTTTAGGATCAATTATAAATGGATTTGCATTACCTTTAAAAGAAGAACATAAAACTTTTTTAACAAGAGCTTTAATTCCTTTACATAAAGCAAAATCTTTAGCTTTATATCATCCACAATTAGCTTATTGTGTAGTTCAATTTTTAGAAAAAGATTCAACATTAACTGAAGAAGTCATTTTAGGTTTATTAAGATATTGGCCAAAAGTAAACTCACCAAAAGAAGTCATGTTCCTTAATGAAGTTGAAGAAATTTTAGATGTTATAGAACAAAATGAATTTACAAAAATTATGCAACCTCTTTTCCTACAATTATCAAGATGTATCAATTCACCTCATTTCCAGGTAAGTCGGTATATCATTGCGTCAGCACTTCCCTTTCATCCACTGTGACATGAATATAATTGAGTCAGCTAATCGTCTACTCAACTTCCACAGGTCGCAGAAAGAGCTTTATACTATTGGAACAATGAGTACATTGTCAACCTCATGGGGGAACACATAACAATTATACTGCCTATAGTGTTCCCTGCTTTATACCAGAATTCCAGATCCCACTGGAACAGGTAAGTCACATTTTCATAATGCTACGCAAAGCAGAAAGGTATTTTGACTGAATGGATATACAATCTTATTTCCAGAACTATTCACGGAATGGTCTACAATGCTTTGAAATTATTCATGGAGATAAACAATACTGTTTTTGAAGAAGTTCAAAGTAATTACAAAGCACAACGAAAGGCGTAAGTTAACGTTATTTTTTCATATCGACTCAGTCGCCTAATGCTAATTTATATACTTTCTTATCAATAGTGACGCAGACAGGGCTATCGAAAGACATGATGAATGGATAAGATTACGTGAACAAGCTATCGAAAACCACAAAGCATCTGGATCATCACAACCTTTACCTTCATCTTTAACAGAACCATTACCACCTAGACCTGAGCCATATGAAGATGAACCAATGACAGATGTTTCGGTCGATATGACTGCTAATGGATTTGATCCTTCTGAAAGTTTCACTTTGGATAGATCAATCGGTGAAGAACACGTACCTCTAGCTGATCCTGAAGTTGATCGAGCACCAACATCACCAGTTGGCTTAGGTATACAAGGTCAACATCATCAACAACAACCTATCAGTCCTTTACCGCTTGGACCAGCAGCTAATACTGGATTAGGAGGTGGACCTCCAGCTGGTGGTGCAGCAGGTAATCCTCATATGAGGAGAAAATCAGTTTTACCGATGGATCCAGGAGTAATGAGGGATTTACAAGTAAGTTAGATGTGATGAACAAAAACAAAGGTCGAATTAGTACTTACTATATATGTTATTTTTGTTATAGGCACATAAATCTCTTGAAGGTCAACAGTAATTGAAATTTACTCACTCATAAATGAGACAACTTAGATATTCAAGTCCAGAACACACTGTATATACACATATATATATAAACCTACTTTTATTCTTATTCATCATCGCTTTTTTTTTTTACATTTCCTTTTTGCTTTCTCAAGTATATATACGTATTGTCCATTTATTCGATTTGAAATTGATATTAATACTTTCCGGCTTTCTCGCATTACATATATACCCAGTCAACGTTATACCCACGACAAAACACCTCTTTATAAGAGACAAATAGAGAGGATCGCAGTGTGAGAAATTGTGAAAGTAGGATAAATACGAGGAGTGGTTTGTAGCTGTAGCTAGGTAGGTATCCGAACAAAAAAGAAGATCTTTCCATTCTTTAGAATTTCAATTTCTTACTCAGTCATTAAAAATGTGAATGTAACATGTTCTTTTCTCCAACCTCAATCATGAATTCGTGTCATTATCAGTTGAACAATACACCGCGAGGATAGTATATTTCCAATTGATCACACCTTGTCTCCTGTATTTATAATAAATACATACTAAATAACACAGTAATACAAATACAATAGAAATGGAATAGAGCAGTCGATGCAATAAATACTATACTTGGGAAATACATACATTCCTTATTCCTTAAATCCTGAGTCCGTTGATCCAATGTGCTGGATTATATGATTGTACGAGAATAAAACCTACATGCTATTATATTCTATTATACACAAATGGTGATCCTACAATCCTTTCCATATCCTCTCTTTTCATATTTATTATAAACCTACACCGTCAGTAGTAACGCTATAATCATCTTCAGATTCATCATTATAATAAATCCTCTTCTTTCTACCAATAATATAAATCATATAACCAAATGGCCAAGTATGTTTAACTTTACCAAATTCCCATTTCCATTCATAATCAATTTGTTGTGGTTGTTGTTGATGGTTTTCTACTTCATCCTGATTTTGATCTTGATCACCACTATCATCATTATGTTCTTTCGAGTTATGATCTAGGTTGTTATCACTATTACTGTTAAAGTATTTATCTTGATTTTCTAATTGTAGAGTTAAACAAGCTAAATTCGTTAATCTCAAAATATGTGAAATCGATCTTGTTCTATAGCATGATATCCATCCATCTATAATTAAAACTAAAGGTATTATAGGTATGATATATGTAAAAAACAATGTCACTAACGGTAAAAAGGAGACAAAAAAGTTCAAAGTTAGCTAAAAAAAAAACATCCAAACACAATACAACAGAACAGAAAGAAAGTGTTTAAGGTTACAAACTTACATATTGAAGGTCTAGTAAATGGCGTTATTAACCATGTTAAAGGACCTAACATAGCTATCATAAACATACTTCTTAAATTACATTGCTGTAATTCAAATATACTAAAAAGGATGGAATAGGATACTACGTAATTAGCAAGCCAATCCAAACCAGATTGATGCAGTATGTAATGTACGTTTCTTATATTGATACGATTTAAATGTTATATCCATGACAGCAATGAAAATTTCAAGTATTGATTTTTGACTTACCAGATACCATCGGAATTTCTCATAGAATCAACTAAAACACTTCTTGCTAATTCTTCATTGAAATGATGAAAACTCAAGAAAAAAGTCCTAAGATGTTTTTGATTCAGAATATTATTCGAAAAAGAGTCCTGAAGATTCGTATTTGTTGCATCAACTGAATGTGGTATATAAGATATTGTTTTATTTGATGTTGTTGAAGAAGAAGAAGAAGATGAAGGTGAACCATATAATCTTTTCCATATATTCAAGGGTGGATGTAAATCTGATAACAAGAATTGAATTGGTGATAATGAGTTTAACTTTCGATTTTTGCTATTCAAAAGTTTTAGGTAATAAATAGGCGTACATTGATCAGCTTGTTATTATGCATTGATCAAGTTCATTATACTTATAATGCAATTTGTGTATACAGTATTTAGTACTCACTTTATCTTCTTTTCAATTTTATCTATTGGTCCACCTGCACCTGAACAAAAATCTATAATCTTTATTGGATCCTGCTGTATATTATTTCTATCGATGTCAGTATTACTATTACTATTGTTATTATTATCATCACCATTTATCGTTATTTGATCATCATCATCATAAGTGTTTTCTTCTTCTTCATTTTGTTCATATTCAATTTCATTTATAATTCTTTCTAAAACATTTGAAGCTAATTTATATGGAGCTTGAAATTGAAAAGGTAATATACGATTTAACCATAAAAAAGTTAATATTTTTTGACAACTTAATCTAATATTTTTAGGACATTTTGGATGATCTGATATTTCAATTAACCATGGTCTATTATAAGGTAATTTAATCATATTTATATTGTCCTTACTAAACGTAGGATTTTTCTAGAACTAGAATCTAATCTAAATCTAATAAGCTATGAATCTATATTGTAATTTTCACGAAGCTTATTCCTTTAATTATATGTAGCTTCTTCTTTTCAAACGAGTACGCTGATCTGATCTGATCTGATCTCTGTTGTTTAAAGAAGGTATATTGTGATCACCCCAAAAAGATGAACAACAAGTGCTTTATGATATTTGATCTAAAAGAAATTAACAAAATCCAACTACACAAGCAAACAAAAGCTTGCTGACGATGTATTATGATTTGAGTATGAGATGCTATGTTAGATATCGTTACGCCAAGATGAGATATAATGCTTGATAACAAAGATGTCAAGTAGACCAATATCAGCCTTCCGGTCTGATTATCAACATGATATATTCCAAAATAGCGATGCGGTCATTTAAAACGTCCCCAAGAAACTTGTCAACATGACCAAAATGGAACCCATAATTACGGTAACTTTTAGCTTTATCCGGTTTCAGATCGGTTCGAAGCGGCAAAATTCCAATATTCACAATTCCAATGAAAGCGTGAATCGTATGCACAAAAGGAACAAGAATAAGAGTAACCTCACATCTTTTCTTCCCCTCATGCAGATTATAGACATGTGATGATACTACTGTACGCACTACTTGTACGATTCCATAATAATTCAAATCTAGAGCTGCGTAAGCCATCAATTGCCGCATATCCTGCATTTCATGTTCTACATTTCATAATTTAAACTTTCTTTTAGAAACACTAATACATCTTTGAATTTGGATAATTTGTATAATAATATTTTTAGGTATCAGATGAATAAACATATCACAACAAACTTCCCTGAAAAACTATTTACTTGTTAATATATATATATATATACCTTGTATTCAACTAAACTAAGATGATAAAAAAGACATTTTTATCTATTTGACTACTTTTAGAAGGTTCTTCTTCCTTTTTGGATGAAACCATCATGGGACTTTTTTCCTTTAAACAAATACACTAATACTAGAAATTCTATATTCTTATGGTCTGAAACATGTCATATGCTATGAATGAGAATGAAACTTGAAAAAGAAACCTCGGAAGAATGATTTGTTTTCCCTTGTCGAACCTATCGCTTTATCACTTGATTGACAAAACCGGATTTTATCGCATGACAATACCTTTTTCAGCATTTACTTTGTTAGGTCTTTTATCCAGATGATCTAAACCCAACGCATCATCTGCAGCCCATTTATGATCATATAAAACATCGTCTATGAAATCGAAATGGGTTTATTAGCACTTTGGTTTCGTACTACGAGGAAAAAAACATTACTTACTATCTTCAACTGAAGAAGGTTGTTTAAATACAGTTGAAGTAACTAGCGAGAATTTATATTTCACAAACTCTTTGTCTGAAACACCGATACGTTGTTGTAATCTTTCTTTAGTTTTTTCAAATGGTTCATTTTCTTTTAAAACGAATTTACATGGTACACCATGTGATCTACCTGGTTCTCTTGAATAATGGAATAGATTAACAATTTTATATCCTTCTGTGATACCATTTGATGAAACTTCTAATTCTTCTAAAGGTATTTCTTCTGCATATAATTCTGCAGGTTCAGCTAAATTTCCAATCATTTCTGAACTTGTATATTCTCTTTGTGATCTACCTGAAGATGCTATATCAAATATTCGAATTTTACCACTTCCTCCAGGTTGTATTTTAACTGCTTTCGTAAGTTGTTCAGCAACATCTGCAAATGTTGATGTTTTAGGTAATAAAAATGGATGAGTTGCTTCTTCTTTATTATGTCGTCCTGTCCATACTACTTTCAACGATTTCTTGGTTTCCAATTCTATAATACTGATATCTAATAACTCGTAATAGATGATTACGTTAGGATGTTGAGCGTAGTAATTGGTTTGCGTGATATCTGCCACACTTTGGTTCAAGGATCGTTTGATAATTGCTTTTGGTGTGCCAGACTGAGGGTTTGAAGAGGTGAATCGGAGTTTAAGGGGATCATGTTTCAAATAGTCTCCTACCCGATGAGCCATTATTTCGTATGTCATCTTCTTGCTCAACATGAGATCGAAATCAGGGGCTTTATTAGTGGTATCTTCATATCTAGATTTGAATTGTACCAATACTCGGTTTTGTAGGAAATCGTAGAATTGAGGGACGGTGGAATATAAGGATTGACCTTCGAGATCAGCAACTTCCTTTTCAGTCATATCAACTTGGTAGCAAATGATATCACCGTCTTGGATTTCGTTTTGCTGATACGTCTGTTTTGTCTTCATACCTTCAATCATACCAGCCTTGATCTCTTCATATAATTTGATAGGTGTCGAACTTGGCCAACCCATTTTTTCTTGTATAACACCTAAGAGGTCATTGACTTTGTTGTTTTTATTGACAAAGACTTTACCTTGACCTAATAGAGTCTGCCTTGAGCAGTCGAACCATTTTAAGAAGATCATTATTGGTGCATTGTTTGGATCAGCATGAATGGCATTGAACTTGGCATGGTCCGGGTTGTAATCCAAATATAATCGTAAATCAGAAGCACGAGCCGCCATGTTATTTCGAATGTGATCCATTGCTGCGTTACATACCTTCCATATTAGCTATATATCCTTATCAATCAACAGGTCAAAAGCTGACTCACTCTGAGAATTCTCGGAATCATGAATAGGAACGTCCGGTCTAACGGTTTTATTCTGTCTATTTACCAATACCCACAGTCTGAAATCCCTTTCTGAGATTTTGAAGTAATGCGCTATCCTTTGCTTGAAGGTATAGAAAGTTTCAGTTTTGAGTACTCGGAATGTAGGAAGTTCAGTGGCAGGAAGATTTTTATCGTCAAATGAGGCAAGGTCGAATCCTTGATGTCGTGAGAATATATCATCAGTGATGACTTTAGCGGTAAGGTATAGGTGTTGTTCGTCTTTTTCTCTTCGTTTGGCTTCAAGTTGTTCTCTTTCGGCGTCTAGTCGTGCCTCTGTCAAATGGCGCCAAATTAGCGAGGTCACTTTCAACATGCGAAACAAAGTTTGACTCACTAAGATGAGAAGGGGTATCGGATTCGGTGAATGGGGCTAAAACAGTATCTAAATCGGTTTCCCGTATGTATACCAACATGTAAGCATTGGTGAATTTTTTAAGGGTTCTTGCTTGTGTACGTTGGTGTGGAGGGATTAGGCCATTGAGCATATCACCACCGTAATTATCTTCTAAGACCTCTTTATCTGTTACAGGAGTAACTCGATCGTCATCAAACTTGAACCATCTACCGTCCTTTTCAGGCTTGATGAGCGCGAAGTAGTGACCACCATGGAGATCACCTGAATGCACAAGGACACCATGTAATTTATAGACTTGTGATTGTGATCGGTCGGCGCCTTCTTCAAGGAATTCACCGAGATCGATCTCGAAGGGGAACTCGTGACGGTCATTGATCTATCAGAAGCATGTCAGTACTACTTTCAATCTAGACAAGGCAAAAAGTGAAGTCACCTTCACTAAGGCATCCTTCTCTACATCATACTCGAATCGTCTCAACTGCATATGTAAAACTGGAGGAAGAGCTTTGAATATGACACCTTTCTTCGCTGCTTGAAGACCATGACCTTCAGCCATATATTTGTTATCACCATCTAACGTTTCTACAGATATGTACTCCCGGAACGAGTCTCGAAGATTTCGAATACCTTTAATGGTCAATTGTATGTCTGTTGTGAATGCTGAGTAAGCTCTTCTGTGCAATGATAGGCGCATAAAGCTAGCTTACCATAGAACTCCTCTGTCACCGAACTTTCATAATCCACGTCAATACATTTGATATAATTCTTCATTGATCCCTTGAACAACCTAGGAATAGCACCTTCTGCTGGTGTGCCTTTCATTTTGATTTCAAGCTTATCCTGTAAAATTCTTGAAAATTCTTGTACATCATGTTGCATGAAGGAATCGAGTGATTTCCAACCAAAAGACTTCGTTAACTCTGTTGTACCAACTGGCTGATTTGATGTCTGTAAGTGGTAGAAGACTCTCTGTAGCGCCAAAGCTAACGACTCCGATGGTATATCTCCTTCTGTCGGTATTTGGTATACGGCCTATAATATATCACTCGTTAACGAGTTTCACGTTCACCCTAACTAACCATACTCACCTTTCTAAAGTAGTTTGTGCAGAAAAGGGATTGTAATAAGGAATTCATGTAACAAGTGGCACCTTGATTCTTCAACCCTACATGCCCGGTTTCTTTCTTCGAATCATAGCTAAAAAGTAATGTTCCATGTCAGTTTGCAGTAACGACAGCCTACATGAGACTTTCAACTTACTTGACAAAATTATGCCATAAAACACCAGTTGGGTCCTTCAATACTCGTACAAATGCTGTAATCTCGACTTCATCATTTTCTATCGTTGGCCGTGTTTTTCCATTTGCTGTATCGGCTGTGTACAACTTCCTTAAATCTACAAAACGTGTGAAACCCCAATCACATTCTTCGGCAACGAATCTATGGTGAGCATCTATGAGAAGATTTTGGATTATCAGTATTACAAGTTGTATATACCACATGATGGCCTGTAAATTGATTACTCACGACTTGAAGTTTGGATAGTTGGATCCCAAGGATTCGAAATTGCTAGACAGAATTGTGCACACGCATGCCATCCTTCAGGTGCTGTTTTGGGATTTGCATAATCTAAATAAACTGATACCATATCATTTGGCTGACCATTCGCATTTCCTTGAGGAAACAGTAATATTCGCCTACATCATTTAGTAAGCAATCAGCCTTCTTTGTGCAGCTCGACATCGCTATAAAGTGCAACATAGACATCATAGGTGGTTAGCTAGTACTCACCATTTATGACCACCACAACTGAATTCAGGACCGACTATCCTCTTTGCCTGTTGACTCCAATGTTCAATTCGCCATGTCTGAGCTTGAAAATCCTCGATCTCAAGTCCCAAGTCCGGCATCGCCTTGGCGGCATAAGCTTCAACTATTGATAAGCATGCATGATGTCAGTATCGGATAGCTTGAAGGTGATAGTAGGCATATCAAGGATGAAGGAAATAAAGCAGCATTGTATGTTAAAAGTATTTTGGGATAAACCGAAGGTCATATGAATATGAGTAAAATAGGAGGGAAATGATTTTCCGAGAATGATGACAAAGGCTTTGTTTGAGTAAGAACACAACACGTCCTCCATGTATGGAAATCTGTTTTAATGATCTAAACGTATGGTCCACTTACAGTCTTGTACATTTGGCAAGTCCTCTACCTCCATAGGTGCCGGTGCATTATCATCAATGATGATATCCGTCACGTCGTTTGGATGTTGCTGCTGTTGTGGTTGTTGTTGTTGCTATTTTTAGTCAAGAACCATATGAATATTAGCTTGGTCTCTTTCCCAATTCATTCCCTCGATATATCCAGACCGTTGATATCCTATTGAGGAATCCTTGTTGATGATGGTAGAGATAGTAGACTGACCATGATGACACAGCTATATTGATGCGGCAAACGTCTTATAAGCGGAGGTAGGAGAAACGAAGGTGATAAAGGTGTTGTTATTGAGTCTTGCCTATTGTATATGTATCGATTGTTTCCTAGTGGATGAGAGGCAAGCACAATAGTAGGGTATATTGATATGAAAAGGTTGAAGATACTGTGTGAATGCTATGGATGATGATGATGATAAATACGTGACTGAGACAATGTTGAGTCCTGTAGTCTTTCGGGCTATACGAACATGAACAGCATCAACTATGCAACTGTCATATCGTCGTCAGCGGTGTAATCTTAACAGAGTCAGTCAACCTACTCAACCTACTCAACCGGCTCACCCTATCCCTTTATACCCCATACATGGTACAATACCCTGGCGGTGATTACCGGTATTTTCAAATGTGGCATAACCCTAAACACAGTCACCACCAAATTTACAACTTTACTGTAGAGATCAAAATTTACATAAATACCTACATTTTGGTGTTTGATCCTACTTTATTCTTTCTTTTCTCTTTCTCGTCATTCAATCTTTTATAGGTAAACACATTCAACATGCAATGTCATATACCATAACATTACTCTTCATTTTCCTTCTGTCTTCTATCACGTTTCCCTTTCTTGTTACTCTCATTTCAACACCCAACTTCCATCAAATCACTCGACCCGCGGTTCTTAGATCCACGATCGGAAAGAATATCCCCCATTTCCTTATACCTAATCAAACATTGTCGTTGCAACTTACTCTTAGGATTAAGTTGTAATACAAGAATGGAAAAAAAAAGGTATTCGATTGAAAACGGGTTAATGGTTCTTTCGCCTGCTCTACCAGGCAGTGCTATTGGTCGTTGTATGAGTCAACCCGTGGAATAATTTTACCTTATTTTTACTTTTTCCTTTTGATGAATTATCGTTTTGATAATTTGTCTTTAGGATAAGTAAAGCTAATTTAATCGTTTTGATTAAATTGGAAGGTTGCTTTAAATATGGGTGTTTTATATATCTTTCACAAATTGATCTTTTATTTCTTCTTCATCAATTTGATTTTGTTTGAAATATCCTAGCAGAAATTCTATATATAGTCAAGAGTTTGGTTATCAATTTTTCCAAAATGTGAGTTTCATCATCTATCTATTTCTTTAAAACGAAACCATCTGCCCCTTTACCACCTCACCTCCCCTTTTGGCATATCGCTTTCCCCCCTTTATGATGAAAAAAACTTTCCTAATCGTATTCACACTGTGCTACTTTCTCGTAAAAAAGAAAAATGCGCGTAAACATTTTACAACGGTATCTGATACAACCACATCTTCGTTCCTGCTTGTCATCGAAATAATAGACGAAGAAGGAATCATAGCTGACTTGACCATAGTTTGTATTACAGAATTATCACGCGGTCTCAGCATGCAGCTTGTGTCCTTTACACTTCCGAAAATTTGATGAAAGCATTACAGCTCCTTCCCGAGCATTCTCAGTCAGCATAAAAAGGTATATCATACCGCTCTTTATTCCATCTACATTTTACTTATTCCTATACAGTTTCTACCTCGCCCTCTGTCAACTCATTCCCCATCACTGAAAGGTTCTCGTTTTCATTCTCTTACGACGAGCGCTCTCAAATTTGGGGAAAGATTAAACCCCACTTCGTCTCATGGATTTCGGCTTTATTCTTCTGCTTTTTAAGTGTGGATACGGTCGATTGAAGAGACAAAGACAGAATATTGTTCATACATACTATGTCCTGTTATGCATCTCGTGATCTATGTGTTCAAATGGAGCAAATATGCCTATGTCGTTTGGCGTAACACCTGCAATTAAGCTGTACAAACTCTCAAAGAAGCTTCAATGCCTTGTCTAAAACCATGTTCCCATTCCCAGATTGCTTTACCCAGTTTCTTTCCTGTATGATTCTCGTATTCCGATTTACGTCTTGATATCCATTGACTTATGAAACCTATTTGACTTGTACCTGATGGATGTGATAAGAATATCAGAGAGTCATCCCAACCTTGAGAAAAGCCAGGTGCAAAAACTGTCGGATCGGGTGAGCCACCATGTGAAGCCCAATATGATTTATGGGAGTCTAACGGACACAAGCAGAAGGTTCAGCTACAGTTCGCGGATACATAGAGGTCGACTTACTTTCAGCATGACTTAGTTCATTGTGCTTGACGTTCTCTGGCGGTGGACCTCTGAATTTCTTACCACCTAACCAATGAGGTAAAATTTCAGCTCTTGCAGCATCTTTGGCTGACCAACCAGCATCCCAACCTTGTTCTTTTTTATATGTCCAGAACCAATAGCCTGCTGTATGATTTTCGAATATCTCCAATTGAGCTTTTACAAACTCTCTTCTATGTGCATCTTTCTCTGTATCTGGTATATTTGGTGGGAAACTATGTGGATCTAATGAAGCAGACCATTCACCAACTATTATATTACCTTTAGCATTATTACTTTGGTTATTTAATGTGTTTTTGAAATTGTTTCTAAGTTCGGATGAATGTTGATATCCTGTTTTTTGTTTATCTTGATCTGTAAAACATCTATATAAATGATGATCTAAGACGATAAAATCATTCTCGAATTTATCACCTACGAATTTCGAATAATGTTCTGTATCCCATGCATCAGATATATATAATGGAAAATCCGGTGGAGAAACTTGACGTATTTCTTCAATTATAGATTTATACCATGCTTGTAGTTTTGAATTATTTTGTGGTTCATTTAATAATTCTAATCCTACAACTTGTGGAATTTTTGATAATTCACTTGCTAAGTATCTTAAAGCTAATGATGTTGAAGCTAAGTTTGAATGTTTATCCCAGAATCCAACTTTTCCTTTTGATAGACCGGCATGAGCTATAAGGATGAATCATTAATTTAGCCGACCACGATGTGATTACAAGGGTTTTATCAGAGAGATGCAGCATTCAGAGAACGTACCATCCGGATTTTGAGCACCTGCTGCACCGTGTAGATCTACATGAATAAATCATTATCAGCTTATAGTCCAGAACTACCTTAGTTACTCATGAGCTAGCTAACCTATCAAAACACCTAGTCCAAAATATCCTGCCATTTCTATAGCTTTTTTAATTCTACCCCAAGTACCTTCATAAATATGGTGAAACGGTTCGAATTCTGTTCCTTTTAGTACTTCAGGTAAAGGGCCGCATAAGTGGAAGTAGGATATCTGCACAGATTATCATAAGATGGAGTGAGAGGCTCAGCAGTATCTCCGAGTGTAGCGAACACCATACTCAAGATACTGTAGCCAGTAGGAGGTAGAAAAGCTTACAGGTATTCTAACAGAATTAAATCCCTTTTCTTTTATCCACTTGAAATCATCTTCATTGATCCAAGTATCCCAATGTTGTTCTAAGTTTTTCTTGGCATTTGATCCTGAAGCAATATCAAAATCACTTTGACCAGGTGATTTTGAATCTTTAAATACATTTGATGAAATCCATCTTTCTAATGAAAACCATGAACCTAAATTGACACCTCTTTGTTGTCTATATCTAAATACTGCTTGTGGACCTAACGGTATCGGATGTGATGAAGGTGGAAAATCATATGAAGGTGATGAAGTATGGAATTGATCTTTAAATTTGTCTAGTAATCCCATTTTTAATATCTCGTAGAATCCTTGTTGCTGGACTGAGGGTAGTTTACGTTTGTGAATGGAGGTGACTATATGAGTGAACCAACGTTTCTACCATATAACCTGCCAGGGCTTCTGTATACTGTGATTGAATAGCTTAGATATACATTGATATAGAAATTGAAATCTTCCTTTCAATGACACCTCCGTAGACCGCTATCTCTCGTCTCTCATGAATTTCACTCAAGTGGACAGCTTTTTCAGCTTGGATCGTCAATTGACGTCAAACACATATCATCATGTAAATAACCGTGCCTTGTTATTCACACGTGTCGTTTCAGGTTTTCAGACAGTAGTCTTACGTCATCGGCGTCAGGTCTTCTCATATATATCTTTTCTTGCGTAGTTGAGACTGAGATAAGGGAGAAAAGCGATTGTCTACAATCAAGAGTGATAATCTATTTTGAATAATAGTATTTTCGACAACCTACAATAATATCGTCTACCCAGCTGGATTCGAAATCATATACATCTAGCAGAAATGGGTGACGCTCTTGTGAGTGTATGACAGCTACAGTGAATAGCAATTGAAGCTAACTTCCAGACAGGCTGTAGAAGACCAACGTTCAATTTTGAGTGTTAGATCAATTCTACCCGAACCTGTGCGTTATGCTTTACAATTAAAATATATCTTACACTTTCATTACTTATGGCTGATATTTGCATTATTTCCGTTCTGTAGGATTCGGTCACAAGTAAGCAAATGCCTTATATAATGGAATAACTTGCGTTTGAGGTGAATTTGTTTGGTACATATCGCTAATATTCAAGCTACACCTTTACTCAGAACTCGTAAAAAGATGTCGAGCTTTAATCTTAAAACTTCTACCTGTCGAAGTTGAATTATCACAAATATCAGATGCTACAAGTAGTATTATCACACCTGAAGTTATAGAAGCTTTCGCTAAAGCTGGAGGTGATTTTGGTGAATCTGTTCCATTCTGGTAAGTACTCCCCCCCCCCCCCCCTTTTTTTTTTTCTCTTTTATCCCTAAAGCCGTTTCTCGAGAAGTTGTGTGAGAAGGGACTGTATGTTGATAAAAATGAAATTTCTATAGTTTACTTAGAGCAAAAGCAACTTTTATGAAAGAAGCAAATGCAAATCCAGCAGATTATGATGAAAACTTATGTAGAGCTACAGCAGCTGAATGTTTGGCCAGAAGAATTGTACATAATCTACCTGTCGATAGATTAGAGTCTGTTATGAGTACAAGATATAGGTATAAGGAAAGTGATGGTGATGATTCTGCTCCTACAAGTGCTCTGGAAACTGCCATTGATCAACATTGTACTGTGAGTTTATCCATCAGTATACGTACTATGTACATAAATTATACATCTACTCGATGGGACTCTATCGGGGTCTGAGCTGACACTCACTTTTCCACTCCAGATCTTCCTTTCCTCCTCAGAAGCTCAACATGTGGTCAATTCGCTTTGGAAAGGTGACTGGGTGCAACAAAATAACGACGATATGGATATCGATTATGTTCCTTACGAAAGATCCGAATCGAATAGCTTCTGGGATCACTTGAATCCTCAAAGGTTGAGTGTACCTAGATATCAAAGTTTCTTTAGGATAATAGTATGGTTTGTCTTCTTATACAGTAAGTCAACTCCTCGAGCTAGCTTTCACATGAGGCATCGTTGCTGACTATCACGTTTCACTAGTCTATTCTCAGAGTGTACAAAGGTAAATAGCATTTTGTCGGAAAAGGTTCCATGTACTGATCAAAATGTCATAGTCCTCTCGATGTTGTCGATCCAACCAGAAATTGGGACTGGGCGGAAGTTGTTCTGTATGTTATGGCAGTTGCTTTTTTGCTTGAAGGTGAGTGTTGGGGATACTTTAAATGTCATTATGGCTAAGCTAACGGTCAACCTTTTTGCAGAGGTCGTTAAAATGTTCAAAGTCAGTATCGGAAACAAATTATACACGAGGAGCTACTAACATAGGAGCATGATAACAGCTCATCCGAATCGCAAATAAGCCTTTAGCGACCATTGTAAGTGTAGCTTCATCAGCGGGTTTTACACAGGTCAATTTGTTGATAACAAAAGCCTAGGGTTTTTGGACCATTGTAAATCTCTTGACGGATGGTTTGCTCTTATCAGCATTCGCCTTGAGAGTAGCAGGATTATCGTTAGCTTCGGACAAAGAAGAGGAAGCTTCCATGCTGCATTTCAGAAGTTTCCAGGTTTTAGCTTGTGTCGCTCCATTTATCTGGATGAAATTGGTGAGTATCTGAAAATGTACATCCCCAGGCGGTCTTTTCAGTCGTGAACATATATGATACTGATAATATGTCGAGTAGTTAACTGTATTTGATGGCTACAAAACCGTATGTTGCGAAAGCCGCTTATTTCAGGGGTATTTCTGTTGACGCCTATTACCCCACGAACAGGTTGGATCTTTACAAGTGGTAGTTACTCGAATGCTGTAAGTAATACACCAGAAATGCTTGCCGCCTCTTGTAGCTCCCTACTGACATAGTTGATTAGGCGAGAATCGACAATTTTCTTCATTCTGTAAGTCAACATAATTAAGCTCAACGACTTCTACTGACCCACTCCAAGACTTGGTATCATGGCTATCGGTTTTGTGCAAGTGAGTTGTATATTCAATGTTCACGTAACAACGCTAAACCTTCCGCGTCAGTCAATGTATGCGCTTGACGCAGCCGATGGGGAAACGGGTGGTGCTGCTATTGTGGTGAACAACCTTGTCCAAGCTTTGTTAGGGTAAGCGCTTTTTCTGCCTTTGACCTGTTTTCCTTTCAGTCAAGTAGATCGTGTTGACCGTAAATCCCTTCCTCAGTTCGCCCGATTTCGATACTCCTTCGGAAAGATTTGGTTATCCATTTGGTCTTATCGTTTTCTACGGATGGAACTTTACAACCACCATCATTCTCGTCAATGTGCTTATTGCATTGTTTGGTTCCGCTTATCAAGACGTTACCGATGATGAGACGGATGAATATTTGGTATTCTTTGCCCATAAAACCATTGACCTGTAAGTGAGGTGTAAGGGCCGAAAAGTAGAAAAGCTTTTATGACTAATGCGTGTCTTTATAGTATTCGAGCTCCTGACTCATACGTATAGTGAGTGGAACTTTACATTTTCCAGTTGAGTGGTATAAGCTGATTTAACCTCATAGTCCGGCTCCATTCAATCTTATCGAAGCCGTCTTTATAGCTCCTCTTGAGTGAGTCCACCGGTCAATCCGTTATAATAGTGGCACTGACGTCGATTTGTAGATGGATTTTACCAAAACAATGGTATATCAACCTCAACAGAATTGTAATGTCAATAATATTCTTCGTTCCACTTACTTTGATTGCTTTGTTCGAATCACAAATCTCCCATTCAAGATCACAAAGATTAAGAGCATACTTCTCTGGACCACCACCAGATGAAGAAGGTGATTCAAAAATTGAAGATCCAACTGTTGAAGATAATTCTCAAGGTGAAATCAGTAAAGTTAAATTTGAAGATTTGATCAAGGTGTTCCCTAAGTGAGTGACGATGATTCAAGCTTCTCTGATCCGTATCAAAACTGTTTCCTTTTAAAAGATAAAAAAAAAGAAAAGTAGCTAATTATATACTTTGGGTGTCTTGTAGTACCGCTCTTACTGAAGGCGCTTTGGTCCAAAGAGAGATTAAGAGCTTGAAAGAACAATTGGAAAGATTAGAAAAATTAGCCAACCACAAAGAACAATAGTCGACGTGTGATGATCGCCATCATACATATTGCGCGGATTCTTGAGAGGCACCAAGGATTGGAGGAAGATGATTCGATGAGAAGGAAATGGAGATAACAAGATACACGAAGAACACCTACACGTAGTATACACGGATATGATTGTCGTTGCCGAGCGTGGATATATAAGATTCTGCTTGGATGGGCACTTATTTACATACGCCCATGCATGCTTGCTTATCTTGTTATTTGTTCCATGATACTTTTCATATTACATATTTACGAAGGTTTGATATCTCACTCGGTGAATAGCCTCGGTGATAGCCGTACTATGACGCGTATCTAAATGAACAAGCCAAAACATGATGGCAGAGAGTGATGTTCGAAATACAACGCTCAAGGGTGACAAGACGCAGCTGCTTCTTTGCCTACAGAGTCTAGCAGTCTATAGCATGTATATGACTATGTGCTGAACACTTTGTCTCAGCTGGACCTTTACCTGAGATCGGTCTTCTTAATATCATGCCACCCATAGAATCTACAACATTGAATGACCCAGCCATAAATCCGCATGTAATCAATTACATTTCCACCTCATTATCGACTGATGAAATTGATAAAATACCGATTATTCGTAGGCCTTCTTCGGACGAGATAAGTAGAGTCACACAGACATGGCAACTGTTATATAACAGATATAACTCTGAAATTGTAGCTAAGCTACGGCATAATCGGAATACACAATCAAGGAACCTTGATTTAGAAAGAACATTAGAAGGTTTGAAAGTACATAGTTTAAGCTTGAGAGATGATGTGAGTTGTATTATGCACGAAGGCACTTGAACAGGTGAATGAATCTGACGGGCAATCTCAAGTAGCCTCATGTCGACGTATCAGAAGATGAATTACGCTCTATACTCCCATCAGATACATACATATCAGCAAAAATAGAATCGTTCATGTTAAATCCACCTTTTCAACCAATCGGCAAAGTTGACGCTGAAGTTCTAGTATTAGCAAAATGGTTTAAAGAAGAATATATGAAATGGATTGATCCTATATTATGTTCGAAATGTAATAGTAAAACTTTTATGATAGGTATGAGTGAACCAAATTATCAAGAACGACAAGATGGTGCAGGTAGAGTAGAATTACATAAATGTTCTAATAGTTCTTCGTCATGTGGTGAAACAAGAAGATTTTGTAGATATGGGAAAATTAAATCTTTAATAAAGAATAAAGAAGGTAGATGTGGTGAATGGGCACAATTGTTTTATGTGTTTTTGAGAGTAAGAGGTATTGAAAGTAGATATATATGGAATAGGTATGTCATCTAAAATCATCAGTCTCACATTCCAATCAAATGACATGAAGTTGACATATTCTGACTTTCTGTTCTCTATAGTGAAGATCACGTTTGGTGTGAATACTGGTCGCCTACGTTGAGACATTGGGTACATGTGGATTCATGGTAAGTATATAGCTTTTGATAGCCTGCATCATAATCAGGAAGCTGAATATACATCTTCTTTTGTACTTTTCATAGTGAAGCTGCAACCAATAAACCTTTACTATATGCTCGTGGATGGGGAAAGAAACAAGGATTCTGCTTGTATGTTTATCTCTGCTATAAATCCATCAAATTTATTCTGGTGGAGAATACTGAAGAAAACTAATTCCTTTGGTATAATTGATAGGGCTTTTGGTCCATATGGTGCGGAAGACGTTACAAGAGCTTATGTCGATGATTGGGAAGAATGCAGAACCAGAAGAAGGGCAAAAGGCTGGAAGGAATTTGATCTGAAAAGAGTACGCCTGCGATCATTATTGCTATCGTACACTTTATGTTGTCATATACTGATGAAATCACCAGTCGCTCAACTCACATACAGTATCGATACGATTACGTCTTCCGTCTGATGAGATTTCTCGATTGAACGATATGGATATTCAACAAAAATCATGGATAAATAATGAGAAAGCCAGATTTGAAGAGAGTGAAAGAATGGATTTGGGTGGTAGAATTAGTGGACCAGAAGATTGGAGAAAGATGAGAGATGAATTGGGTTTGGGTGAAAAGGTGTCAAAGAAACCTGAATATAAGGGTGAGTCACTAGTTAGCTGCGTATGACGATAAAGAAGGGATTCTCGCAGATTGAAAAAAAGAAGGAAAGAGAGCAGCAGCTTAGAGCTGACATCTTTTCCCTCATGAACGTATTGATAGTTACGGAGTCACTCGATGTACGGAATGATCAAATACTGAAATACGGTAATGCCAGATTAATTAACACCAACACATTCTTATTGAGCGATGGACCATCTCAAACTTCATCAATATTTCATCCCAAATCAATTCCTCAGAACCAGAATTTCAGATCAAAAGTCAAATTTAGATTGACTTCTTTTAACAGTGGCGAAGCGGATGGAATTGCCTTCATATTTACGAAAGATGAGGAGTCCAAGCTTGGTTTAGGAGGTTATGGATTAGGATATGATGGGTTGGGTGAAGAAGGTGATTTTGCTATCGAAAGTGAGTACCCATGTCTCAGCTGCGGCGCTCAAGAAAGTCTTTATCCTAATAAGTGACAACAAAATCATGAATCATAGCGATGCTGATGAACCATCTATGTTTGAACGCTACTCTAGTCGACACATATCGTACACAAGATTATGCAGATGATCCACCAACACCACATATATCAATACATTCACCATTAAAAGCACATCATAAATTTTCGTTGGAATATACAAAACCAAATAGTATACCTTTTTTATCTAATGGGAAAGTATTCGAATTAGAGATTCTATCTGAAATTACCCATGATGGGGAAAAGAGAATAAGAGTATATCTGATTACTCCAGATAAAGATGAATTACAAGTAATTGATACTATTTTACCTGAACCAAAACTTTCCCAGAATACAGGAAATGATCATTGGTGGTTAGGTATTTCAGGTGCATGTGGTGGTTTATGGCAAAAAGTGAGTATTCTAAGCACTTGCACTGTTTTGGTTTGGATTGCCCGATGAGGAAGGAAGGGACGGCGACTGTTTATTCTGAATCTCAAGCAGCTTATCGCTCATAGCTGACAATGGAAATTATCTCTTTAAATAGCAAGAAATTTTAGACTGGCAGATAGATCTAATAGAATTTGATGACACTAATGGTAATAAGGGAGAGTCGAAAGCTGATATAGATGATCAGCAAAAAAAAGCTGAAGTGAAATTAGAGAAAGATCAAGTATGATTACACAGATGAAGCGAGATATGAATGATAGACGACATCTCCTACGAGCAGTCGTTGTCGATGTTGTTGTAAATATACCATGTATCGTAGGGACAAAAATGCAGGAGTAATCTAAAATGTCCGGATCATACATAATTACATAGATACATCTTACTATAATGCCTATGTGACATAGCTTCTCAAATAATAGATATAAGGATTTTCTTGAACCTTCATTCTTCCTTCTTCGTACTCTCCGTACTAAACCTTTTCCGAATTCACCTTGCAGCTGCGTTATCCTGGAACTTTCAGCTTAACTATGTCCAAAAATAGGTTTTGGTTTATAACAATTATCAATTCTCTTAATCTCATCTTCAGTTAATTTCACTTCTAAACCTTTTAGAAGATCATCTAACTTTTCAATTGATGTCGTACCGATTATAGGTGCACTTATAAATTCTTTAGATAATGACCAAGCTAAAGCAATTTGTGCCATTGAAACATTTTTATCTTTTGATATCTCTTCAATTGTGTTTATAACTAATTCATCTGCTTCTGATAATGTACCATACATTTTAGAAGTCATTCCTGATCTTTCAGTCTTAGTTTTGTTATCAAGTGGTCTACATAATTCTATTGATAATAAAATCCGATGTTAGTAAGAACGTTCATCGCTTCATCGCTCTCGATAAGGAGTTAATCTCTATAGTATACAACTCCATACTTACTTCCACCGTTTAATGGACTCCATGGAATTGATCCAACGCCGAAATGCTGTAAGGTAGGCATCATTTCTCTTTCTTCCTGTTTGTTGTCATACTTAATCAGCTTATAGTTCATTAGGGACACAAAGCAGGAAAAGTTGAAATGGCCGTCGATGATTTATGCTTTATGTTGACTTACCTCTCTATACATAGCATTATGGTAATTTTGCATAGAAATAAAAGGTGTAAGTTTATTGTGGATGGCATATTCTGGTCATTTTTATAGCTCTGGTCAGCCAGGTCGCTTCACCGAGTGATACTAGTTCGGGGGAAATGGCGTTTGATTCCAGTTTAACTCACGTTGCATGAGCTGGAATTGCCAAGCATAACAACTACTCATACCTAAATATCTTACATGACCGGCTTGAACTATATCATGTAAAGCTTGCATTGTTTCTTCGATCTAAACCAGGATTCAGCTGTTAGCGTGCATAGATGATTCTGAATTACAAGCAGAGGTTGCGAGACTTACTGGAGTTTCATAGTCGAATCGGTGACACTAAGTATACATATACACATTTGTGTGAGACTGCTAAATCGCAGTTGATGCAGAATTAAGTATATATAGACTTACCTGGAAGACATCTACATAATCTGTACCCAATCTTTCCAATGAGCCTTTGATAGCCGCGAAGATTCGCTTATTCAGGATGATGTCAAGCGAAGTCAGCGTATTTTTGTCATAAGCCTAGACGTAGTTTAGGTAACTCACCTTTCTGTTTAATCTACTGTTATTGACATATCCAGCAGGACCATAAGATTTCTCATCACCCCAAGCCATATAAGTTTTGGTCATGATCACAACACTTTCTCTTGGAATGTCATATGTCTTTAGGAATTTTCCCAAGATCCTTTCTGAATGACCTTGGGAATAAGTATCGGCAGTGTCGAAAGTCTGGTTGAACCAAGTCAATACATTAGATCTGGTTTCCACATGACTTGAAGACTATATACTCACATTGATCCCTCTATCGTAGGCATATTTAAGATGTTTCAAAGCTTCTTCCTCCTCCAACACCCACGTCCAATTATCCTTGGGCCTTTTCACACCATACGACATACATCCTAAGATGATTTTCGAAACCTATTATGTCACTTAGTCTCATCCGTTCAAACACATCAACCTCGGTGTACTCACCTTGAGACCACTCTTTCCTAATCTGACGAATTGCATTTTGTTCTCTGATTCGGTGGACATGCTTTGTGGAAGATATACACAGGTAGATGAGAAAGATAAATGGAATGGGAAAAGCTATCTGACACCCGCTACATATATATACATGTCTCAAAAATCCTATACCGGGAGATCTACGCTTTAATCGGATAATATGATAATATGACAAATATGACCTCACTAAAGCTAAATAGGTAAATAGCTTATCGTTATCTGACTAATAAACTACTATATCCTCCTTCAGGAACGTAATCATGCTGACACACCGATTCTATATGATATTTGATTCCGTTATGTTTACACAAGTTACGCGTTGAGCCGTCTTGCTGGAACGTTAAGCTATTATGTCCATAAAATATTGAACATTACTTATTGAACTGCTCCTGCCAGTGTAGAACATACCCGATAACAACATTATCAAAAAGCAACTTGTTGCAGTGCTGTCGATCTCATTCACCTTTCCTATATCAGCTTACCACTCAAGTATCGCACGTTGTATTTGCTGGGAGAATCAACCACCTTTTCTTCACAATAACCCGTCAACGTACTCAAAATGGTAAGCTATATTGATTTCACATATACGGCCGAGAAGAGTTGGTGCTTATTATCTCTCTTTGATGCTCTCATCCTTCACCATTTGCTTGACTGTATAACGTTATCGATAATTGCTTCGTTCATACATGCCACTCCGACCTTACCTTGATAGCCTACCAACGCTGATATTCGACGTAAAAATGCTAATTTTGCTGCAAGAGCACAAGCGGGGAAGAAAACAGTCAGACCACCTAGATCAGCGACTAAAAGAAGTGTGGGTACTTGGGTTTTGATAGCTATGGGATTCTTAGTGGTTGGTGGTAGTGAGTTATACTCCGTTTTACTTGTAGCAAGCTCGGTTTTAGAGGGGCGAAGGGGGGAGTGGAAGTTCTCGGTTGCAATTCATTACAAAGGGCTCTTCTTTCATATCTTGTAATCTATCAGACTCTTGATTAATCAATTGGAGCAACTGCTGATCATATATTATCATTCTCTTAGCTGTGGTTGAATTGATCAGACTAATAGTTTTCGGTTCTTTCTGAAGAGGATAGGAAGGGGATCAGGTATGTCAATGCGTATTTATTTCAGCTGTGATACATCAAGCTGAGTTCATTGAGAGAATCATTCAGGCTTTTCTAACCGATGTTCAATAGATTTCGCTTTATTCTTCTCTTAACGTATTCTTAACGATCTCATGCAAAAAATACATCATGATAACACAGTCCTTTTCTGCGATCTAGAGATATCACAACGGATGGAGAAACATTATACTGGCTAAAAGATCGCGAATTGAGCCGATTGTGCTCAAACAGCTGATATCACTGATTCTTAGATTATGCGCGTTGAGCAAGACTGCTCGGATTCACTTCTGCCTCGGATCTATTCGAGCGCCTGCGCTTGAACTGTGACAACATCGGACATGTCGTCTTGTTCACAGCCATCAATATTTGCTTCATGATGATAAAATCTGGTTTCGAAAGTCTTGTTACAATGGCTTGGCCCTGTGATCTGTTTGCTATATATCAAATATATGAAAATTTATGGATTCGGTGTAATTTGCTTTGCAATCTCGTTATTCACATTCTCAATAATTGACCATCCCGATGTGTGCACAGTGTTCTGATTGTCGCTCTCCCGGCGAGCCTTTGCTACTTCCTTGGCCCAATCTAATCTCAGCTCTTGTAGGAATATCCTCTCCCTCTTCTTCAGTTCCAATGCCAGCTCGTAACCTTCAATCTTGAGTTTTTTCTCTCGTTCCGTTAAGGCATCTAACCCCATTACCGCCATCTTCTTCTTCCTTTCAAATATCAGCTCCTTAGCGTCGTTTCTAACGGCAGCCGCAGCGTGACATTTATCATATAGGACTTGTTCCAAAATTGTCATCCGTGACCGGGGGCGGCCTGCCGATTCTGCGAGTTCACCTCTGCATTCCATCCAAAATCGAGCAAATGCCGCAAACAGTCCAGCGGGTATCGCAAAGTATAAGTTGAAGGAATCTTTCACGGTATGGACCACAGCCAGGACTAGGAGCGCGATGAGAAGACCTGCCATGATCACGTCGCCGATTGCCAAAGAGCGCAATGAAGATGTGAACAGCACCATTTCAGCTGAGGATCTTGATTATATAATGACATGAACGTACTCCATACTACGAACCACCATCTACGAGGAGTATTTATGTGTTTCAGTTCTTCGCCCGTCTCATCATCAGTCTTCCAGGGCTGAAAGCAAGCTAGATACACATGGGCGTTTGGAGCTTCATAAATAGATTGGTATAAAGCCTACAGCCGGTTATTTACATTAGACTTTCCTCTACGACGCATACAACGTGACTTGGCAACATAAAGACTTACTTGCTGTTTGTTGGCTTTGACGTTCTCTTCAATTGAGCGGAGCCGCTCAGTCCACCACAACCGCTCTTGCTCGGAGAACTTCATTCTCGGGAGGCCGTGTGAGACTATACTAGATGATGTCTCCAATTCAAGCTACCCGTTTAATCGATGAAAGACCAGTACACGATTCGCTATAGATTCGTTGATTCTCGTTGCACGTATACAATAATCTAATGAGAAATTGGACGTCCCGCTTTCTTAGATTTCGCGGTATTCGGTGACCCCACATTACGTAATACCCCGCAATCGGATAATCATATCGTCATCATCGTTCAGATACATATCGTATATAACAAATTATCGATAGAGAGCAGCTATCACTGCAAAATCTTCAGCATGGTGCTCAGAGAGGTCTCTTGCACTATCCTACAAATCTCGAGCCACTTAAAGGGCACAAAATTGCTGTGGAAGCTCGTTTTGTCAGCCGCAAAGCCCAAATTTGGTTCAAATAACGCCTCTAAGGATACTATAGCACACCCTTTCGAAGTTGTAAGTCAGAGCGGACTGACGCTCCTGTCCAATAAGATGGTAGTGAACAGAAGTGGAGAGTTGGCCAATTTTGTGGTGTAAATTCGCCTATAAGTGAAACATCAATTCAATCAACGCTCCCTCCACCTTCCTAGTTATGGCATTGATAGCCCTGACCTTACTCTACATGAATTTCTTTTCGAATTTGGTTACTTTATATGCATATACATAAGATATAAATTATTTTCATATTTGACCTATGAGATAAAGCTCTGTCCGCGACATTGCCATGTTGTAGCGCGATGCTGTAAGGAGGGTTGCTCTTTCGTACCAACTCGTCGGTTATGGTAGTTTTACGTAACGTGGGATTACAATATGCCCCAGGAAGTGAGAAACGGCACGGCAGCCAAAGTCCACCTTGTTAAGGTAAGAATCTCCGGTACCTGAATCGGTAGTTCGTATACAAGTGTGTATGGACATTCTATTCTATATGAGATCACCTTCCCGTTGAATGCACACACAATAGCGGGTGTCGATATAATAATGATTTAATGATAGATCTCGACGATATCCTGCGTTATTATCATTTCTTTGGGCTGGAAATGCCTAATCTGTCAAAAAAGGACCTCGTTTTCGATTATCTACTGCTGGTTCCTAGGTCTCTGTCAATACCAAGGTGCTTCATTCTACGATATCCTACTACCATGGTTTGCGAAGCTGTCACATCTGAGGGGAAGAATTTTATATCGGCTCGAGGAGAGGGGTACGATTTGAGCGAGATTCATGAGGAATCACCCATATATAATTATTGGAAATCAACTTCAAATCCATCAAGTTATTGGATGTGGCCATTCAAGAGTACGACAGAGCCATATCTAATTTCGCATTTCAAGTATCATTTCAAGTATGAACACCGAGGCGGTATTCTTCCACTGTAGCCACACATCAATTCGCTACCACATTACTGGAGCTTATCATTTCTCAGATCCCACGAAAGCTTATATGTCAGTTGTGGTACCGCGCTATGATCACCCGACGCTATATTACTAAATACCAAATTCACGTTTGGGATTCGGGAAAGGAATCATCTGAGTCAGATGCAGCTATCCTATCTTGGGGATCTAAGGTGCGTATCGATCCGTTCTCGAGCGCGTATGTGTAAACCTGTACCAACTACGCTTTGATTCGAATAGCTAGCAGCCTTATTTGTGAGTGTTCATGTTGATAACGTTTCGTGCTGCTAACACTTCATTGTGTTAATATGATGAATCAAAATGGGGTGAAATAGATGCTTTTTCTCTTCCATTGGCCGTTTTATCCGAAGCTGAGCGATCTGGGTTACATATTGCAACATGGTACAAACCTTCGCGTTCTGAACAAAGTCCTAATTTTCGCTTGGATGAACTAGATTGGGGCAACATGCCTTTCTGCGGTAGTACTATCGATACTACCGCTGATACTTTCTTAGCAATAGGTGATTATTTACAGACATTTCTCTCAACACCTATCCCACATGTTCAACAATTGATGAACAAGGAGCCGAATTGGCAAGACAATATCGTAAAAACTGATCCCACTGAATGGAAGTTACCGAGTTATCAATGGGAACAGGCATTGAACAGGTATGATTGGATGCGTGAAGTGATGAACGCCGAATTAGATAGACTTATACGTCAAGTCAGGGAGGGAACGGCGAAGAGCAACGAAGAAACGTCGCCTACATATACGTCAGAACAGTCTCATGCGGTGGGTCCCGTTCATATGTTCCGCAAACAAGCTGGGCAGTTACTCTGGAAATGGTATATGTAGCTGATTTGGCCATATTAGAGTTCATCTTATAATAGTGATTGGGCTTCGGACGCTAGACCGATTTGGCACCAAGACAATGTAAGCTTGTGCCGATCTTGGTGTTTCTCCAATGCAAAATCGTTATTATGGAGCCCATAGCCCCAGTACTGATCTTCATACGGGCCTATAGACACCTATCGGGGAACTGGTCAAAAGTGATAACCAGCAACCGGGTATTTCTACATACAAGCCTTCAGATGACGTAAAATATCAATACAGTCACGAAGAACTCACAGTGCAAACCGCACCCCCGAAATCATCCACTCAATCTGCGGTACATAAAGTGAATCAGCATCGAGGCGACAAACGCGCGGACGACTGATGAATATGGATATACGCGTATAGTTTTGTGTTCAATTAATGATAATATGTGTTCGATCAGTGATGAATGCCGCGCTTTGGCCATAACGTTGCATATAAGCAAGACAGGTCGCAATGCAGCCCAATGTCGCGGTCACATAACTTATTTTAACAGAATGAGCATAGTTTATGTATTCAGTCAGGATCGAGACACAATTTTACGGGTTCTTATCAACCTATCGTCCATGGGTACTACCAAGATAAAGAAATATACCAAAAGCAAGGATTCAGATTATAAACGAAGAGAGTGGATCAACAGGGGTGAATCATTGCGAAAACGCAAAAATGCGGAGGAAAAGTGAATGGCATCTTTCAGTGACCAGCAAATATATTCCGCTGCAACGTGTCCCTCTTCATGAGCTCAAGCTTCACAGGAACCACAAGGCGTGTATCGTGTCTTTGACTGCTCATTATGTGATTTGGCCGACGAAAAGCAAGCAAGTTTACCTCTACTTGATGTATATTTGGTATACAGCATGTTTTACTTGCGACTCCCAAAAGCCATTGTATACGGAAGACAGGGATGTTATTACAGCCTAGTACAACCTGTACATCATATAATATGTGCTACGATTGATTTCGAATTTCCGCACGGGGGAGTGAGAGTAATAACTAAGGATAGACCCAGGATGAAAAGCATGTTTCGGATGGAGACTATGGCTCAAGATTTGTGTGTATAATAGAATGCATTACATGATATATACTAATTCGGAATACTTACGACACGAGTACCGTATACTGTCTAAAGTTATTCTATTTCCTAATTATGGATAATAGTATTCTACTAAGATTGGAATATGTCGGTCCTTCAGGCGCTCTCCCAAAAATCCAACTCAATTTCATCGCACCACGTTACCTCCGAAAAAGTCAGGCGCATCATAATGAGATTGAAGACTGGTGGTTGAATGAAAACGGCGTATCGGTTTGATTATCACCGAGAAAGACACAAAAAGCAGTCCACTTTATGGATCATACTTTTCCGGATTTCTATAGGGGACGGGAACGCGAAACCCTCTATCGAGAGTAGAGAGGGAGTCGAACTTTTATGTCCTGTAGCACAGCCGAATATAAGTCAGCTCATGATCGACCGTTGCATGCAGGTAGTTATAGAAGAGAATTAGGTGAAATGTTGGGGGTCACTTACCACATAGGATTTTGTTCAAAAGAAGGGAAAGAAGAAGAATGAACGAGATGTTAAAAAATTTATAGGATTTGTCGTTTGGCAACAGCGGCATATAGCGACATTGGGTTTGTGCGGTTTCGGCTACTTTGCCATGACGTGTCATTGTAGCCTTATCAGTCAGCGCACAGACCTTTAAAACGCGTGGATAGGAACTACGCGTCAAGAAGGTCAAAGTAACCGGCTTAGGCCGTTGACAAAAGAACAACAATAACAAACGGCTTCAGTGACTATTCAGAGTAGATAACATCTTGCTTTTAATCCGTACTTATGCGTACGTCTCCAATAGATAGCGATCAATCGATCTAAAAAACACCATGGCTACAGCTAATAGACCTCGCTATGACTCTATGAAGAGTAATGGATCGTCAACGTGGGGAGTCAGACCATCTTCTCCTACTGTAAGCCTTAACATGTGTCCTCATTCCGCAATTACCGGGCAGAACAGCTAAATGTACTAGAGCAGTTTTCCACTACCACAACGGGATCCAAAGTCAATCTACCTGAGAATCATGCTCTGATATCAAGAAAAGATCTACGACAATCTATATCGTGCTTTGAGGAGGTACGTCAGCTCCATCAAAAGGGAAGAATGGATTTAGCTAATTCCTTAGCTTAAAATCAGCTTATGGCAGCTGCTAAAGCATATCGTAATGCATTATTAGCCATGTCATCAGCAACAGCCGCTTTTGCTTCGGCCATGGAGGCATGTTCTCGGTGAGTCTGCTCAGCTGGCGTTCGCTATTTAGCTTCATTGGGGTCATCTGCTGATATGTCGGAGTAGGGTAAAGGGCTGTAGATCATCTAATTCAGCTATAGCAGGAGCATCAGGACTTCAATACCTAGTCTCGAATCATGAGCAGATTTTAGCAGATACTGTATATCGACAATTTGAAATACCTTTATTGGAAGCTTTAGATCATTATAGGTTGATCACCGCGGATAGATTGGTAGCTTACGAGAAAGCTTTGCATGAGCAAAGTAACAAGATAAGGAAGACTGAAGCGGAGAATCTCAAACATGGTAGAAGGAGGAAAAGAGGTAATTCAGCTGCCTCATTGACAACACAATCGCAATAGCTGATTTTCGCTGCCGGTGACTGGTCAAATAGATCTTCAGCACTTCAGACAAGCTTTAGCTGAGTTGCAAAGACAAGTGAACGAACTGGATGATATCAAAGCCGGATATCATGAAGAGGTACTGGAAGGAGAAGACGAGGTGAGTAACGTCGTTCCTACAGGTATGCGAATACAATGTAAATCCGAGAGCTGAATCTCGGTTGCGATCCGTATCAGATATGGGATGCAGTCCTGAACAAAGTTGCCTTCGTAGTACGCAGCCAACTTGATTTCTACGAAAAAATAGCTGGCAAAGCAAGTGATCCAATCTTAGAACCTTTGATCATGTCCATACCTGATCCGTTCGATTCCTATGGTCCGCCAAAAGAGGAAGGCCAGATATTCAGCGTACTCGCTCCGTAAGTGGTCATTGAGCTCTCCAAGCATTCGCCCGATCAGCTAATCGACGACCTTCCTTAGATTGGGGTTGTTGGATTCAAGTGCGCCTCAATCACCTACACCTAAATTAACACGTACGGACTCCTCTCCTGCAACTTCAACTCCGGCTAGATCCTCTTCACCCACTAAATCGAATGCTCCGACTGCTTTGACGACTTCCGTGACAAGCCCATCAAAGGCTGAACCTACCACTGAATCAGTTATGGGCAAGATGAATGGGTGGTTAGATTCGGATGATTCACAAGAAAGAGATAGAGATAGTAGGGAAGGTAGAGCTAGAAGGGAATTAAGCATAATAGAGGAAAGAGATACAGGAAGTATCATTACTAAAGATGAGGAGGTAGCTAGTGTGGCAGCGGAAGACGACAATAGAACGGATGATGTTGATCATGTAGAGTCATCGGGCAGTTCTGCGGTGGAAATACCGGGCGAAGAGACTCCTGCTACAAAGGAAGAGGATCAGGAAGCTGCGAACACGGGGACATTAGTAAATGAAGATCAAATGGAAGAGCACCATCTTCAGGCGGAAGCAAGTACCACCAAGGAAGAACCACCTAATGATCAGACGGAAACGAAGTGATTGAATTGTCTGGCTTAACGATGCGTATCGGGCTATTGGGTAAGGAAGGAATCTTTTAAGGATTAGGATCCTTGTTTTGATGATTTTTCCATTTTGGCATTTTTGTTTGATAATATAGTTGTATCCTTATATTTTGCTTTTTTGCTTTTATCATATTTAAAATGCAATTTAATGGGAAGACAAATAGAAGCTAAATCTCGCTTTCTTCCCGTTCATAACGTTTCTGCTGGTGACATCCTCAATTATCGTACCAATGGAAGATAGCGCTTACAAGCACGCAAGTGGAAAAAGTGGAATATGAAGCGAAAGTCGTCGTAAATCGGATCATACTCTTATTAATTACAAAAATGGGGACACATCGAAGAAAAACAAAAAGATTGTTTGGTCATTCCATTACAGGGAGTCGAACCCTGCTCTCCCGCGTGAAAGGCGGATATACTAACCGATGTACTATAATGGATTGGCTGATCAGCTGATTAGCTGAAGTTGCTGTTGATATTAACCGTTGTTTTGTACATATATCTTGTGTTTGGTCTTCACGCTGGACATCTTGTTGCTAAAGGGATCTTGCACTTCATCGCGTATACCTTTGTTTTGGGTAACCTCCACTTTCGACATTACAAATTGACTGGACTGACGATCCTGAAACCATCATCGCTTGTACCACAATATTTGAGCTTGTTTTAATCTGTTGTTGTCGTTCTCATGGCTATATCAGCTAATCACAGAGAAATATGACACCCAAACATGAGGATGGTAAAGCTCAGTGAGTGAAAATTGCTACGAGACTGTGCGATTCACTAATCAACCTCATCCTCTATAGACCATCTATACATTCTTTCTTCAAACGTAAAACACCTCCACCCACGTCGCCGACAAAAAACATAGAAAACGATGATCCAATTATTGATCTTACCGGCTCACCTCCTTCGAAGAAACCCAAAGTTCTATCTAGTCCAAAGCAATTTCTTACCCATAAAAACTCTTTGACACAATCGAAATCCAGCTATTTTGCGAAACCCGCACGTACCCCTTCGACAAGCGTAACTCCTGCCCCAGCTCAAGGTAATTCCACCACGACGTCGACGAACTTGGAAATTTACCGTGCTTCTAAGCCACATACAAGACCAGCTCTACAATCCGGTACAGCCTTCGATGTATATAGCGTAAATTCTGAAGCTGGACCTAGTACAAGTCAAAGTCAATCGGTCAGATCAGAGGATCAACGGAGAAAGCATGAAGCATGGCAAAAAAGAATATTGTCTAATGGAGGTATAATCAGAAGACGTAGATCATTAGCTTTAGATGAAGCTGCTGCGGCTGAACTCAGAGGGGAAGCAGGTGTAGACACACCCGATATTGAATCTGCATTAAATACTCCTGCAGCAGAAGTAGAGAACCCTTTACCGATGGAAATTGACTCAGAAGACGAAAATAGAAAAAAGCTAGCTCAAGGTGTAGGAAGTAAGTTAGCTGCTAAATATGCTTCTAAAGTCAACAATGATACGACTACAAAAACAGGACGAGATAAAGGTAAAAAGAAAGAAGAAATAGGTCCAAGCGGTCAAACGTATACACCATTAGAAAAGCAATTCATGGAAGTAAAAGAAAAGAATCAGGATGTTCTATTATTGATGGAAGGTAAGCTGATCCCATTATCCAAGAACTGAGAATTTAGCTGATAGTCGTATTTAGTTGGGTACAGATATAAGTTAGTTCTAGAATTTGGGTGATAATGACGCTTCTGCTAATAGAATACCAGATTTCATGGGGACGACGCAAAAACTGCTGCTAGAGAGCTTGGAATTGTATCGTGAGTACTGAGTTCATATCGTTGTTCAGGTCAAACACTAATTAGATGTTCAGCTTTCCTAGTAGGAACTTTTATGTTGCCTCTATCCCCACACACCGTCTTCATATACACGTGAAAAAGTATGTATCCCTCGCTTTTCTCCGTTGCGGACAAAGACTAACCATAAGGCTAGGCTTATATCGCTGGGGTATAAAGTAGGTGTGATCAGTCAGACCGAAACTGCTGCACTGAAAAAGGCAGGTGAAAATAGAAATGCACCTTTTACGAGGGAATTGACTCATTTGTTTACCGCTGCTACGTGAGTTCCGTCTACAAATTTCTTGAATCGACGTTAACGAATTTACTTGTAGATACGTCGAAGATCCATCACTTCCCTCTTCTTCAACTTTGCTCGATGATCCGATTATTCCTGGATCTGCGCCACCTCCTACGAATGCACTTGTAGCTGTAGTGGAACAAGGATTGGGAGGTATGGTGTATGACGAAAGAGTTAGAATCGCTTTAGTCAGTGTGGTGCCTGGCACTGGAGAAGTGGTTTGGGATGAATTTGATGGTAAGCGGGTCCAGAGTGTAACTGGTCAAATGTATCATGACTAATTGATTTTCTCTTATGGTAGACTCCCAAGTACGGAGCGAACTTGAAACGCGATTGACCCATCTTCAACCGGCAGAATTGCTTTTACCCAAAGATGGACTTAGTAAAGCTACTGAGAAAGTATTGTCCCACTTCACTAGCGGCACTAGGTATGTGATTGTTATTGACTTGTTTCTGCTCGGAATATCGGGTTGACATCATGTCACGTCTAGCGGAACAAATGCTGCTGTACGGACTGAGCGAATATCAACGACACGATCGTATGATCAAGCTTTCGATTATCTCAGCGAATTCTATGGCGGCAAACCTCGACCTAAGAGAAAAGCTAAAACGAAACGGAAAGATACTGGGCAGATTGATCTAACCTTCAGTGATGAGGAGATGGCAGAACCCGAGAGAACCGAGGATTCTGAAAATTTTGAAGAACCTGCAAGACACACTGCTGAAACAAATCAGACGACTGAAGAGAACGATATTGGGCTGGCTACCGGTCTTGACTGTGAGTCGTGACATGTGGTCCAGGAGCTTAGCTGATCAAAACTGTATCCTAGCCGCTGAAGCTATACTTGCCCTCGTCGATTTCCCTAAACAAGTGGTCATTGCCTTGTGCACTGCTATTCAATACATGAAAAGTAAGTGGACTCATTGTGGTGGTGTCTCCAAAATCGCTAATTTGCTTTTTTAGCTTTCGGATTGCAAGATGCTTTCAAACATCGGTCATCTTTTGCCAAAGTGCGTACCTCGGTAAATATGATCATCACCGTTGTCAGCTAACTCACTTTCCAGTTCATCAACCGTGCCCATATGCTTTTATCGAGTAACACATTGGTCAACCTGTATGTTCCCCACCTTTCGATACCACTGAATGTTGACAGAATTGTGTCAGGGAGATATATCGTAATCAAGATGATGGTGGAATCTATGGTAGCTTGTTGTGGTGTAAGTCTTTGCCTCATCTCGCGTAATAAGCTAATCACATTTGTATCTATAGTGCTAGACCAGTACGTCTATGTTCTAACATGCTGGAATTTCGCTAATGAATGCATAGCTGCAAGACTCGCATGGGACGACGACTACTGCGAGAATGGATAGGAAGGCCCCTTCTTGACATAGCGTGAGTCACCGTCGATTCTTCTTCCTCACGTAATGGCTCATCTATCTTGCAACAATTAGTGCTTTGCGCACTCGTACCGATGCCATTGAGGAAATTATGGAAAACAATACCTATTACATGGAGAAATTACGTAGTCTTCTGGTAAATATGCCTGATTTGGTCAAAGGACTAACCAGAATACAATATTGCAAGGTCAGCTGTTGTCTTACCCAACTGCCTAGGTGGGGCTAAAAGCTGACTTCAGTGCAGGCTATGCCTACGGAAATGGCCACCATTCTTGTAGCTCTTGTTAGAATCGGATCCGAGTTCAAGCCAACGAATGAACCGATATTCAAGTCTAACCTTCTGAACAATATTTTACAAACACTTCCCACCATACAAGGGATAGCCAAGGGATTTCTTGACTCCATTAATCTCAAGGCTGCGAGGGATAACGAAGAAAGCAATCTTTGGAATGATCCGGATAAATACCCAGATATCCAAGATGCTAAAGATGTAAGTCAACTTCCTCTTTACCAAACATAGAGTAATCAGTATTGATGGTTTATACCAGTGCATCAATATATGCGAAAGTGAACTTGATCAACATCTCAAGGATATCCGAAAAACACTCAAACGACCTACCTTGAACTTCGTCACCGTGGCGGGTATCGAGGTGAGCATCCTGCTGTGCATGACTACAGAGATTCAGTAAAGCTGAACTTCCGTGCAGTTTCTTGTAGAAGTCCCGGTCAGAGATGCAAAGTCTGTTCCTGCAAAATGGATCAAAATTAGCGCGTCAGTGGTTAACTCCGTACAGCTCTCTCTTTACAAAGCGCTAACTACTTAACAGTACCAAGTCGGTAAATCGATACCACACTCCCGAAGTGCTGCGGATGTAAGTTTAGATCAGGACACTCAGAGAAATACGCATGGTTATTGATGTTCCCTTACAGCAATAAAGAACGAGAACAACACAAAGAAACGCTCAATGCTGTATCGAGAGAGGCTTTCAAATCATTTCAATCAGATATATCAGATCATCATGAGCTAGTCGTGGTATCAAAGCAAATCGCAGTCATCGATTGTCTGATGTCTCTGGCTCAAGTTGCCGCTGCTTCCGGATATTGCAAACCCAAATTCGTGAAGGAACCAGAATTAAGGATCAAAGCCGGCCGACATCCTATGGTCAGCATGCCTCTATCTTTAGTGACATTGTATGTGATTGGCATATGAGCTGATAGATTCAGTATATAGGTCGAAATGCTTAGAGATGATGCGTATGTCCCATTTGATATTGATTTCTCGGAAAGAGATGGTACTTCAAAGGTTATAACGGGACCCAATATGGCAGGTGAGTCAGCCTGCGTGATAAGCAAGAGTTGTTAGCTAATCTTGCTTGCAGGTAAAAGTTCATGTGTTAGAGCTGTTGTGAGTCGTCGTCGAAATCAATTTGATTCTGCCGAAGTTGACCATCCATTAGGCTCTCATCGTTTGTATGGCTCAAATTGGTTCTTTTGTTCCTGCCACTTCTGTCACTTTGGGTGTTCATGATGCTGTTCAAACGTAAGTTGCCTATTGCTATCAGTCATCATGAGCTGACTTGGTCTGTGATAATAGGCGGATGGGAGGTAAGCTGTATGATATGCTATCGATTTTCAACCACTACTGACAACGAATCATAGCGTCTGACGAAATTGGTCGAGGTAAATCGACATTCATGGTTGAGCTATCGGAGACTAGCGATATCTTGAGAACCATGACTCCGCGAACTTTGGTCATCCTTGACGAGTGAGCTACGTCGCTTCCATGTCTTCCATTCAAATTGCTGATACGTCTTTTCTGAGCAGACTTGGTCGAGGTACAAGTACATATGATGGTGTGGCAATTGCCTATGCCACCTTGTCTCATGTCGCTGGGAAGGGCTGCAATACGCTTTTCGTTACGCATTATCCCATGGTAGCCGAACAGCTTGCTCGAGAAGTAGGTGATCATTCCTTAAAAGCCTGCATTCGCTCCTATTCAGCTTACTTATCAATTATGCATTTAGAAACCAAATCAGATTAGTAACTGGCATATGGCATTTGACGAAATCAAACTTCCAGGTACGTCATAATCAATGATTTAAAAAGCATCATTGCTAATCGATTTCAATTCAGATGGAAGTGCAGAAATCACATTCCTTTACAAGCTCACAAAAGGTTTAGCAGAAGCTTCATTCGGAGTATGGTGTGCTAGATTAGCCGGATTACCTAAATCAATCTTGGAAAATGCTCAATTAAGAGCTGATTACCTAAAACATGAAACTCAATTAAGACTTGTCAGCGCATTGACTAAACGGACAGGTAGAATGTTGAATGATATACAAGATAAAGGTGAAGATAAAACAGAAGGTATTTTAAGAAATATAAATATTTTAGATCGAGGATTGAGGATGATCACGACTGATACTAGTAATGCCCATGGTGTATAAAGATAGTTGATTCCCAGCAAACACAGGGACGTATCATTTTTGGTGAAATATGTAGCTTGATTCAATAAGTTTTGTTGCTTGTATATCGTTATTGTAGATTCAAACACATACCTCGCATCATGTATACTCATTTTTTGTAAAAACACATGCTGTACTGCTTGGGTAAGGCAAAGCGATCACAGCAAGACTTCGGACTATGAATGAAGTGAACTTTGCACAAAGCGTGAATGGACGGGGAAAAACAACACATAATATGCATAGATTCCCAGTTAACATCAACAGCAAGATCAGCTAATCAGTTGATTAGCCACTCCATTATAGTACATCGGTTAGTATATCCGCCTTTCACGCGGGAGAGCAGGGTTCGACTCCCTGTAATGGAATGATTCATAAAATCTTTTTGCGCTTGTTTGATTCTTACTTTTTCCGTTTTTTCCCATTCAACTTGCAGGACGTTTCAAGGTGACTTTCTTTTTACGATCTGAAGAGTTGCATAATCATCTCATCGAGTTAACGGGATCTGTTGTGAAGGACCGGAAGGAATGCATAATTTAATGTAGTGCGAAACGTGAGACCATCGCTACAAAGTATAAAGAATTTGGCTTATTGATCAAATAGACCGTCCAAGGACCACAATTCTCCATCCCATATTTGGCGAAAACAGAGGGTTTTTATCGTTCATTGATCAAGCTAATCACCTGTTTACTAACTCATTACCATTATGTAGGATGAGACTAGCATCCATTGTTGTCGCTTATTGATTGAGGTCGTGACAGTGATGTTTGTCGATCAAAGCGATTAGACATGGTTGTCGAGATGTGAGTGGAACTCATTTTTCCAACGTGAAATCTACAATTGAGGCTAAGCATAGATCCTAATCAACTCGGTCTTCGTAGAAGGACCACCTTTGGTTCCAATTTTCGAGCTGGATCATCTCGTCTATCACTTCCTCTTGAATTCAACCGAATCCTAGCATCATTTCTTTCGATGATTTTTGGCTTTTCATCAATTCTTTGGGTAGAGGGCGAATCAATTCTAGCCATTGAGCCTGGTGTAGGAGGTGGAGGTCGAACAAGTGATTCAGGTCGCTGCAAAAGAACAAATTCGTTGCTGTTGTTTGGCTTGTTAGCCCTTCTTTCACCCCGTCCGCTTCCAGTATTTCTGTCTCCTCCACCACCTCCGGAAGTCCCATTTCGAGCTCTATCCTTTCCTTGCAGTTGATCAAAAGAAGGTGGTTGTTGAGCATGATGGTGGTGAGGACCGTGAGGATGTCGGAAGGGTGGCCGAGAGCCAGGTGGTCCATGAGGAGGATGAGGAGGAGGAGGTGGTGGTCGCATATGATGGTGGTGTGGTGGAGGGGGAGGACGCATACCTCGAGATGAAGGGAGCATACCAGGTGGAGGAGGTCGCATTCCGTTAGGTGGTGGAGGTGGTCTAGGATGACCTATGCCCATACTCATTGGTGAAGGCGGAGGAGGGGGTCTTGACATAATCGATATAGGCGACGGGTCGATTTTAGGCTTCAATTCCGGCCCAGGAATAGCAGGACTATTGCCGCTTGTAGGTAAAGTTGATTTACCACTTTCGGGTGAAGGATGAGAATCATTTCCTTGACCTTGTTCAGCTAAAGACGGTGGTCTTCTAAGTAAAATCTTGACCTCTTTAACAGGTTCCACCAGAGATTTTCGTTGACCATTACCATCTTTATCTCCTTCAGTTCGATTTCTATTATTCCTATTTCGACTACCGTTATTTCCTCTTTTATCCTTATTTCCATTACGATTATTTCTACCTAGACCTGAAGCTTCAACTTCATGATCATCATCTCGCAAAACTTCTAGGCTAAGATCGAATCTTGCGGCTTCCTCTAAAATCACATGACCTTCTGCTCTTGTTGTATAATCTTCTTTATTGAATCGACCATTATCACCAGAAGGTAAAGGTTCATTCAGTCTACTTTGTTCAATTTCAACAAAAACAGGGGCATTACCAATATATAATATTGGACCTCTTTCAATATCTAAATCAAATCCTCCTTCTCCTCCTCCTTCTTCTTGTTGAATTTCAAATTCCTTCTTCATAATCTTTCTGAAATACGCAACGCAACTAAATACTTTTTTAACCCAAATTGGTAAATTACTATGACCATCCATTGGTGGTAAAGCTAATTCATCAATCATTGAATTTACATGTAAATGTTCTTCTTCACGTTGTATTCTTAATCCTCTACCTTTCTTATAATTGGTACCGGATTGTACGGTAATTGACGGATCAGAGGATAAAAGTGAATGAAATTGTGTAGCATGTTCAATATATCTTGCTGCTTGTCGAGCTGAAAGGGCGGAAGGCGAGTTACCTTTCTTTAATAAATCAAGAGTTCGAATAGCTAGAAGAGAGTGATGAGTGTCAATAGCTTCAGAACAAGGTATCCAAGCTAGATATTTCGCTTGACCACGGAAATCGCCAAACTCACCTTCAAGAGGAACAACAATTTCCCAGCCCTTTCCGACTAGTCTCTTTACAGCATTCTTAGCCCACATCAAAGCAGAAACATCAACTACAACTACTCTCCATTCTTCACTATCATCTTCGTCATCTGGATCTTCGACATCATCTGGTCTACCAAGATCATCATTTGGATCTCTCTCTTGAATTACGCCATTACCATTTCTTGCTGAGTTCTGCTTGACTTCTCCTCTAGTCAGACGAGGTGAAGTAGGTTGAAGTCTTGGTTCAGCTTGAGGTGGTGTTAGTGTGGCAGCTTTAACTTTAGATTCAAGTTCCGCTATTTGGTGGTTCAAATATGCAGCAGATAAAGCTTTTGAAAGTTTCGCTTGACGTGAGACCTATTAATTATTACATTGACGTCAGCTCTGTGATATCAACGGTAGTGAAAGGTCATATGAGTAGACAGACTTACTAGGTCATCATTCGCATTCTGATCACCCATTATATTCTCCCGTATATCTTCTATTGAATTGTGACTTTGTGGTCAACTTGAATCAAATTTGTTTGTTTTGAAAAGGGGGTGTAAAGGCTAGACGCCCATATTTATGGTGGCAAAAGAGTGATCAATCAGAGTTAACATTCGGACGCGTGTTATGCGCCAGAGTTATTATAGTATTATGTAGAAGCTGATATGTATAGCTTCTCTTGTATTGTAATGGGGGTTGAGCAGAGTATGATCAGAGGTATACTCGAATTGACAGCTGAATAGGATGTTGAGAAGAAAAGAGATACCTAAACTGTGAAAGGGAAGTAAGTTTTGGGTTAAACTGTTTGGCGTGGCTATCATATCGGTAACTGATTGTCTACTCTACTTTTACGGTCCGATCAAATCATAACCGAACATTGGTTAGTTGATAGTTGATAAATGCCACATCATTGTAGAGTTCACTGATAACGATACTTCCTCCTCGTTGTATTCACATTCGAGATTTCACTTCTTTACTTACTTTCTTTGCTTTCGTTTGATGCTTGCTCTGGTGAAGTGAATTCTTCAACATTTGCTATAGACCATTGAACATACATATCATCAACAATCAAAGTATCACAACACACCATGAGTCGACCAACTGCATCTCGCCTGTTTCAACAAGCTGTCAATACCGTACGACAACCTATAGCATCAAGTTCTAGGGGTTATGCGTCATCTTCTTCTGCTACTGCTTCTTCCTCTTGTGAGTATGAATCGACAGTTGAAGGAAAAGATATTGGATATGAATTCAGTTGCATCGTAATACAAAGTAACATGAACACACGGAAGAGCTTACAAATCTTCTCTTTATACATTTTAGCTTATCCATTCAATCCATCTGCAATAATTTCTTCACCTATTGTAGATCCATCAAATATTCCTGCAAATTTATTAAATCCACGTAAAGGATGGTCAATAATAAATCATATACATTCAAATAGACCAAAAAATCAATATACAGATTTATTTTCAAGAAGACATCCAGATAGATTAAAAACTGGTTCAGTTTTAACTGTTTTACAATATACAGATTCAACTAAAAAAACAATTTCACCATTTTCAGGTGTTTTAATGGGTATAAAAAAAAGAGGTGGTGTAGATACAAGTTTTAAATTAAGAAATATTGTAAATAAATTAGGTGTTGAAATGTCTTTTAAAATTAATTCACCTTTAATAAAAGAAATTAAAATTATTAAATCTGCTAAAGATAAACAAGGTCAAATTAAAGATTTAAGAAGATCAAAAGTAAATTATTTAAGAAATAGTCAAAGTTTAATGACAAATATAGCAAGTGCTTTAAAAGCTTCAAAACGTTAATACGTAGATACAAAAATAGATTTATAAAAATTATCGCATAATTGGACATGACGGAATTTTATGTAGTAGTGCTCTTTTTTTTCTTGGTAGTAGCGTCCTAATCGTAACACCTCGCTGGTGAGAGATGGTATATATCATCACTAATTTACATAGGGTATACATGATGTATGGTATAAATGGAATCATGAATATCGTGAATTACCAAAACAGAGGGAAACCGTCAAAATGTTAAATCCATCGTTACTTTGCTCAGTCTTGATTTTTAACCGGTCCAAGTAGCTTTACTCTCCTACTCGATAAGCAACCATAGCCTGTTGGAAATTAGTAACATCAGCATAAAACTACTTAATTATTGCTAGCTTCGCTATTTGATATCGTTCTTACTTACCTCCAGTGAATGAACGTTTGTACTGAAACTCCTTAATCGGACCTGTTCCACTTTACCTCTATCGATCAAATGAGGATCTGCATCACCCCATGTTGCAGGTATAGGAACATCGGAAGAATCGTTTGTATAAGCTAAAAGAGTGAATGTACCTAGATGTACAAAAATAGCAGTTTGACAATTAGCATAAATATAAAGCTTAATGTTGTAAGTGTAAGAAAGACAAAGTATATTTTGTACACTGATAACTTACATTCTTCCTCTAAGATAGGTAAGAAAGTAACACTACTTGTAATCTGTTTCATGATTTCTCTAATTTCACCTTGAACCTCTTTTTCAGTTTTTTCTTTTTTCTTTCCTTGTTGTTTCGGTCCACCAGGTAATGAAGGATTATTTATTGCTGATTCATCTGTATGAATATCAAATTGCCATCTTTCTAAAGTTTCACCTGTTTCTATTGATTTTATAGCTAATACTAACCGATTTATTGAGGATGATAAAAGCCATTCTAAAAACATAATAATAATAAAAGCATGCGTTAAAACAAAGTTATGGTATACAAACCTAAACATAGGTCTTCGAAGTCTTTCTGCGAGTTTTGTCCATAGCTAGAAATGATAGACTCACCCTGTACTTGCGATAAGATAGTACTCAAGTATTCTTTCAAATTATCATCTCCAGTCACTAACATTGGTAATCCATACTTCTTGACCATACTATTCAAAGAAGTCGATTACCGATAAGCATGGGCCGTTTCGCCGTAAATACAAAGCTCGATAGCTTACCGAAAATCATCACTGGGGTAGACACCTCTTTGATAAAGTATACTGTAATGGTACAGAATTCAGATTTTGTCCATGTGAGATGTGTTCTGAGAGCATATCAAAGCTCACCTGTTCACACCATACTCAAAGAACTCTGTCACCAAAGCGGTTGATCCCTTGAGCGTGATAGCTTGATTCGTTCGTTGTTTTTGAGCCATATTGCAAGAGCATCAAGTGGGGAGCCGAGTCTGTAGCGCTATGCAAACAGGAATTTGTCAAGAGCTAGAGAATTTCTGCTTGCGCCTAGTAAGACTATGAATATATATATATATATATATAACGTATATATGAAGGCTCTTATAGTTGAATGATAGTTATTATAGTAATTTCCAAAAGACCAAAATAACACACGCGCAACGTATTAGGGAGGGCGGAATCAAATTCTCAGACTCACGCATCTGGCGAATTTGATTCCGCTTTAATCGGAGCCCCTCACGTGTGGTCAAAGGTTTTTTATTTTTCTATTTTGGATTTTGTAAATTTCAGAATTGCATCTAGCCGTTAATGTCTGTGTAGATGGCAACTTGATTGAATACTTCAACAATCTTATTATATAGCCTGTCTGGACCTTCACCATTGTTATAATCAAGAAAAGATGGCTTCGAATATCTTACCATTATTTTGGCCATTGGCCAATTCAAGCAAAGATACTCGATTAACAGCATCAGCATCATTAGTATCAAATCTCGAAAATTTTCAACAGTCATTCATCGCTTCAAAACCTTCAACTTCTTCAGATGACAATGAGGACGATGAATCCGATGACGATGAAGAAGATGAAATAGACGATGATGATGAATCAGGAATGGAAGTGGATGCATCTGATGATGATGATGAGGAAGATCAACAGAAAAACAAACAAGGTGAAAAGTTGGATAAACGATTAAGTAAAGATAATGCTGAAGATGTAGTATATTGTGTGAAAAGATTAATTAGAGGTTTAGGTAGTTCAAGAGAAAGTAGTAGATTAGGTTTTGCAGTAGCTTTGACCGAGGTAAGCCTACGTCAATTATGCTATTGATGGAAAAAATTGATCAATGTTAACATTAACTTGATTGATTAAACAAATAGTTATTATCACGTATAGAAACAGTTTCAGTATCTCAAGTTATATCATTATTAATAAGGAATTCACAATATTCAAAAAATATGAAAGGATCAGATGAAAGAGATATGATGTTTGCTAGATTATTTGGATTAAATTCAATTATACAATCAAAATCATTATTTAATTTAAAAACTTCAACTTTAATAGATTTTGAAAATGTTATAAATGAATTAATTACATTAGGTGAATCCAAAGCTTGGATGAGAGAAAGTGCTTGGTGGACTTTAATTGGTTCTATTCAAGGTTTATTAGAAAGTAATTTAGAATGGAAAGATGAAGCTTTAAAACAAACGATAAATAAAGTTTTCGTCAATTCAGATAATAAATCTTGGAATCAAGAAAAAGTTGCTTTAGTACTTTTATTAGAGAACAAAGTCAAAGTAAGTCAATTCCTTCTATATATGATCAGTCCCAAAATACGTATCTGACTCTGTAATTTTAAAGAACATCGACTGGAAATCACACCTTTCACCTACATTCAAACATACACCATTACTCAACTCACATAACCTCGTAACTCTCGGTAGAGTACTCAAAGAAGCATCAGCTGAAGATGATGAAAGTGTAGCTGCTTCAACAAGTGGAAATTGGAAACCCCAATTACATTTCGTATGGAATATCATCTTGGAACATTATTTCCCTAAGTCTGGTTCAGAAGTATCAATAAATGGAGAAGCTCCTTTCCAAGATTTCTTCCGAGTTGTTGTTGATGGTATGTACCAATATCATCCTCTCTTTTAAGAACCTAAGAAGTCTATACTGAACATTGCTTAATTATGTTTATTTCTTAGAATCACTTTTCTCAAATACAGCATCACCTCAAAGACGATATTGGGGTTTTCAAGTATTTGAAAAATCATTACCATTATTATCATCATCTACAATGCCATTAATTTTTACACCAAATTTTATGAGATGTTGGATGAATAATTTATCTTCATCAGATAGATATTTACATAAAGCTGCGTTACAAATTGCTAAAAAAGTTCAAGATGTAACAAAACAAAATCAACAAGTTGGTTTTACTTTATTATCACAATTAATTGGTAAATATGGTAAACAGGATTTTGATAAAGTAACAAAAACTAAAACTGTTGAATCTATTATGAGTTCTTTAAATGTTCAAGGTACAAAAGATTATGTCAAATACCTACAAGATATTATCGTTTCTGGTGGTGGTAGTGATAAGTGAGTTTATTAATATAAGTCGATGATATCGTATTAGACAATATCCCATCTTTCTGCCTGACACTACTGTTCGCTTCCGTTTGTTATTGACTAATTTTAATCCTCATTTCCTTCTGGTACGATAGCTTGGATAACGCACGAATCGACGAAAGAAGACTTTGGGCCCTGGATCAATTACTTGCCTTATTCAGAAACGGATCAGTACCAAAAGATGACGAATGGATATCCTCAGTTATTGATTTCTTATTGGTACATGGCTTCTTCCTGATTCGAAAAGCCGACAAGAAAAGTCCTATCACCGCTGTAAGTCTGTTGTTTAACAGAAAGGTAGTAGACGGGAATTCTAACAATCATTTCCTTCAGCTTCAAACCATACCGAAACCTGCGTTATCCGAATCCACAGCTGCCGCTTGTAGATCAAAGTTAAGTAGTTGTTTAGTGGAAATCACTACCGCTTCCGTCTCTCAACGAGGTGAGTTTCCAATCAACTTGATTCTCATGGGAAATATTAACGTTATCCAAGTGGCAACCGAAGAGAACAAGACCAATCGACAACAAGGCTGTGATTTATCTGGAAGACTTTGGGTTAGAAGAACGCTCGATACATTAGCTTTATTAGAGAAAAACAACAAACACGTCGAGATCACCACAGAAGCAGATGATGAGATTGTTGCTCTTCGGAAAGAAGCTTTAGAGACCCTTCAAGCCATAGAGAAGGTCAAGGAGGATCAAAAAGAAGTTGCTCAAGGAGTTGCAATCTTGTTGGCATTTTTCGTATTGCAGACATACGATGATGTGGAGGATGCTTTGGAATTACTCGAGGTTAGTCAACTCTCTTTACCCGCCATACAGCCAACAGAGATACTGATTGAATACATCTCATAGAACACCAACTCAGCTGCTCAGAAATTGTTCAACATCTCTTCAACATCTACCAAAGACGATGATGAGGATGAACATCTCCCTATTGATTCTTTACTCGATGTTCTTATTGCTCTTCTCGACAAAGGATCAAACGATCTCAGGAATTTAGCTAATATGGTATTCGGAATGGTTTCTTCTGCTTTCACCGAATCTAGTATAGATCTCTTGACAGCTGTAAGTCTTTGACTATACATAATACAGGGATATGCTGACACTGTAATTTTCGCTAGCAACTGGAACAAACTGTCGCTGACGCCGCTGCTGACCTTGAAGATGTTGAAGACGAAGATGACGATGAAGATATATCTGACAACGATGATGAGGACAAAGACGATGATGAGGAAGAAGAAATGTCTGAAGTAGAAGATGACGATGAAGATGATTTACCAGATGTAGATCCTGCATTCCGACAACGAGTAGCCGAAGCTCTCAATGTTGCTGGTTTAGGTGTAGATGATGCCGAGGACAAAGACGATGATGAAGAATCCGAAGAAGAATATATGGATGATGATCAAATGATGAAAGTTGATGAACAATTAGCAGAAGTATTTAGACAACAAGCTGCTTCCACCAAAAAGACAGATTTGAAACGTAAGTTAAACTAAATCTTTTCGAATATATCAAGACTGAACGCTAATTCTGTTGTGTCTCATGATAGATCTTCAAATTGAATCATTACACTTCAAAAATCGAATACTTGATTTCTTTGATGTCTACTCCAAAAAACAGATTTCAAATCCATTAATCTTACCTGTTGTTTTATCTTTACTGAAATTAGTCAGAGGTGGTGGATCATCAGAAACTGAATTAGCTAATAAAGCAGCAGGTATATTAAGATCGAAATTCAACAAACCTAAAGAAGTTTGTTCAACAGCAAGTAATGAAAAATCAATTGAAATCTTGAAAGAAATACATTCAATGGCAATTAAAGCTCATTCAGCAGAATTTTCAAATTTATGTTCTTTAACATCTTTATTTGTTGTTAAAACAATTGAATCATCTTCTTCAACCACAAAATCAAACGATGATGATGGTGATGATGATGATAAAGGATTAATAGAAGTTTATTCAAACACATTAAAAGATTTCATGAGTAGAAAATCATCCTTAGTTCATCCAAATTTCATATTAGAATTCATTAAAAGATTCCCACAAAAAGGATTTAAATTATCGAATGATTTAATTGAATATGTTAAACCTGGTAAAGGTGTAAATACATTTAGACAATTACAAGGTTATTCAATGTTATCAATTATCACATCACATTTACCATCATCATCAAAATCATCTGTTATCCCTTCTGATAAAATAGAAGAATTCATTAAATCTTCAAGTGAAGCTATATATGAAACTTTACAAGAAGCTTCAATAATTACAAAAGAAGATGGATCAACAGGATGGAATGCAACAAAATTAAAAGATCTAGTTAAATTCAGTTTGAATTTAGCTAGAATTTCAAAATCATTAAATAAATCAATATTAATGGATTTGAAAAAAGTTGAAGAAATTAAAGAAATTTTATTAAAAGGTGAAAAAACAAAAGAAATGAAAGGTGTTTTATCAATGTGGAATCAATTAATTGCTATCTTAGGTGGTAAAGCTAAATCTACAAATAGTAGTAATAATAATAGTAAAAACGAAAAGGAGAACAAACGAAAGAATATCGATGTTGAAGAGGCAATGGATGTAGATGGCGACGAAAATGATGATGATGTCGCTAAAGAAGTAAATGGAGTAGAAAAGAAAAAATCAAAAAAGAACAAGATAACGAAAACATCAACATCGACAAGTACAGCTACAGATGAAGAACCATCTAAGAAGAAAAAGAAAGTTGTAGATGGCGAAAAGAAAAAGTCCAAAAAAGCCAAAACCACTTCTTCATAAATTGTAGACCTGCTTCAATCAATAACTCATATCTTTTAATTTAGTCTTTCTTTTCTAACCTATCTTTTGAACTGTTTGGGGTAATATTCCTCTTTGTTACTCTTTCTGCATACATTATCCCCTGATATTCATACATCAGGTTCAATTTCGGTTTTCCAATGCATTGTTTAAACATATAGTTCTACCGGCAAGGGGTCATTTCATCATGTCTGCAAGAGGGGCACAGAATGGCGGCGTTGACCGCTTATTGCTGTTTCATCTTGAATTTGGCTGCACTTGCGTCAGAGCTATCTATGTTAGACTCGGAAGGTGATAACAGATAAACGTCAGTGCTATATAATCTTAACGCTTCTTTGCCACCTCTTCTTTGGTTACACTTTTCGTAAGAGGCAATCCGTCATTGAGGATTACACGAAACCTCCCTCTCAACAATTAAGGTCCTGACGCAAGAGGGAGGGTAAATTAATTATATAGCTGAGGTTAATAGACAACTGGATCCCGACCTCCAGAGTCTCGTATGAATGGACTACGCCGAATAAACATAAAGTCCTCTCCGTCAGATTGAGGTATTCACCAATAATCAAGAGTAATAAACATTTACTCTGACATTCATCAAGTCAAAAGAAAGGAGAAGCATCTACACAATGTCTTTACCTAATTTTCCTGATTCTCCTCATACTTCACCTCCTTCACATTCACCTATCGTAACGGAATTACCATCATTGGGAGCAGGAAATTCCTTACCAGTATGGTTATTAGCATTATGTGGATCATTTACTGCCGTTGGTGAGTATTCATAATTCAAAGTTCATTCTTCTATCTATCTATCTTGTAGGAATCATGATCTTTGAAATATATGCTAATGAATGCATGATGCTCACCTTAATACAGCTACGGGGGTTTCTATAATGTCGATAACTCTGCAATTGAAGAATTATAGAAAACCAATGTTACAGAGAGCTGTAGTGAGGATAATGATCATGTAAGTTATCTCTGATAATACAACGCGGCCCTGCTTATGGGTGACTCTGATCACTTTCCTGGTTTGCAAACTGATAACCTCTATATTGATAGGGTACCGCTCTATGCAATATCATCACTTATCGCTATCTTCTCTCTAGAGGCTGCTTTCTTTATTGATGCCGTCAGAGACTTGTACGAGGTAAGTAATATACCTTTTCTCCAGCAGGTGAAATATTTCAAGGAAATTCTCACATGTATATCCTCCAACAGGCATTCGTCATATACACTTTCCTACAACTATTAATCACTTATTTAGGAGGTGAAAGATCTCTTTTGATATTACTTCATGGTAGACCACCTATCCCACATCCATTTCCTGTTTCTCTCTTCTTACGTCCTATGGATGTTAGTGATCCATGGTCATTATTGAGTTTGAAACGAGGTGTTTTACGTGAGTCACATTTTTTTTTTTACTTTTGCCCTTCTTCCCATTACGATTCATGACATGAGTTCCAGGCTAATATGGATTATGAATAGAATATGTACAGGTAAAACCTTTATTGGTATTAGCTACAGTGATATTGAAAGTGACTGGTAAATATAGAGAAGGTGATTTCGCTATTGATTCAGGATACACATACATTAGTATTGTATATAATACTAGTATTTGTTTGAGTCTATAGTGAGTAAACTAATGATAATTCTCTTTGAACCTAAATTACCATACAAGGACGTACAAATCGACTGACCCTATTGCAACGCTTTAGCTGCTTGGCTATGTTCTGGGTAGCGGTAAACCACGATTTAAAGCCTTTTAGACCTGTCCGTAAGTCATCATTACCGATTCTTGGTCGTTTCCGATCAGTTATCAGAACAGGACACTGACGTCAACTCATTTAGCCAAATTCCTTTGTGTCAAGGGCATTTTGTTCTTCTCTTTTTGGCAGTCCATTGGGATATCGTTCTTGGTAGCTGTAAAGGCTATAAAGCGAGGTAAGCTATTGGCCTCGCTGTAGTATTCAACCAGTGTGCAGCAGATAGCTAATCGTCCTTTTAATCTCAGTTGGCCCATATACCGATCCTGAACATATGTCTTTGGCTTTGGTAGATTCGCTAGTTTGCTTTGAGATGCCTATATTTGCGATTGCCCATGTAAGTAACTGGACTTGGTTTATCTGACAAATCCCCCCGCAGCTAACCCCAACTTGAAAAATAGCAATATGCGTTCCAAGCTAGCGACTATATCGATGAAAACCATATTTATGCTGTGAGTGAAAGCGAAATGCTCAAAAGTCATATTTCAGTACGCTTACTTTTCTTGGGCAGGCTCGGCTACCATTCGTTTACGCTTTCCGTGATGCATTTGGCTTCAAAGATGTATGGGAAGACACAAAAGATACCCTCAAGGGTAAAGGGGTGTCTTATCAAGCTTATGAGCCTGCTGAAGGTGGATTACATTATGGCTTAGGACGACAACGACGTATAAGAGCTGGACTTAGATATTCCAAAGGTGGCAAAGCAAAATACTGGATGCCGATGCCCGGAGATGAAGCTCGAAATAAGGGTGAAACAGGACCGATATCAGCATTGAAACGTCGAGTAGACGAAAGGTTAGCTGCAAGAGAAGGATATGCACCTTTATTACCACAACAAGCAGCTAGAGTAGTACGAGATGATCCAAATGGATTAGATGAAGGTGGAATAGGATTATTCGATAGTGATTCATCCGAGTCAGAGGCACCTTCAATCGAATTCCAATCAGTTGATGAAGAGGAAGATGTCTTATATGAAAGAGCTAGACGAATTGGATATGCTGGTTTTCCAAATGTCGATGTTAGTAAAGAAGAAGCTAAGAAACGAATATGGGAAGCAGAAGAAGGTATCTTAGCTGGGAAATGGAATAGATCATATAGTCATGACTTACTTAGACCGCCAATGAGCGATAGAGGTGCTTCAGCGAGTAGTAGTGGAAGTAGAAGAAGTGATAGAAGCCGTGGGAAAGGTAAAGGTAAAGACAAAGATGATAAAGGCAAGAAAGGTGTCTACGGCGCTTGTAAGTGTAGTCCTAACTTCTCAGAATCACATACGACTGTCAATTAGAAGATTGCTGATTTAGAACGTTTTTTGTCGTATACCTCTGTAGGGGCGGATAAGGCTACAAAGGCGGATCGCAAGCGCCGTACGTCGAACGGACATACAACAAATTCGCATGGAGAAGGAGAATGGTTGTATGATGGGGACAACGAACGACCTGATGCATGGCGTCATATACAGGATAATATAGTTGAAGCAGGTCAAGAACAGCTACGATGGACGAAGAAACAGATACACAAAGCTCTACCGCATAAACACAAGGCTGGAGTAAGCGGGAAAGACCAACATATCGATGATAACAACAAGGCATCACCTTTCTCTTTAGGTGGTGACGAGTCTGATGGAGATCCAGATACAGATGAAGAAGTATCACCTGCGTCATCAAGTAAACCATTACCTTCTGATGCAGTAGATCTAGTCAAAGATGATCAAGAAGCCGTTGAAAAGGCTAGAGAAAGAGAAATACGTAGAGGTGAACCGCAAACTAAAGCACCTACACATGTATATAAGAAAACTTTAAGGGAGTCTAATCCACCAGAAGGTGAAGGTAGGATTGAAGGTATAGAAAAAGTTTATACAAAAGAAAATAAAGAAAAAATGCATGATACGCTGAATGGTAGATCACAAGCTGAATTAGATGTTCAAGGTGAAGTCGTTGATAGAATTGAAACTTCAATTGAAATTAGTCCTCCAAAACATAATATTACCTTACATATGGATGAAGAAGATAATCCTTGGGCATAGAATAGGTTGCACAGATTAGCACAGATACTATCGTCACAGAGTAGAAAGAAGTCGATTACATAGATGGGTTTTCTTAGTCCTCGCATTCGGTAGAATTGTATGTTATTGTCCGTTTCTTTAGATTTTACATTGGGAATAATGAATGAAACCAACATGTATTATCATACGTCTGTGTTTTCGGGAATGAGATTTGCGATTTATTAATATTCCATTGATTCGATTATAATCTGAGTACTGCGGACTGCTAAATATATAATCATGCATAGTGTACAACAACACAGATGGGTAAATTTTGATTGGCAAGATAAATCTGTTCCTTACTGCCGCAAGATCACCTGTGGGGAGTCTAAAATGGATATTCGAGCTAAAGATTCCTAAAATCAATCTAGCCTTCTGCATCTCCTATTCTTCCAAAATTGTATGATTTGAACTACTCCTCATAATTTAATCTAAATCATCAAACATGCCACCACCAGTATTCAACTGTTTTTTCGATTTTCTTTCATTTTTCTCTGATTTCATTTCCTTTTTTAGGGATTTCCATTCCGTACCCATTTTATCCATTTCATTTTCATCTTCATCTTCTCCATAAGCATCATCATTATTAGTATTATTATTATTCTCTAGCTTCTTTTGTTTTTTACTTGCTCTAAGTGTGGCTATAGGACCCAAACTAACATCGTCTCCATTAGCTTGAGCTTCAGCTTGAGCAATTTCCCATTGAGCTTGTTTCCTTTTATCTCTTTTATCATGTCTTTCTTCCTTTTTCAGTTTACGTTCTTTTTGTTCTGACCATGATTCTTTCATCTCATTTTTAATCTTTCTTTTAGCTTTTAATTCTTCAATCTCCTTTTCGGTTTTAGGTTTTTCATTTTGTTTTTTCTCCAAAGTTATCAATCTTGCTTGTTCTCTAGTCTTTGATAAATATGAAAATTTATCCCACTATATCATGCATTTACACAAAGTTTTAGTTTATCAGATTTTTGAATCGATTTCTTTACTAAAAGTAGAATACACTTACGTCAACTTCTTCATCTTGCCAATCCAGCCATTCTCTTTCATCTTGATTCGCTTCTCCATCGCCATGATGTCCCTCCTCATGACCTTCGCCCTCTCCATTCTGCGATTTTTCACTTCTCTTCTTTAGATATGCTTCACGCTTCCTCTTCCAATCTTTTATTTCTGGCATAGCAGGTAATCTTAATAATCCATAAGATATAGCCAAAGCATGAAAATCAATATCTTGTAATCTAAATATAAATGACGCTTCATGTTTCGTATATGCTCGTAGTGAAGAGACGTAAGCTTTAGCTCCCTATGACATGATAAAGTCATCAGCTTCTGCATCCTCAATCTCGATGATATCATTGTGAGCTGACCTTATCCGCTAGTTCTCTATCTGTCAATATTATTTTCCGTATTTCCGATAATAAAGTTAAAGCACCTTCATCCACTGTATCAGGTATCTCTATCTCATCTAGTGATGCACTAAGATAGCTTTGTTTCGTTAAGGGAATTTTACGTATAGACAAGAAATCTATTTGGACACATATCAATGTAATCAGTATTTCGCGCTGGTAGGGGTAGTGACTTGTGTAAGAGGAACACACTCACCTATATAATCCACTTCTCTACCTTTGCCTAGCAACACGATGGCTTTACCTCTTCTACCAGCTCTTGCAGTTCTACCAGCACGATGTGAGAAACTCTTTGGATCAGTAGGTGGATCATATTGAATTACTACATCTATATCAGGAAAATCTACACCTCTTGCAGCAACGTCTGTACACAGCAGAACAGCAGGTGAAAGATTGGATGATGAATGATTGACAAAATTTGATAATGCTTTTTCTCGTACTTTTGGTGGTAAATCACCGTGAAGTGATGTCAAATGGTATGAGGACATTATCTGCAGACGTGATAATATCTACGAGATATTTTACTATTAGTGTATGTCTCGTAACAAGATGTCAAGTTGAGTGAAAGGTCCATCCAGAAAGTCGTGTAATGAGATACTCACCCTATAGAAATAATCCACTGCTGCACAAGTTGAGAAGAAAACTACGAATTTGGCAGCCTCATTCTTCTTCACTTCAGCCTGAAGTATCCTGACCAGTTGTAAGGTTTTCTCAGCATGCCTACATATTAAATAGGTATTCTGCAGCCTACGAGACGAACAGAGGGTCAGCTTCGTTGTAACAATCTTTCATCCTCGATGTTCTTTAGCACCTGCGTGTGATTTGAACAGATGGTCTATGTATAACTCACGCAGTCGGTGTTCTTCTTTCCTTTTGATCTTCACCTATTTTTTTCTTATCTTTCAAATTCACCACAATTCTAACAGGATTTCTCAATCCTAAGCCTATGATCTCCTCTACGGCATCAGTCATTGTAGCAGAAAACAAATGTGTTCTACGTTGTTTTGGTAAATGTTTCATTATTCTTTCAACATCTCTTCTATGATCTGGACTTGATAATAATCTATCTGCTTCATCTAAAATCAAACAATCTAATTCTGATACCCTTATAATCGAATTTCCTCGAGGAGACAATAGAAATGAAGCTAATCTACCTGGTGTACCAATCAATATGTTCGATCCTAAATTAGAAAATGTTTCATATGGTGTTGGTGTTCCTGACGTAACTAATATAGGTAATGGATAGATTGTCGAAGTCGAGGATTTATCAGGTGAAGTAGATCGTGCTCGTTGATTTGAAGATGATCCTGACCCTTCCCCGTTTTCTGTTTCCTCTTCAAGTTTAGGTTTAGGTTGTATAGATGATAAGAAATGGTGGAATACATCATGTATCTGAGTAGCTAATTCTCTGTCGAGCAAGAAGATATTAGTTATTGAAGATATCCTACTCTCAAGAAACAACGACTCACCTCGTAGGAGCAATAACAACAGCAGCTAATTCGCCTTTTCTATATTTTCTTTCTCTCCTGCTTATCCTCTCCAATACAGGTATGACAAATGACAATGTTTTGCCTGAACCCGTTACGGCTTCTACTACGCAATCCTGGTTCTTGATAGCTCTCGGTATCGTACCTGATTGTACCGGTGTCATTTTGGTGAATCCCATTTTGTCTACAACATCCATGCTAGAGAAGAGAATGTACGATTCAGTACAGTCAACCTGATCAAGTAAGAAGCATACTTACATCCATGGTGATAAAGGTGGATTTATCGAACTCCATGATGCTCCAAATGCGGGAGCAGCACCAATAGGTCGGTCCATGATGAATTTAAATGAAGCTAGTAAGTTTTTCTCTGATCTCTATTTTGACTATTTTGGAGGCAAAGTTATCGAACGATTAAAAGATGCTCTATATGTTGATTCCTTCAACTTTTGACCTAGCTTATCAAATCTGTCAATGTATATACTCCTTGACTGGTATAGACGATGATACATCTACACATCCTGGAATTGTCAAAACAAAAATCAGCCTTATTAACTTTTTTATCTTTTAGAAATCTCGGTTATCGCCGCTCGGTTTGCGCTAGTCACGTGGTCTGGTTATTCCGATCGTCAGAAATCGGAGAACTAAGACTTTAGTACTTGTGGACTTTCTTAAGTAAGCATGAATATTTGGATCTTTCAACTTCTTCTCTTACTTCGCAAAATAAAGATCTGCAAAGCATAGACAATATGAACCCGTTTAGATCAGTAGTAGCTTCAGCATCAAGCTCAATGCGAGCAAATTTGAGACCTCAGGTCATTTCTAGAATGGCTCCTACCACAAGTCGGATAGTACTCAAAAGAGGTTTTGCAGATGGACCTAAAAATGAATTAGAGGAGAAAAGTACACAATCACCATTACAACCTGAACTTGATAGGCAACGTCAATTGAGAGATCAAGCTAATGTAGGAGTGAGTAACGTAATTCTAATGAACGACGATCATGGAATCACGGCTGTCAGATTGATCGATGTATACTAATCACACAATTTAATTTATAGCCTTTTACATGGAAAGCAGCAGGACTATTTATAGCAACGGGAATAGGATTATATTTTTATTTTGAATCTGAAAAGAAAGCAGTTTTAGAAAGAAGACAACAAGAATTATCAAATACATCAATTGGTAAACCACAAATTGGTGGACCATTCACTTTACAAAGACATGATTCAAAAGGTGATTTTACAGAAAAAGATATTTTAGGTAAATGGACTTTAATTTATTTTGGATTTACACATTGTCCAGATATTTGTCCAGAAGAATTAGATAAAATGGGTGATGCAATTGATATGATTGATAAAAAAACTGGAAATTCACGTCAAACTGAAGAAGGTGTTTTACCTCTTTTCATAAGTGTAGATCCTGCAAGAGATACCATTCCACAACTTAATAAATATATCAAAGGTAAGTTTTTCCATTCTTCTATACATTTATACTGTACTAAGAAACTGATTTTGATCAATCGATATTGCCATTCATTCGCAGAGTTCCACCCACGTATGGTCGGTTTAGTAGGTGATTACGAAGCAGTAAAGAAAACATGTAAAATGTACAGAGTGTATTTCTCAACACCTCCAGATGCCACAGCTTCAGATGATTACTTGGTGGATCACTCGTGAGTTCAAAAGCATACATTTTAACAGTGATTGCATGACCAACCCATTCCGTTTGCTGACTTGATTTGGTTTTATCTGTTACTTAGCATTTTCTTTTACTTGATGGATCCATTAGGTCAATTCGTAGACGCTTTTGGAAAAGCCACAACAGCTGAACAAGTGGCTGAAAAAGTCTTAGACAGTATGAAGAAGTGGGACGCTGCTGGTGGTAATGCTGCTGCAGGAGTATAAAGATAAGAGAAGAGGGCTGTTGCCAAGAAGAAACGAAAACACACATAGGAAACATGTAGATTACTTGCATAGACTTACAAACATGTATTATCCCCTACTCATGATGGTAGAATCATAAAATACAACTAATGACAACAATATATACAATAAACACCTCATAGCTTGGTCCAAATCAGAAATCACTTCCTGCTCACTTGGCATAATCATTAATATCATTAATCCCCGAACTCGGGGTATCGTTTAGACACTTCGAAATGCGCCTTTCTAAACTTTAGCCCGTTTCCCTCGATGTAAATCAGCGTTTTCGAATGGCCTGAGATTTTCTTTTGTGACGCCATTGATTTTCTTTACTGGTGTAGTGTAATCTGGACCAGTTGAAGGGAAAGATTCGCGAGGTCTTTTCTTCACTATAGGAGATGAGGTGGTGGATGGGATTATAAAAGTAGAAGGTGATGTTTGCCGTCTATCAGAAACGGCTGCTCTGTCTGATTTTCGACTCTGCGTCGCGGTCGAGTAAGCTTGCTTGGAAGATATCTGGGAAGGCTTGATTTCATGAGAAGATAAGGTGAGATCTATGATTTCGTGGGACCGTTTTGTAGGACGTTGAATATCTTTTGCTTGAATCGATTGACTAAGACCCTTATTAGACGAAAACTTGTCTGCTTTAGGAAGATCACTTGGTGTTCGATTCGCGGATGTGGGGTGTGCTCTGGATGACGGTGCAGGTGAGTGTCCCAATGTGTCAAGTTTAGGGGATCTCAATATCTGTTTGGGCCGATGTCAGCAGGAGGATATTCATTATTTATTCACATACCTGCTTGACATGACCCCTAATTCCATCATGATCCGATATGCGCTCTTCCCCTTTACCCTTCTCAGCTTTAGTCAAACGTTTTCCATAGTCGCTTTCCTCTTCTAGATTAACTTGTTCTGCGGTTTGGCCAACTTTTGATGCATCATTTGGAGATTTCATGAGTACTGGGATATCACCAGTTTCGATATCATTATCATTCTCGAAGATATCTTGAAGTATTGCAATATCTTCGAGGACCTTTTCGGCTTCCTTAAGCAAGTTTTTACACAGACTATCCTGTTTCGATTGACCACCATCCTTATCATTAGGATAAAAGTCGATATACAACGGAGGTGGTTGATCGTTACTATGGTGGAAATAGCAGTATTAAACCTTGATTGCCCTGATATTTGCAGTGCTGCTGACATCATTCTCACTTACTCATTCAGTGTTCTAGCTTCTTCCAACCATCCATTGACGACTTTCTCGTAATGATTAAATGTGAATATGTGGTCATTTGTCATACATCTAATATACAATGATTGATGATCGTTGACCACTTGTTCTACTTCTTCCGGATCTGCTTCTGCTAAATTAGGAAAATATAATTCTTTTATCCTTTCAATTTGACCAAAAGGTAGTTTAGGTGTTGATAGCAGTGTAGCTATATGCTGATCATAACCAAGCATGTTTATCAGGTTATTTCTCTTTGTTTTCTGGAAAAACTTGCATTTGTATTTGGATATACTCACATGTTTTCTAAATTCCATTGAAAAAGCTAACATCCGATTTTCTGCATCTTGTCTGTTCTTCATAACTCCTTCGATCTCAGATCCCTCTCTTTCACATAAAGCACCTTGTAAAACCTGTTCTTTGTAAGTATATCCTTCTCTATCAAGTCGTTTAACTAATTTCCGATGTGCAATGAAAGCTCTAATAGCTTCGGAGCGTATCTGACTTGATAGCAATTGAAAATGAGCAAAAAGATTGAGTATTGATGGTAGATATGATATAAGTGGATGAGGTTTGAGGTGATTGTGCAGAGCTTGAAATACTAGATCTGGTGAAGGTAAAGATGTAGGTGAGAGCGTAGACGGCATGGTTCAAAGCTTCCGACCTGCGAAAGCAGGTTCAAGACTCAAGCTATAGTCGGTCTTCAGTCCTCAACCTGGAATGTGAGTACGATTGTTGGAGTGAGAAGATGTCCTGTTGCGAACCATTAAATAATGATTGTGAAGGTCATGGTATGATGATGTCCCATATCAATTTGTCATTTTCAGGTCGCGTTGATCATGCGATGACTGTGTTTTTGTAATGTTCATACATAAACTATATATATACGTAGTACGTGCCTGAATCACGCGTTCGGTAGGAGGCGGCTGATCTGATCAGCTTAAGGTTATAAGGTACAGACCAAGGATAGCTATACTTACTGTAGATGCAAATCCTTACCAAGCATGATTACTCTTCATTGACTTATGATTGACGAGAAGTCTGGATGAGAATTGAAACGAATAGCTCCACGACAATACCTGTGATGTGGTCTTGCATAGCATCTTCAGGGATTTTCTAGGGTGAACGTCCCCAATGATATACCATGCTTGGAGTAGACTCGTATTGCTCGATGCGAGAAACACAGGTGCTATCAAGTCGATTGCGAGATCACCCTAAAAGTAGTTCCAGCGTCATCAGAATCTGTTGTCAGATGATAAGACTTTTTGGTTGGTGTTGATATACGGAGCCAGAGTTATGAAGATAGCGACCACAGGATTGGTACTCCTTGTCTATGATATCCTGTTGAGATTGCAATCATGAGATACTGGTTGTGAATATAGCACTATCTGTAATAGCTCTCGCAGTATAGATGTACAGCACAATATCGCGTATCGACCATATTCAATGAATACGAGGTACTCGTACAAAGTGATTTTGTTCCTTTTCCAATTATGAGCCTTGAAGCAGTCTCTCGCCGATCAAGCTGAATCAATGAAATTGACGCTAGATATGACAGCTATCAAAACTTCCGGATATAATTCTGATCATGATGATCTACTTTTATAGCAGCAGATATTTATGCCACTCATTCGAAATAAAAGGTGGTAGAATTGCGATTTCCATCCTCACTTGGCCGTGATTTCATTTGTTCATTAGTCTTTTGAGCACACATCGTTCCTCCCATTGGTATAGGATGTCAAATGAAGAACCATGACAAGGGATTCAACAAAGACGAGATCTATAATTTGGCATGCACATACCCGCCATTCCCCATCCTGGTTGTTCTTCTAAGAAGAAGGGATGTCGCAAAGGTAAGAAAGAGTTTCTAGGACCCATTGTCCCAATTAGAAATTGTTATATTACATTAAAAATTACAGGAATATGAACAGCAAGATTAGCTAACCAGCTGATCAGCCAATCCATTATAGTACATCGGTTAGTATATCCGCCTTTCACGCGGGAGAGCAGGGTTCGACTCCCTGTAATGGAATGATCACACAAATCTTTTTGCGTTTCCCGCCCCCCTTGTTTGTGGGCGGAACGAGTTTGAAGAAACCCGCTCTTTCGCTATAGTAAATACTTGCGAAATTATCTTTTTATTCTTCGCATCAACCAGAGGTATTCATTAAATTGAGTACAATAGTTATCAAACATTATTTTCTGGGTACTGGATCATACGTTATGACTTCTGGCTTATTACCGTTCTCCTACATGTGCATTTTTCGTTCATCACATGTAATAGACTGACCCCGGATAGCTTTACGTGGTATCAGTTTATCATTAGCTGAAAGGCATTCGCACTTGTATGCAACAGCTGCTCTGCTAGAGCGTCTTGTAGGATAAGAATATTGTTGTACTTATGTGGGAATAATGAGCCTGCATACCAGTACGTCTTAATGAGCTATGAGTTAAAAGAATGCTATCCTAACTTTGAGCTCGGATCTTTGTTGATTGATGTGAAATCGCAAGGCCTTTTTAACATGAAATTCACATGGATGGGCTTGGCTCACAGCCGTTACCAAAACTCAGGATTCAACGTAGATAATCAAGACTACCAATGATATGTCGTCTCTATAACCTTTGGGACATACTGAAATCGAGCTATGGTCAGGACAAATTGGGGTTTACAGAGTAAATAAGAGCATGTCACTACCATCACAGAGGTTTCCAGTCCTTAACAAAATCCCTATAGCAGAGCTACAGGCAGGACCAAACCCAGTGGTCTCGTACAGCTTGCCGATCTGCTTGGCAACAGTAATGGAAAAAGGGGAATGGAAGCTAAAAAGCGATTTCTCAAGGACACGAAAGCAAAAACATAGGCCTCGTCCCGGGTTTGAACCGAGGACCACCTCAACTGTTTGCAAGCGAATATCACTCGACAACCCAAATGAGGCATGCTACCACTGCACCAACGAAGCGGAAGATGAAATGGATTCTGAATAGTTAAATATATACTATCATACCAAGACCTTTAGAACCGAATTGAGACCCTTACAGAGGTTTCGACAAACATGAGTACTCTCAACACAGGAAGATCCGTGACAGCAGGAGGTAGCATAATTCATGACCCATCAGGAGAAACGAATCAATGTAGCGGTCTGTTCAGGGAAACATAAGCCATTGCGCCTGTCTGCTGGACCATGAACAGTCTATCCACTTAGGTCCGGTCACTCCGCTTTGATCAGGTCGTTAAGCATTCACGTTCAAAGCCTCATAATGGTGACTTGATCAGACCTACAAGAAGGTTTGCGCTTTCTCAACAAGAAGGAGCGTTTTCTTGACCCTTCGCTCAAGCCAGGTTGACATTTTTTCTATGTATTATACATTACTATATTCTGTCTGCTGTTCTATAAAGCAATTCTAGCCACATCCATGCCGTTTGAGGGTGGAGCCGCATCACCTAATCTAGCCTTATGTATTTTTATATCTTCAACCGGACGATCTTCTGAATCTGTACGTACGGCTTCTAGACGTTGTACGGTTTTCATGCCTGATGATATTCGACCGAATATAGTGTGTTTACTATCTAAGAATGGGGTTGGAGCCTGTAAAATGTTGAAGATGAGTGGAAATAATAAGGGGGATTGTTCGAAGCATAATGATGATCCGAGATGAGAAGGGATTGTAAAATGACGGGAGGTTATCTTGATCAGCTTATGATATTTGAGATTCGGGTTACTACACCACATTGGGGTACTTACGCATGTTATGAAGAATTGAGAACCTAAGAATTACAACACAACAAATATAAGCTTTTTAGTCTGGAAAGAATGCGACGAAAACGTTGCATAGCTGAACAGAATCAGAAACTCACCATTTGTGTTCGGTCCAGAATTTGCCATCGCTAATATACCTGCGCCAACAAATCTCAATTCTGGATGTAATTCATCTGCAAATTTATCTCCATATATCGATGTTCCACCTCTACCTGTTCCTGTGGGGTCGCCACCTTGAATCATGAATCCCTAATTGAAATTGCCTATCAGCGAGATGATGGACGATTGTAGATGGCATTTATGCAAGAATAAGGTCGTGCAGTGGTTACGATTATCTAAAAGAGAGAGCGGTAAAGGTTGATTACTTACAGGTATGATTCGATGAAATATCACACCGTTGTAGTATCCTCTTTCAGCAAGTTTTGCGAAATTATTACATGTCTAGGATGAATAGGAAGGTCAGCTGAAGATATACGCTATCATAAGGGCAGGTCGCTCTGGTGGAGGTACAATCACTCACCTTTGGTGCATGTGCTGTATATAGCTCGACTGTAAACGACCCCACTGATGTATCAAAGGTAACATATTCTGCTTTTGTAGCTGCCATATTGAAAATGATTATTTCGTTCAAGCCAGTTAAGAAATGCCGTGTCGCGAATTTTGATTCGAATTTCGCAGATTGTTCGATCGAATTTTGTTCTTCCTCTTGTGTGTTCTTGCTGATGATGTCTTAATGATTGATATACTTCTGAGCTGTGTAGATATCCTGATTTTTTATGATATGTAACATCAATATGACCTTTTAATCTTCACTTATCGTTGATATCTTCCTGTTATTTCAACAGCTTTATTCGAGAACTGCCTTTTTGGATGATGAATGAGCTTACTCCGGGATGTCGGCGATCGCCGCCTAGTGTCTGTTCCGGATCTATCAAGTAACTTGTTGGCTACACGTCCACACAAAAGATGCTGGAAATCGTCAACAATGTTCAAGTAATTTTCCTTTATCTGTTCTTTCATCTCTGCAACGATAGCTATCTACTCGACGTCACATCCATCAGAGAATATCTGACCAATCAAAATGGGTAGAAATGGCGTTTTCGGCAATTTCCAAGGTCTGGATGCCTTCGGCAAGGTATGTTCAAGTTGGATAAAACGTTGACAACTGTACCAGCTGACAGCGTCAATACATATATAGACCATGGAAGATGTAAAGATAAGGACACGTACAGGAGCTTTGTGTGAGCTCTTCTTCAGATCAGGATCTAGTGCTTCGTGCAAAGCAACAAGTCAAGCTGACCATGAGCGCTATTACAGTAACATTCTTATCCTTTTCCATCATCTTGACATCAATAATGTTGGAATTTATCGATTATCGACGTATACATCTAGAACCGTCGATTGTGGTAGATAGATCAAGAGGAGAGAAACTTGTCATCGAATTTGACGTAGCATTTCCAAAAGTACCTTGCTACCGTAAGTAGCGTTATATATCGTTACAGTAAGGTTGTTTGCGCAAGCTGACAAAGGAGTATAACGTGTTATATGCTATGATAGTCTTATCCCTTGATGTGATGGATATCTCAGGTGAACATCAGACTGAGTTGGAACATCACATATCAAAAACCAGGTTAGATAAAACTGGTAGAGCATTAGAAACCGTTGCCGGAGGTCGTGAGTTATCCTATCCTTATCAACCCTCTTTGCGTACGAGGTTTATATCGGGACAAGTAAGCTGATAAAGTGTATTTCTACTGATAAGAACTTAAGGGGGATGTGGAAAGACAAAACTTGAAGAAAGATCCAAGCTATTGTGGTTCATGTTACGGTGCTTCGCCTCCTGAAAGCGGGTACGTTTAGCTTTTCACCCTATATAAGTATTTCATGGATCTAGCTAAAATGCTTAAACAGATGCTGTAATTCATGTGAAGAAGTAAGACAGGCGTACACACGAAAAGGCTGGTCATTCAATGACCCTTCTGGCATCGAACAAGCATGTGTCTTTTATCCTCATCTCTGAAATATGCGTCCGCCAAGCTGATTGAGTTTATGTAGTGTGTTGAAGAAGGATGGGAGGATAAAATCAAAGAGCAAAATACAGAAGGTTGTCAAATTGCTGGACGGGTTAGAGTTAATAAAGTGAGTTAGCAGAATGGCGTTCCCTATTATATGGTCTGGCTGTGCAAGTTAACGCACTGTCTTGTTTCCAGGTTATCGGAAATTTACATTTCAGTCCTGGAAGATCATTCCAACACAACATGGTTTCAATGATGGATCTTGTCAGTATCGATCCCGCTCTTCTTCCATAGTTTCTACTCCCGTTATGGCAGTATTGAATGACGGCTAATACGATGCGGTATATGCGGTACAGGTACCTTATCTTCGAGACAACAATCATCATGATTTCGGACACATAATACATAAATTTAGGTTCGGTGCTGACCTTACTGCCGCTGAAGAAGCTACTGTGTTACCTAAAGAAGCGAAATGGAGAGATAGCTTAATGATGCGGGATCCACTGCAGGAAGTAGCCGCCCATACTGAGGAATGTAAGTACTTGCCTGGTTTGGTATTCGATTATACTACCCAAACCTTGAGCTGACGCGTCTTGCTGCTATAGCTCAATACATGTTCCAATGTGAGTACTTTCGGTTACAGTCTTCTCATCCCGTTATTGACAAGATCGCTCTTCATGCTGTAGACTTCCTCAAAGTAGTATCAACAAATTTCGTAGCTCTCAACGGAGAAGAAATACCTTCTCACCAATATTCAGTTACGCAATACGAAAGGGATTTAAGAATGGGTAATGCACCTGGAACTGATTCTCATGGCCGTGAGTAGTCATTGACATCTTGATAATCGTTCAAGATTCGCTTCAGCTAACAATTTACAATATGTCTAGACATGACATCACACGGAGTTGCAGGTGTACCAGGTGTCTTCCTGAAGTAAGCTATATGCTACTATTCTCAAGTCACAAGCTAATCATATTTTGTCTCAGCTACGAGATCTCACCTATGAAAGTCATTCATACCGAAACACGTCAATCTTTCGCTCATTTCTTGACATCGTAAGCTTCCAATTTTTTGATGTTCATAACCGTAGATATAGCTTACGAGTTATCTTTTATTAGAACATGCGCCATAATAGGAGGTGTCTTGACAGTCGCAAGCCTTGTCGATTCATTCATATTTTCAAGCTCGAAACGACTGAAAGGTATACATGATGATGGATTTGGTGCACCTAGTGGTAAAATGGTGAGTTTGAGTTGCCTATAAAGTGGAACGAAAAAAAGATAATTTAGCCTGCGTGCTAATCCTTGTTTCCTTGTGATAGCTATAGATGGATTATAGCTGTAAATGAAAACGGATTTGATCTGCTGTACAGGGCGTCATCTATGCATCGTTACTCGTTCCAGATCTCATGGCAGAGAAAGGCTCAGGAGATAAGTCTTAGAGGCAGCAGAAAGGGCTATTACCGCGAATATTTGCTGATTGAAAGATCGAAAACAAAAAGATTTTTGAATCATTCCATTACAGGGAGTCGAACCCTGCTCTCCCGCGTGAAAGGCGGATATACTAACCGATGTACTATAATGGATGTGCTGATCAACTGATTAGCTGATCTTGCTGTTGGTGTTGACTGAGTCTGAATTAAGTTATATTGTTTTTTTGTAATAAGCTGACAAGCTCATCACGTCCGAAAGGCTAGCAATCTAAACCAGAAGTGGGTAAGACCTGAAGCCGGCCGAGCTTCATTGCAAATACGCTTGTTAACGCTACTGCTAATTGTCATGAGAATCTTCGTAATTGGTGATTAGAATACTAGTGGACTAGGCTGCGTGAATGATTCCATCCGACTGTCGGACACTAGGATCAAATTCCTTTCAGAAATGTATTCCGGTCCCGGTATGACCGGTTGATGCGGACCGTTGATCTGTTTACACCCAGAGTGACATAAGATCTACCGGCGGTGTGAGTAAAGTTAGACAAATTCTAATCAGGTGATGAGCAATACCATGCCGGTATCGGATCTACATATTTACCATGTTTTCCTTTGAACGTGTGAGACTCTGCTGGCTATATTATATATATTCCAGCTGGTCTGTCGTGTAATGTACTTGATAGTGTTGTGAAATTCTTGATAATTCTTCTTAGTCTTCTTGTACATAGTCCTCGTACTCCACTTATCACCATGCCTATAGTAGAACGTGAATTATCGGGGTTCACACTCACCTCATCACCAAAAATAGGATCATCACTCAAAAAGTTCCAACTTGAAACATCTGATAAAGGTCGATACAAGAATTACGTTTATACACTTTCATTCCCATTATCTAATGTCTACAGAGTACTTCTAACAGGACCGGATAGACCTAGACCACCTCATGATAATATCATCTTACCTGAGAAACCTTTGGATTTCATTATAACTTCAATTGATGAGGAAAAATGTATAGCTACATTCGATTTTCCATCTTCATCTAAAAACGATTTAGATTTAGATGAGGCAAATCGAAAGAGAATAATCGAATTAAAATGGAAAGAACATATCACTTTGAACACCTTCGAACTGATAGGTAATGAGAAAATTAGGTTGATAGGTGATTTACCTAATAGATCATATGCATTAACTGAAAAAGGAATAATGAGACATTGGTGGATTGAAACTGAAAATTTACATCTAGGTTTAGGTGAAAAAGCTGCACCATTAGATTTAACAAATAGATCATTCATAAATCATGGTTCGGATTCAGCTGCATATGATTCATATCAAACTGATCCATTATATAAACATACTCCATATTTAATTTCTACACCAAAACCAAAACCAAATTCTCAACAATCTCAAAAAGATTTAATATCAACATATGCAATTTATCATCCAACAAACTCGAGTGGTATTTGGGATATTAGAAGAACACATGATGATCCTTGGGGTTTTTTTAAATGTTATACGCAAGATTTTGGTGGTTTAGAAGAATACGTTCTTATTGGTAAAGGTGTAAAACAAGTTGTAAGAACTTTTGCTGAATTAGTGGGTAAACCAAAATTAGTCGGTAGAGATTGGTTAGGTTATTTAGGTGAGTTGCTACTCTTTTTCTTTCTTCTTGCGTCGGCAAAATTGAGATGTTAATGAGGATTGATATCATGTATCTATAGCTTCAGGAATGGGTTTAGGTGAAAGTGATCATCCAATAGCCCAAGAACTTCTTTCTACATGGCCTGATCTATGTCGAAAGCACGATATTCCTTGTTCGGCTATGCACGTAAGTGTGGATGATCTTTGATTGAATGTCGACAACTTTGGATTTTGCTGATTAGACATGACAATAGTTGTCATCCGGTTACACAGTCGATAATTCTAATGGTAATCGATACGTTTTCACCATGAATACGAAAAGGTATCCCGATTTTAAGGGAATGGTAGCTCATTTCCATAAGAATGGTATTAAAGTTGTACCCAATATCAAACCATGTTAGTGAACAATACCCACTGCATTTAGTCATGGTCCTTTCCAGCTGATGAAGTGTGCTCCTGTTCTTTGTTGCAGACGCTTTAACATCTCATCCTCACTACAAAAAGCTTGAAGCTGGAGACGCGCTTTTCCGTGATCCAGAGATTGATGAGCCAGTAGTTACTCGAATTTGGTCTTCCGGTGTAGGCGATAACGAAAAAGGAAGTTGGGTAGACATGACAAGTGAAGAAGGTAGGAACTGGTGGGCTGAAGGAGTCAGAAGTTTGATTGAATTAGGTTGTGATGGAATGTGGGAGTAAGTCATGATTGAGAGGTGTTGTAACCATTTAAGCTGGCTAATCAATCATTCGATTTTGTCCATTTAGCGATAATAATGAATATTATTTACATGATGATGAATTCATTTGCAGAACTTCATTCCCACATGAAATATCTTCACCAGTATCATCAAAAGATTCAAAAGCAAGTATTGGATTATTAGGAAGAATGATAAATACGGAATTAATGAATTACGTTTCTGATTCAGAATTGAAAAAAGCAAATCCAGAAAGAAGAACATATGTATTAACTAGATCTGGAAATGTTGGAACATTTAAATATGCAAATTCAACTTGGTCTGGAGATAATTGGACATCATGGCATAATTTAAGAGGTTCACAAGCTATACAATTAAATGCAGGAATGTCTTTAATGCAATCTTATGGTTCTGATATAGGTGGTTTTGGTGGTCCTTTACCTTCACCTGAATTATTCGTTAGATGGATTCAATTAGGTGTAACTCATTCAAGATTTTGCATTCATTCTTTCAAACCTGATAAAAATGATGCGTCAGGTGCTGCTGCTACGAATACCCCTTGGATGGTGAGTTAAAGCTGTGTTTCATTGAGTTAAGATTTAGATCCAACATGATAGATTGACTGATATATTCTTATTTTGTTGGTTGATGGGTGTAGTATCCAGAAGTATTACCAGTTGTCAGAGATGCTATAAAGTGGAGATACGAATACTTGCCATTCTTGTGAGTGTAGATAAGATCCATCGTAGTCGTTTGATAAGTATGCTAATTTGCAATATCGCAGTAACCACTTAATGTGGCTCTCCCACTTGGAAGCATTACCTTCAACAGCCTGGTTAGGTTATGGAGAATTTGCTGGAGATTCAAACTTATACACTGAAGAGGTTTTGGAAGGATTCGACGCATGGTTAGGTATAGGTAATATCTTAGTCTGTCCAGCATTATTTGAAGGTCAATTAAGCAGAGAAGTATATTTACCTAAATCATCTTCTGAAGATAAATCGTTATACTTTGATCTGAATTCACCTTATGGAAAACATGTTGCTGGAAGTAAAATTACAATTGCAACACCATTGGAACATTTCGGAATGTTTGCGAGAGAAGGATCAGTTATACCTGTAGGTAAGAGTTATAATACAGTGACTGAAGAAAAAGGTTTAAGTAGAACTACACCTGATGGAGTAGATATTCAATTGGATTCTGAAGGGGGTTTAGTTGGTTTAGATGATTGGAGAGGAGTCAAAACATTCCCTGGGGAAAGTGGAGAAGTATATAAAGGTTATTGGATTGAAGATGATGGTATTTCATCGAATCCAAATAAAACAATCATAAATGTTGAATATAAGGGTAATAAAGATCAAGTCGATGTAAAAGTTACGTTTAAACAAAATGATTTCAAAACTTTATGGAAAAATAATTTAGATATTATATTACCTGTAGGCGATGAAAGAAAAGTAAATAATGCGAAAGAGAATTCAAGAGATGGTAGAAAAGTTTGGTCGATTGAAATTGCTTAAGTCAAATGGCGTTAATTAATATAGGTCAATTCGATCTTGGTCATGTATTCCATTTATGATTGTATAATGTGATTCTCTTGGGTTCTATGCATTGTTATGAGATGATTATCGGTTTCAGATCTCTGATTGGTACATTTTACAATGTTCGACCATGCTCCACATTTTTACCTATATTCTACGATCTAACGCACCCCTCAAATAGGCAAAACCTCGAACATCCCATTTCTAAACTTTGGATTCATCAAGATCTCACTCTTCTGCTTGTACCACCATGATCAAATCTAAGCAAAATCTAATGACTCGCAGTTACCGTAAATCACCTAATAAACCATAACCGTTCTTTACTGAATCCTCCTTCCCTAACTTGCTCTATCGTCTGTAGAATGGTATTCTAAAACCACTAACTAAAGTTCTAGCATGTTCATGAGCATTTTCACCTCTTAATGAAGTTTTAAAGTATACGTGGAAACCATGTAATCTTGGATAAGCATCTGTATTTGATTCAATTTGAGGGAAAAAAGACATTGTTGTTGGTGAAAAACCAAAAGAAACTATACCTGTTAAACTTGCTGGAGAATTTTTTGGTGTTGATGAAGGTGGTAGAGGTATACCTGGAAAATCTCTTAATCTAGGTAAAACGAAATCTACTAAAGATTGTAAAAAATCATACATTGAATCACCTTTTAATTCAACTTTTACTGAAACTGGCATACCAGCTCTTAATTTCCATGCTGCAGCAGATTTTTTCGCTACAATAACTTCAACTCCAGAAGAACCTTTTTTACCTCCACCATTTGGTGTTTCACCACTTATTGCTCTTAAAGCCATTATAGCAGATAATAAAGTAGCTTTATTTGCTATAGCTTCTTTAACCATTGTATGTATAATAATTGATTCTAATTTAGGTACATTATTTTCATTAATTTTTGTTGTTTTAGTTCTTAATGATCTATTACCTCTCATTATAGGTGGTTTAGGTCTATTTGCTTCATAAGGTGTTAAATCTTTTTCTTCCAAAGGTAATTTTTCAACTTTATTCGCTAATCTATGTGAATATGTCATATACATTAAATCTGATGATAAAGTATTATGATAATGTTCTGAATATCTTGGTGAATGTGTTGATCCAATATGAATATGTGGTAATTCCCAATCATCCTTAGGTAAAGGTGTAGTTTGAGTAGATGGTTTTGATGAAGAAGTTGATTTGGTTTTGGTTGATGATGAAGTTGATGAAGAAGAAGCGAATCGGGATGAAGAAGGAATTATGGATTGTTTGAGTGACGGTATTCGAGATGCCGTGGAGGCAAGAGATCGTAAAGGTGATATTGACATGGTGTAGAGTGATGTGGTGTGGAACGCCTAAAGAGAGGATTTGGCAAAGTCTTTTCAGCACAATATCAAGCACAAGAAATGAAGAATTGAGAAACCAACTTTTTCGGTCTAAAAAACGTCTTTGCGGAAGATATTTGATATTTCGATATACAGGCTAAATGATATAGGCATGTAACAAAACACATTTGACGAGCCTATTTACCGTTTCAAAGTCATTTATGTATTCATCAGGTCGCGCTTTGGTGGCTTCGGCTTTGACCTTTGACCTACCATTATGCATGATGCATGTTGCGATAATATTGATTTCTTTATATGCTATTCAAGCAAACAATTATATTACCTACAAATTGCTTCGAATAGCCAACAATATAGGCAGGACCCCATCAAAGGGGCTATCAACATGCCTTCACCTCCTCTATCGATTATACAGTCTTTATCACCTCGAATAGCGGTATTGACTTCTCAAGATGTCATTCAGTCGTGCGAGGCAAATGGTTGTAGAGGTTTAGAGGAATTACTGAGACCATGGGAAGGAGGTACTGAACGGGGTTAGCCAGATTATCGATTAGGAATTCAATCGGTCAAGCTGATATCTTACCTGATTTTAATAGTATCGATACTATCAACAACCCTCTCGCCAACAATACACCCTACATTCCCTGTGCGATTTGTTTCATTCGAATCTGTCTATATCAATCCAGCTCTATCGGCACCTACTCCTGATGTTACTGTAGATTTGATAAGTAGCTTTGTAGGTGCTAAGAAGACAGGTAAGCTGGATAATTACTGCCATCTCACCGTAGCGACAGAATAAAGCTAACCGTATGATCATAACTCGCAACACAGATGAGGAACAACATTATGCCATAACTCGATCACTCCTACTTTCCTCGAGACCTATAGCTGCCCATGAAACCTTCAATCACCCTGTTGGCATTCTGTTTGCTGTATCAACTGCCACTGCAGATCCTTTGGGAACGCTAAACAGGCTGCATGCTCAATCAACTTCTTCAGCTATACATAATATTCCTTGGATGGATGGAAACACCGTCCTACGGTTTTATGTGGTGGTTCACGATGTTAGCACAATGGGAGATGATATGGCTCCGTAAGTTGACTCAAAGACCAAATGGATATATAACTTTGACTTACACTTACTCCATATTCCAGTGCACACGAATTACTAGCAAATGTTAAAAAGGCATATGGACCACATTCTACATTATTAGTTATAAATTCTCAAGTTGAACAACAATCTGCACCTAGATCACCTGATATATCAACACATCCAACAATACCATTACCCAGACCATTTACACCTGATGAATCTAAATCAAATCCATCAGCATTATCACAAGTTTATGCATCTGCATTATCTTCATTAACTTTATCTCCAATGACAGCAGCATCAGAATCATTAAATGAAGAAGGAATATCAATTTCAAATCAACCTTTTTCACCTTCAAAACCAATTCGAAGAAAATTGTATGGAACGAAATTGACCGCTGAAGATACACAAAGATTAGCTGCTTTAATAAGAGAATTAGTAGTTCAAAGTTTAGTTCCATGGATGGAAGCTAGAATTAGAGAATGGAATGAAATTTATCATTCAAATAGAAGAGGTTTAACAGGTAGATTATTCGGTGCAGGTAGAAAGTTTTTCGGTAGTAGTAGACCAAACAGTCCTTCACCAGCTACAACTCCAACAGGTTATAATACTATAAAAGGATAGTAAGTGATGTTTGATTTACACATTGAAATCCCCCCTTTATATACACACACGAGTTCGAGCACTGATTTCCTATATATCTCGTTTCCGCCTTGATCAGTTATCCAATTATAGCGGTTGAAGCATTATCTCGTCGATTAGCAGATTTTGCATTCATGTTGAGGGATTATAAATTTGCTGGTGGAGTATACGACTCTTTGAGAAAGGATTTTGCACAAGACAGAGCATGGAGATATTCAGCAGGAGCAACAGAAATGTATGGATTATGTCTGTTATTATCACATTCATATTTCTTACCTTCTTCACCACCTTCCGGATTAATTAAACCATTTACAAATTTACAACATACAGAAATCACTTCATGGTTAGAACAATCGATTACATTATATCAGCAAAATTCACCTTATACACAAATTCAATTAGATGCTTTAAGAATTACTGTTCTATATTATGAAGCTTGGAAAGCTATAAATGAGTTTAGGTCAATAAGTTATTTCTTAGTTAAAGGTTCTGGCGAATATGATGAAGTTCCTTCTGCTGTCATAATCGAAGAAGCTGCCCAAGCAGATATAAAAGGTATATCCAATAACAAAAAAGGTAGAAGAAGGAGAGCTTTTCATTTGGTACTAGCTGCTAGAAGATATGAAACGGCCGGTTTAGTAAGTTTTTTTTTGTCGAAAGTTCGTCTTCAAACGCTCAACTTACGGCGGTGATTCTATAGAAAACATACTCTAGACGATGTCTTGAAAGAGCTTCTCAAATATATCGTGATTCTCCTTGGACCTCAGCACAAGATAGAATCGAATATTCTCTAGGTAGACAAGCATATACTTTAGGCGAAAGTGATGTAGCTGTAGAACATTTCTTGAGATTATTGAGAAGGGAAGACACAGGTGTACCTGGTTCACAAGCTGGTCCATTACAGGATATGGCTCAAGCTTATGAGGTGAGTATGAGCATGGTAGATATACTTTGTGAGCTTTATGCTAAAATCCCACATTGTAGCAACTTGCTGCTCGTCCAGAATTGTTGGCGGAATCATCAGAAAAGCTTCGATTACCTACACCTGTGTTTGACATCAAGAAAACTCGAATAATACCTACTGCCGAAGCATCTACTTCTGGAGCATCTCGAGCCAAATGGGTCGAATTGGAATCTCAAGCGTTCAGCACATGGGATAGGAAGGGAAAGAAACCTATGACGCTGCTATCTCATGAAAGGAGAATCGTGGTTGGTGTGGATGGTGAGTCGATATGAGACTGAAGATTTGAACTGTTCGAAGTTGATGGCTGACATGTAGCTTTTTTGCAGAAACGTTTCAAGTTGAATTGGAAGCTACAAACCCTCTCAATGCTCCTTTAGCGTTGAAAGATATTACAATTGCATTCGATGATACTGCTGAAATCAATGTCGAAACTATTTCAGAAATTTCACTTGATCCATACGAAACGCGTACAATATCAATATCAGTAGTCCCACTATCATCCACTACACTAAAGTTGACTAACGTGTCTTTCCTATTCAATCGATTCTTCCCTTGCACTCAATCCTTGATAAGAAAAGGTAAACGGTTACACGGTACAAAGGCACAAAGAATAACGCCGAGTTATGCTGAAGATTCAAGTTTGACTATCCACGTCACTTCCTCAAGAGCTGGATTGTATGTTGAATTACAGGGAATACCAGATATACTATATAAAGGTGAAGAAGTACAAGGAACGTTAAGATTAGTCAATAGAGGTAAATTGGATATCAGTGATATTGGAATGATATGGAATGAGTACGGTGTTATACGGCGTAAACAAGGTAAATAAATCCGTTTGCACTGCATGTTATACCTAAATGGCGTATAGACTGAATATGTTATTGTAGACGATACCAAGCATCAAGATACCCCTACAAGTATACTGAATATCATACCTAGCAACAGAATTAATGAGCTATATAATGGTACAATATCCCCAGAAGAAGAACGCGAAATCTCCATAATATGCTCAGCCTACAGAAGTGGACCAATCGATCTAATAGGCTTAATTCTTTTCTCCAATACCCAAGACGAGTTAACGACCACCTCAGCAACGTCAGTTCAACATCATATCTCGGTTAGGCCATTAATGAGATTGAGTGCGCATATTAGACCGACAGGAAATGAAGTCCAGGAATATATGGTCGTATTGGAAGCTCTGAACCGTTCTAGCCGGACAGTAAAAATAGAGAATATAATTGGCATCAGTCCTACATGGATCGTCCAGCCCAACGCAATGTAAGTCCTATAGTGCTAGGAAAAGAGGAAAAAAGCTGACGCGACAATATCGTCGTTTAGAACCAACACCTTGTTACCTAATCAGACGCTACGTACGATCCTATTAGTCAAGTATGACTCGTTAAATAAAATCGATTTACTCCAATCTGCCATGATAGAAGCTTTGGGAAAATTAGTGAAAGGACAACCACCCGAAGAAGTTTCTGCGAACCTTGAAAATGAAATTCCTCTTGTTGAGAATACTTTGTCGGGAGAACAGTCAGAATCATATTTGATATCTAAGAGATTTGCTAGATTAGATGAATTATCAAAATCATTTCCTACACTATCTTCAACAAAATCACCATTTTCGAGACTATTCCCTTTGATTGAACCATTAAATCTAGATTTACAAGTCAATTATTCTTTCATCTCCTCACCGTTACCGGCAGAATCTTTGGATATATCAAATGAAAAGCCAGAAGAAACAAGAAGAAAAGGTCAATTATATTTAAATGGATTAAAACTTTCACCATCATTCTCTTTAGTTGAAATTTTAAGAAAAGAAATTAATTTAGCATTAATTTCAGGAAATAAATCACAAAGAACAATGTATGAAGAAACTTCAAGGTTACGTCAATTATTAATGAATTCAATTTTAAATGGTATTTTATCGAAAGAAGATGATCCAATTCATGTCAAGATTAATATTGATAAAAGTAAAAAAGGTAAATTGATAAATGATTTTAATAAAAATGGGTAAGTTTCAGTTGGGACCATTTCTTTTCTATGTTTTCAAAATCATTTCGCATAACTGAGAATTGATTGTTACTTCTGATAAGACCGATTAGAGTCCCAGTCGTATTTGAAATATCAAATTTATCACCTATATTACCAATAAAATATCTATTAAATTTACCTAAACCATCTTCATCTTCTTCAGCATCATCTTCTGATGACAAACTATTACCTTATCCACAATACGTTGGACCATTGATATATAAAGGGAAATTACGACCAACTTCAAAAGAAATTGTCAAAGTCAATATATGGTCAAATGAACCTTGTTTGGTTAATCTAGGTGGATGGGAATTGTTTATTGAATCAAGTGATCCAGTGTCCAAAGAAGGGAGTGAAGACGAAGAGGTCTGGTCACCTAGAAATTCATGGAGTAGATTGGGTCAACAACAGATTTTAGAAGTTAGACAAGCCTAACTCAACAACATGCCATTCACCATTTGTTGTATTAACGGATTTAAAATTGTATGCATATTTAATAAAGGATACTGTTACGACAGAAAGTTAATGGATTCATCTGTCTCTGTGCTGTTGTGCTGGGACATGAAAAACTAGACAATGCGTATGGCCCTTGAGTTTTGATGATCTACATTGAAAGATTGAATAAATCCATGCCTTAGTATCATCAGAGAAAGGCTTATTAGGCTTTCTGTGTAACCAACGTCATGGTTCCCACGTTAATGCTCCTTGCTATGCTGACCAAGGTCTATGTTATGTACTAATGCGATGATTCAAGATTTAACATCAACGTTGAGAGGAAATACCGGTGTTATAGACATATATATTAGACGCGTCTTAAAATCAACCAAATCAAGAAATTAAAGAAATCACTAAAAGTCACGTGATGAGCGTATAAAAGGTTGATCGATAACGCCGGTAATCAGATGAAACATAACGCCGAATCAGATTAATCAACTCAAAGTCACGTTTTTATCTCATGTTCGGAGTATTCTTTTGTATGGTATTGTTGAATTTGCCACCCGGACTTATACGATGCAAATCACAAACAACTAACTGTACTAACAACCCCGAATCACACTTCTCACATCCCACAGCACATCGTCACCCCCCACCCACGTAAACATCATATCGTATCATCCGATCATCTTTCTATCACTCATATAGATATAAACTCATACTTGATCTTCTTTTTCTTTTCTTTTCCCCTCTCTCATATCATACATTCGAATAATACAATACAACAAGACTCCTCTCTTGTTTAAACTCTTTCTCCTACACCAACCCACAAAACAAATTCATACATATACATAATGTCAGGTCGAGGAAAAGGTGGTAAAGGTTTAGGTAAAGGTGGTGCTAAAAGACACAGAAAAGTTTTGAGAGATAACATCCAGTGAGTTGTCGGTTATTTTTGCAAGATACATTGCTTTCCATCAACTCATCATATCAACTTTACTAATCCATTATTTTTTCTTTCAACTTTTCATAGAGGTATTACCAAACCAGCTATCAGACGTCTCGCAAGAAGAGGTGGTGTAAAGAGAATTTCAGGTCTCATTTACGAAGAAACTAGAGGTGTACTTAAAATCTTCCTTGAAAACGTTATCAGAGATTCAGTCACTTACACTGAACACGCCAAGAGAAAGACTGGTAAGTTATTTTCCTTTCAAGACAACAAACATAACTTGTACTGATCATCATCTCTTGCTACTTTAGTCACTTCCCTCGACGTCGTCTACGCTCTTAAAAGACAAGGTAGAACCCTTTACGGTTTCGGTGCTTAATCATCTTATTAAACATCTATCAATTTATCTTACTATTCAATCTTAGAGAGAAAGTTTTTCATGATCCAAGTATTCTTTCATCGGTCAATTAGGAGATACATATGGAATATAAAGAGGATGTTCGTTTTCGATTATTTATTTTAGTTAATTATTTTGCCGGGATTTATACTTGCTATATACACAATCAGTATATAGTTTTTATATGGGTTGATCGATGCCATTCCTGTGCCGTTTTCACCGTGATTCAATATATAGTTGCGTTTGATTTACGTTTGCGCAACGCTTCCTTCACGACTACTCAGCTAAGCCAAGCGTTCTATTGCACCAAGATGAATGACTGCATAATGTCGCACCATACGTCCAAAATGATTTGTATATTCGCTGATATAAGTTCCGTTGTGCACAGCTTCAGCCTACAAAGGGGCTGCTGTACATTCAGACCGCTATCTTAACGTATCAATTTGTTCAGTTAAAATAGGGCAAGACATGAAATACTGCTTTCATATAATGCATAAGATTCACCGCTGCACCGACATGAATTATCCTATTTCTTGTTCTTCTTCTTTTTTCCAGGTGTAGACTAACAAAGAGATAATGAGTTTACATTAGCTTACATCGCTTGCAGGCTTGCACAACCCATATTACTCACTTTTGAGGGTGTACTAGCATTACTGACTTGACCACTTGAAGAACTGCATAAAGCTGGTGAACTATTTTTTGATGAATCATTACTATCTCCTCCGCCTCCTGCTCCTGCTACAACTGGACTATCAGAAGCTAAAGAAGGTGAATTTTTTTCAGATGCTGATTTTGAAGGTGTATTTGCACCTGAAGCTGGTGCTGATGTTGGAGCTGAAGCTGATGCGGAACCTGATCCTCCAGTAGAAGCTACAGCAGGTAAAGCTTGAGGTTGCGATCTAGCTTCAGGTGGTACAGGTACTTGTTGAATTAATGGAGGTGGAATTGATCCAGGTAAATATTTATTTCTTAATGCTATACGTTTTTCTGGAAAGCGAAATTGAAAATGAAATCAGCGATCTGTCAATGAGCAAAATGAAGACTGAATATGGTATGGGAAATTATGAATGCATGAATGCATAAATGCCGGAACTCACCTTCTTGAGCTTTAATTTTAGGTATATTCATAACGGTTTCTCTAGTTTTTTCAGCTTGAGCCATTTCTGTTGCAGTTGCAAAAATCATTTGACCCCAACCTTGTCTAAATGTATTAGCTTCAGAAACAACATCAATAATTTCAGCTTCTAATTCTTTTTCAGCTAAATTAAATCTTGACATTGTATCATCACCGATTAATCCTCTTTGATTTAAATTTGTTAATGCTAATTTATCATCTCTTAATCTCCAAATTCTTTTAACATCTGTTATTGCTCTAACTAATAATGCTGATTTTAATAATGAATCTGGTATTTTATCTTGATCAGAACGTTCTTCATTAGATGATATTAATGTTATATATGTTTCTCGAGATGGATGAGTAGGGAACCATGGTTCGAATGATGTTTTCTCGGCTATGAAACCAAAAGGTATGTATATATTCAGCTTATTTCCTCAAAGTTTATCATGGAGAGATAGATGCGTAACGATAGATATAGCTATCTCAATGCTAGCATCAAGCAATGATGAACAGAAGATTATGTTGTTAGACCCAGGGAATCAAACTCAACTCACCAGCTCTTCTCCTTCTATATACTCTAGAAAATATAGCCAAAGCCGTTATCATCACAGAGATGTACGCCAGAGGGACCACAAGTGAGGTAGCCATTTTGTGAGGACCTCTTGGAATTCTTGTCGTTCTTTATGATTTGAAGGGAATGTCGAACTGATTCAGCTAGTGGTATTGCTTAATGTCCACTCGTAGCATTCCTATTCCAATTCAGTATCAATTATCAATGGATGAAAGGAGCAAGCAGCAAGACATGAAAGCGTCACTCACTCGACGTGGATGTGCGGGGTGTACTATGTGTTTAAGTTATATATGACCATATATGGGAGGCGAAATTAAGTAAATTGTTTGATCAATAGATTAAAGCTGAAACGCGTCTCAAAGTCAACAGTAGATTAACGATGAATAAGCATATAAGCATACCACAGTGAGATTCATGATATCTTGTTGAAACACCTATGCAATCAAGAATAACAAGAAGCCCTACAGATCTACGAGACATAGCAAACAGCTTCGGTCAACAGCATGTCAAACCCAGAACTTGAATCAGATCATTACGATGTAATAGTAATCGGAACAGGATTATCAGAAAGTATTGCTGCCGCATCATTAGCTAAATCAGGTAAAAGTGTATTACATTTAGATCCAAATGAATATTATGGTGGTGAACAAGCTTCTTTAACTTTGGATGAATTGATAAACTGGTCAAATCAACATGCTTCGTCATCTTCTAGTAATTCATCTAAATATCATATTAGGTATTCATCAAGCTCAACAACGAGTCTGACAGAAGAATTAGAATTTAACAAACGTAGATATTCATTATCATTATTTCCATCCATATTACCTTCAAGAGGTCAATTGATCGATACTTTGATATCTTCTGATGTAAGTAAATATGTATCATTTAGAATATTAGATTCTATTTCTTTATATACATCTACTCAAACAGAAAAAGAAGAAAGTGGTAAATTTAGGAAAGTACCAGGAAGTAAAGAAGAAATATTTAAAGATAAATCAATTTCTTTGATAGATAAAAGGAAGTTAATGAAATTCTTATTATTCACTGCTGGTGAATTTGAACAAGACGATCTACTAAAAGGTAGGTTGTTCCATATTACAATTAGCAATATCGATATGGATAACAATAATGATATCGCCACACATTCTTATTAACTCGATGATTTGACCTTTTTTCAGGCAAAGAGAATCAACCATTAATTCAATTCTTACAAGAAACATTCTCATTATCATCTTCATTATCTGAATCTATAATTTATGCTATATCACATTGTACCTCACCTCAAGAGAATACTTTATCTGCTTTACAACGTACAAGGAGATATCTAAAATCAATAGGTAGATATGGAAATAATGCTTTTTTAGTAGGTCAATATGGTGGTGCAGGTGAAATCTCGCAAGGTTTTTGTAGGTGAGTAAAATAAATACCTTCCGAAATACATATAATGCAGATCCCTAATTTGATAATTCTTCATTCTTCTCATTCAGGGCTTGCGCAGTCTTCGGAGGAACGTATGTCTTGGGACCTTCAGCTTCACTAACATCCATAGAAACGACTTCTGAAGGAGTTTCGATTAAATTACCATGCCACCCAAGACCAGTCACTGCATCTCACCTTATCTCATCACCGAATCACCTTCCATCTGTTTTGATACAGCGCAACTCATCGTCATATACAAATTCAAATCAAGAAGAGCAATTTATCACTGCTCACTGTGTGGCAATCACAAAGACCTTGCCAGCAGCACTACGCCGTAATACTTTGGATCCTGATTTGAAGGACGATAACGAGGAAATTGAGAATGATGATACGGCTGTAGTTGTATTCCCAAGAGAAGGGGATAACGTAGTTAGATGTTATGTGAACGGTGAAGGAACTGGAAGTTGTCCTCCAGGTCAATGTAAGCTGACTATTTCATGTCATTCACATGTATCGATTAGCTAACGATGGTAATTAGATATCATCTACTTGTCGACTGCCTTGAGTAAAGAACCGTCCAATGCTAAATCGACCTCACCATCTGAAATGCTTAAACCGTATTTGGACAAAATCACCTCAGATTCAATATTCGAATCATACTATATATCCACAAGACTGTCTCTAACATCAGATATACCAGAATCATCAGACAGTATAATAATACTAAAACCTTATGCAGGAGATGAACTTTTGACGGAAGGTTTAGATTGGGAAGCGAAACAAGGCGAAGAAGCTTATTATAAAGTTATAGGTAAAGATGGGAAACAATTCTTCGAGAAAGATGCAACGGAAGAAGAGGAATTAGGTATTGATCAAGATGATCTATGAGTATATTCTCCATCACAGGATTATTGGATTAGTAATGCTGCTTGTTACAACGTTTTAGATTATATACTCGGGTAGATGTATTCTGCATAAATCATACAATTATGATCCGACCGTGGAATAATAGAGAAGAGAATTTATTCCGAAATAAGCTATACAGTTATAAACAACAGACAATGAGCGTGAAAATCATTGTCTTCATTCGTTACCGTACTAGTATGTCGGATTATAGACTTACATTAGAATCAATAACAGGCATATTAGAACACCCAAGGTGGTCAAAACAACCATATTCTTCGCATTTAATATGAACGTATGGATGATTTTTAGGGCCTTCCAATCCAGTTTTATCAAGTCTCAGTGTATATTCAATTGTTTCTTCAAATCCTTTTATAGCTGAAACTTCACACTATGTATATCATACAGGTAGAGGGAGAGAAATTAGCTCAAAGCTTCCAAATTTAATCCGCCCGAAAGCTTGACAGTACAGTATTATCGATTTTTTCAATAATAGTAAAGTGGAGAACGGTATGATACAAAAAAAAAAAACTAAACTGAACTAAAATGAGCTGAACTTACAATCTGAGTCCAAGGTCGATTCAATGTAAACCCATCAATGCCATTGACGAGTTTCTGCTCTGTAGTTTTTGGACCATACCAGAAAAATTCAATTTTAGCTTGATCACCTTTATTTTCATTTACAAGTGTAAAATCTCTTAATCCACCACTGAAACCATCATCATTACAAGTTGAATATGTTTCAGGTGGGAAAATAACTTTAACATGACCTATATCAGTCGCTCTACTGGTGATATTGTGATTGTCAGTCTTCAAAGTCGTAGAAGTTTCCGCTTGTGAGGGTATATAGGTACCAGCTACATTATCGAGACTTAAAGTCAAAGTAGCAAGTAAAGTGAATAAGGTAGTAATGTAATAAACCATTCTGCTTTGTAATTAGATTTTGATCTACAAGATAAGGTTAAGCTAGATCGAAATACTATTGCTGATTATAGGAACCCAAACTTCGGTAAGAGATGCGAGTGTAACAATAGAAACCCAATCTTTGATCCGGAATTTGGGTTTATATAATCAGACCTGAAATACTATATATTGGACTTTCGAACAAGCCGTGAAAACAATCCACAGGAACTTGTTATGGGAGAAGCCTTTGATTACTTGTAATGCATCAGGAATCCTTTCATCCGGCGTACAATCACACGTACTGATCATGGCATATTGGGAATAGAAGACAAAGGAGTGATACAGAGGTGGTGCAGTAATTTAGTTATTCCTGAGAAAGGATGACAAGTCGTAATGAAAAGGAGTGTTCCACCAGATGTCACTCTAATCAGCTCGTCTTTGATTTGTGGCAGAATCCAAGATTGTTGCTGCGACGGGGTTAACAAATCAAGCGATCAAACGCGGAAGTACAAAGTAGAAGATTGTTGACGTAGCAATGAGGAAGTGTCTAATATCTGCGTGCTCCTGATTTCCCTCAATTGATTTGCAAGCCGATATATGCCTCATCGAATGTGCACTGAGTTGGCAAAGTAGCTGAGAAGAATCATAAAGCCCCCCCCCCCCCCCCCCCTCCTTCTTGCGGTGGAGGTAATCTATGTTTCGGTGTGAGCTCCTGTACATAGTCGTATGCGACTGTCTAAGGGAATTGAAATATCGACCACGCAAAGATGCGATAACAGTTATGGAAAGACATGTATACGGTATGCAAAGTATAGTGTAGAACAGTAAGCACGCAAGCGGTGAAGAACATATTTTCTGTAGTGTCTCCTGAGAACTGAATGAAACGATTCCCTTTAAGCAGTCTACAGATATAGCAGCCAGAAATAGGAGGAGATCAGATAGAAACTGTATTAGCTCCGCACATTCAGAATAACCTTTTAAAATGATTCTGAACAAGGATAGAGTATCGACAACTGTAGTGTTGTGATTTGAGTTATCACTTACAGAATCAATGTGAGGATAATCGTCCAACCCATCCAAATCGACTGTACCGTCTAACTTAGGCGGAGTATGCTTACTCAGTAATGAACATTGAATATGAGCCAATTTATCTGTTGGTCCTTCCCCAAGCTATTCCTTGAATCAAGTTTCAATTTAAATTCAATTGTTTCTTTGAATCCTTTTTCTGCCCATACTTTACACTATTTTTTTTTTTTTCGATCGAGGTGTTATAAAATCCAGTATTTTATTTTTTGATTGTCCGGGAATCCAAATCGAGTCAAAAACAGAATAAGCAAATGTGGTGCGAGATTGATCAGCTACTTGGTTTTTTTCATTTTCAGAGACCTTTGTGTAGCTTACCAGTTGCTGCCATATTCTCTCCCCTGAATTAGAAACAGATAAATCTGGTGGTCCATACCACTTGAACCAAATTGTGGCAATATCACCCTCATTCTCATTGACTAATGTGAAATCTCGAAGACCACCATTCATATCATCAGGTTTTTCAGTAGCTTCACCTTTGTCATTGGTATTTTGAGAAAATGTATATAGGGGAAGTATTACCTTGACATGACCCACATCAGTTTCACCAAGTACAGTATTGGAAAATAAGGTTATTGACGAGATTATGGTAAGTAGAAGTGTGATGAATTTGACCATCTTGCCAAATAAAGATGAATACAGTAATGTAATATTGCAGTTGTTTGAGAGCTCATTCTAGGTATCGTGATACTTGATATTTGATACTTGTTACTTGAACGATGTATATGGTTTCCAATTGTTATGATGTCAGTTATGTCGTCTACTTGATATACAAAGTCATGTTTCAACGATTGATACTTACAAAGCCAGATTGCCATTGTGATTGAGGAGACAAAGAGATTGAGCAAACACAAAGGATGTAATCGATCTATTCCAATTATATCCCTATCTGTAACGTGGTACACAATCGTACACACAGGAGAGGTTTATGATCTGTTTCCATTGTTTGTCATTCCATCTTCATACCGTTGCGCTATCAAGTAATGACAATCTGGACTTTGAATCCTTTCTGAAATCTCATTTGCACCCGAGAACATGTCATACAGCATTCCACGTTCAATCGATCTCCTTTCGCCATTTTAAGCGATCATACAATATCATTCAATATGTATTTCAGCGATTTCACGGTACTCTACATCTGTATATGCGGACTGTGTTGCTAAGAAAAAGTATCTCCGCCTATGTGGCGCTGGTCTACTGTAGCTTCCATTGAAAGGTACTACTTGTATGACCGGACCAAAATCACACTCTTGTAACTCAACGAACGTGATATTCAGCAATGGATCCCGTCGATCGCTCCGCGCAAGGTTGCTAAAATATCATTGCACACCTGTATGGACGATATATGTAACCAGAAAGTACCGATATGCATCTGTACTAAAGTAATAGTCACTGACTACAGATCATAAGTGATATATATTTAAAAATAGATAAGTTACGTGTGATAAGGACAGACTTCCGTTTTTTATTGAACAGCGGAACGAGGTCCAATGATTACCTATTAGGTCTGTTGTGTCGTGCATGTACAGCAATAATATGTAGCATATCAGCAACATGTAGCTTGAATTTCACTGCTCACAAAAGTAAACTTACCGAATCGACTTCAGGAATAAATGCACAAGTATCTACATAGCATTGTGGGTTCTCACAACGGATGTGAGCCTTTTTATCTCTTGGTCCCGCAAGTCCATCTACTTCATATTTCAAGGTGAATTCAATATCTTCATTGAAACCTTTTTCAGCCCAAACTTTGCACTGGCAGAGTATTAGCGTGATGTCATAGCACTCAACTCATAAACCCACGTACTTTTAAACCCCATTGTTCATCCTTTGAATCAGGTTGCCCTTTTGGATAACCAGTCCAAGCAAACGGGATTTCAGCTATATCACCTTCCTTCTCGACAACCAGTTCGAAATCTCTAAGTCCACCTATCATTGGTGGATCATTTACGCTTACATCACCTGTACGTTGCGATACCGTATCGGATGGAAAGATGACTTTGACATGTCCTCTATCAGCAAATACCGCAGTTGGAATGAATGCGATCGCAGGGATCAAAGTTGAGATTATCGTAGTAAGATAAACCATTACGAAGATGAGTAATTGAATTGCAAGGTATTGTGGTTATTTACCGTCTTAGACAGGCTTAGGAGTACGGGAAAGAAAGTGGAATCCTCAGTGACGTGCTCGTTGTAATAAACGAGCGTTTTTATACCTGTTACCGTCAGTTCACTGAGCCTAAATATCAGAAATTTCATCCCGTTCTCCCCTTAATTGGAGCTAAATTTGATTGAGAGGGGTATTGATCATGTGAGAAATCGATCAATCAATCAAAATGACGCTTGATTGTGACAAAGGATATTGGGTAAACCACACCTTTCACTGTGGCAACCAATCTAGGAATTTGCTACATCATGACAACAAGGGGTTCCTTTCATTTCGTTTGTCACTCAATTTTGGACACCATCATATACGTTAGGTACTCTCATTGAGCTCTCCTGGATGATCGGCAGATAAATCTCAGTTGAATGTCCTGTGAAGAGGTGTGGCACGCTAAAAGCAAAATACAGGACAAACCGGATAAAGCGCGTGAACCCATACGGCTTCTTTAACAGGTGAAAAACAATCTCACTTTTCTCATGCATACATGGCTCATTTATCATAAGACTCGGGACAGAGTTAGAGAACATGATAATGTATTGAGAATTTGTTATGAATGCATACAGTTAGGGAAAACGAGGGGGTACATACAGTATACCGGAATGTTCCAACCGCCTTGACAGACACTAAACTTTTAGGCATAATTCTCAGAATTGTCTTTGTTTTCTAAATTATCTCACCGGAATGACTGTCAGGGTAAAGGCTGTTGATGTAAGGCCCTGTACTTGTTATTCTCAGTGCTGGATACGAAGAGGAGAACAACAAGCACAGGAAAGAGGGATGAGTAGTTTCAACATGTAAAGGGGAGGATATAAGGTGAACGTGCTGAGTGGTTAGATTGCTTATGTGATATATGATATAGATTCCTGATGCAGGATGTCTGAAAGCAAATAGCTGACTGCGTGAGTTCAATCCCGAACAACGGAACAAGTGTGTGAACGATACATATAGACATAGAAATGCATAAGCTTGGACTCCTTCTGACGTTTTGGGTTGTCTGTCAGTAAGGTAGTAAAGTGATAGGCGACTGTACAAGATCCCCTTGGGCTAAACAATCTCTCCCCAACTAGAAATCTCAAGGTAAGTCCTATTGAAGTAGCTACCCGTTCGATTCGTCTCCATGAGATGCCTAAATGGGACACATAATTATAGGTCAGCAGGCTGTATGTGAATATCGACGAACATTTACACGTGCGCGAATCGCTTGACCGAAGGGGAGTATGGCGATTGTTCAGGTTACTTCTACCAATTGAGTCATGGTGAAAGACTTACACTTACACTAGTGGAGACTTGGAACCTGATTTATATCAAAAGCCAGATTGAGGTAATAATTGGCATCACAATCGAACTTGACCAACTTGAATTGGGATTGGTCAGGCCATGCTTCTCGTTGGTTTCTTAAAGATATTTCGACTGTGTCTGTAAAGCCTTTTTCGACCGAGATCGTGCACTACGCAAATGCATAGCAAGAAGAAAAGAAAAGATTTCAATAGGCTGTTCCAGTCGTGTAATTGTGTATCGAAAGAAGAGAAAGATTTTAGGAATGAGTAAAACCATATGCAGTAAACTGCATACTGTGTCTTATCTTGAAAACTTACTTTTTGCCCCCAGGCTAAACGATTTTGAGTGATATAATCGTTGATATCATCTGATTGAGGACCTTGTTCCATAGTTCCATACCAGTTGAATACTATGGTGGCCACATCACCTTTTTCGGCATTTACAAAGGTGAAATCCCTTAATCCGCCCTTAAAACTTTCATACTGACGATGACCCGACGGATCATCCGTATAGGTTTCAGAGAAAGTATCGGCTGGGAAATGCACTTTGATGTGTCCAATATCTGTTTCAGCGATCACAGTATTCGGAATCGTTGCTACTGAACATAGTAAGCCAAGTGCCATAGAGGTGAATGAGACCATGTTTCCGAAGGCGAGATATGGCGAAGTCGAGCAGATGTATAAGAATAAAAAGTTTCAGTTATCTCTTAGTAGTGTATTTGGTTATATCTATCCACAAGAGCTTACTGCGAGTCTCGACAAACTGGATAAAAATCCAAGGGTACCCTATGACGTTGATCTGAATCACGCTATAAATACACTTTTCTGTAAAGCTAAAAGTATAGACCTCCATTCTCCTCTATTATTGTGATGAAAGTCAATGATTAAGATGGATTGAAAGGAGGAGAAAGATTTGTTATCAATAATCCCCATCAGGCATGAAACACCCATGTGTCCTTAAGGCGCCTGCAGATCATCAATGCATCTCCTTGTTACCCATTTTATGTGGCCCTGAATCGCGTTTTGATCATCTAGCTCTCGGTTGAAGGTCTCGATTGCCAGATATCGCATGTCACACCCCATTTAAGGCAGATCAGATGGTAGGAATCATTGCAAGGGGGTCTCGGGGCTCTCCTTGAAACATCGTTTATCGGACAAATCCTTTGAATTGTACTCCTGAGAACAGTCAGCTACATATGCCGATCAGTGGTGTGTAATTACCTCTGAGCCGTTGTTTCTTTGTCCTCTGTCAAAGCGAGCTCCCACCAGGAGTCAAGAATTGGTGATTCGTAAAAGAGCTACAACTAATACCACATTGGGAACTACTTTAGGGGTGAAAGTGGGACGTCTGATCGAAATTTGCAAGCGGTAATGTCTAGCGGTAATCAATTGCGCCATGATCTAACGTCACTCATAAGAATGCGTAAACCGAGATTTGCTGAACATTTTCAGTAGGAAATTGAGTACTCTAATTGTCTACCGAGTTTTATGTCCATTGACTTTCAGGTGATGCAATGAGATGTAACCAAAGAGCGAGGCGTAGGCTAGCGGTAATGGTTTGCGCGACATAATACCGAAAAATTTCTTTGCCGATGCTTGAAAGACAATTACTTGATACCTATAATTAACCAGGCCATCTGACTAATCCTGCAAATTCAAGGGCTCTCGTCCTAGCATCTACTGCACAAGTCGCATGCCACGAATCACAAGATTATCTCTCGAATTCACTGCTCTCCGCTTCGCAGACTAAATAGCTGCGCGCTACAGTGACATAAGCGCATCACTGATTTCGTGAGGTGTTATCGAAGTTCATCTGAATGCACACTATAGCTTCCTGACGTAAATCTCCCAACGCCAGTGTATTAAAAATGCAATTCATAAAGGAGTAATCGTGTATCAGGGATCTACAACCGATAGATGTCTTGTTACCCATTTGTATAGCAAGATCTTAACTGATCAGACGGTCTGTGAAATGGCACAAACATTCGTTATTATAGGCTTGGAGGCAAATATCTGAGACAAACTTACTGAATCTACGAAAGGAATTACGTTCTCTCCCTCACAGGCGCCAATGTGACACTCTGCTTTTCCACATCTGATATGGGCTTTTCCATCTTTCTTGCCTGCAAAACCTGCTTTTTCCTTTCTAAGCGTAAAATCTAGTTGTTCATCAAAGCCTTCGTCCGCCCAGAGGTCGCACTGTATATGTGTACATATTCAATGAAATGTAGGGTTAGCTATCCTGAGTTGACCCCACCAAAGCATTAGTCGATCTGGCTCGAGAGCTGGGAGAGAAAGGACGTACAGTTTGTACCCAAGCATAAACGCCATCTGATACCTCAGAACCATACCATTGAAAATACAACTTTTGACCATCACCGCCGGCCTTGGTAAATGGGAAGTCTCTCACGTGAGCGTCTTTCTCTCTTGTTGCCGGATCATTTTCGTATTCAGAACTTGTACCGTCAGGAAATTTCACGGAAACTCCTTTGAAGTCTGCTTGCCCAAGAGCAATAGGAAGTAACGCGGACGAAGCAAGAAGGGGAACTGTAATGGCGGTCTTGAACATACTGTACTGTATTGATGGGCCTGCCTAAAAGTGTGCTCTGTATCAGACGTGATAATTATATAACAAGAATGAGGGGTAGATCGCGAGCAGAACCTCATAAAGCAAAGCTCCCCACCTTTTATATCAAGCCAGCACGTCATCAATACGGTGATAAAGCTGGCTCGCCCCACAACTCCTTTGTCTATCGGGTCATATGAGCTCAGTGTGGGGGGATTTTCAGTATCCAGGAGAAGTTTTAATTATCCCTTCAATCAGCAGGCTGTTATGCGCTTGTCGAAAGGACTACCTTGAATCTTAAGGGCAAATGTCGCGGAATTAGTCATTCAACTGATCTAGCTTTGTTTAGCGGTTTCGCCTGGAGTCAGGCGCTATGTAATCGGAAACAACATTGACTCACCTCTATCATGTTTTGCCCCGTCATGCAGCATACAAAAATGATCTGAATGTCGCCTTGACTAAAAGTCCGTTTTGAGTGAATGAACAATCTATGGTGTTGGATTACGTAAGCAATAAGTAGCGTTATAAAATTTTACTTAGACTAGTATCCGCGACCCTCGTCGAGCTGCTTAGGTATCCTTATTGTACTATTATACATATTGTAACATATTATACAAGCTTATAGACAGATATAGACGTATATGCATACTCGTTATCAGTAATACAACATATGGCATCTTCTTGTTGTAACGACAAGAAAACATTCCGTAAGATCTTACATGATTACAATGATCTACAACTACCTCATCTATGTAGGTATGCCATCTAAATGAGAAGTGAACAAGCTTATAGAATCAACTCATAGTATACTTCAGTATTACTATGCAGTGTCCGGCTTAAGCTTAGCAGGTGGTTTGCAAAAGTGTACAGAGTATCGTTGGTTAAGGTCCGGAACCGAATTATTGGCAACAAAGTTACCCAATTATTCCCTTATTGATAATGGGTATGCATATATATTTACATAGTGCTCGTGATTAAAATATGTATACTAGATCAGAAAATGAGATCTGGGTAGCTCGACACAGGGGAAATCCTTGTAGGCTAAGCAAAATCTTCTAACACCAATCAATCGTTTCTACCAGCCTAAAGGTATGACGCATGATCGGGATACTAAGCATCCTACAAGTACAACAACAATGTTAGCTCTTATCGAAGATACTCTCTATCCGACTCTAGATGCCAGTTTTTGGTATTGACTTACCGAATTTACAACAGGAATGGCGCAATTGTCTATGAAGCATCTATCCGGGTCGCATTTGATATGGGCCTTTTCATTTTTATCTCCTTCAAGCCCCGCTGAATTGTCTTTCAGCTTGAAGATTAATTCATCTTCATCAAACCCGGGATCAACCCAGATATCACACTACAATATGGCCAAAGTTAAGTCAGAAATTTAGATTTCTTAGCCCCACCCTATCAGGCTGAGCGCTGAGAATAACGATGACATACGTGTTGTAACCAAGCTCTCGAGGAAATCTTGTCTACGCTAGATTCCTTGACAGGACCGTACCAATCAAATTTACAACTACCCTCTCCTTTGTCGTTGAAGGAACATTGAACACGATCTTTAGATTTAGGTGGTTGATCTGAAGCTATATCCTCCGTTCTTACAGCTGTGGACTTAGGTAGCTTGATGACGATATGGCCATCCTTTGCTAGTACGCTGGTGATAAGTGTGGAAGACACAAGATAAAGGAATAAAGTTGTAAATTGAACCATGTTGGAAATCAATGCGTCAAGGTAAATGTAAAAAGTAGAAAACTGTTAGGACAAGAGGGGGAAGAAAAGATCCGGACGAGGTTTTTATAGCACAGAGTCGTCTTAGTGGATGAACAAGGAACTTACATAAGGAATGGGCTCCTTTCACGTATGTCATAAAGGAATGACCTTCATTAATGCTCGCAATCAAGGAGTTCAGGGGGTGGATATGCCGACAGGATGAAACAATTAGTTGCACCGCCGCATTCATGTTCGGCATTGAGAGCAGTGCCACAAAACAAGTATAGGGTCTGATCCATTGGTGTGTTTCATCAGGAAGCTAAAATTACACAGCTTAAACGCAACACACCCTGGGTTCTGTGTTAGGCGCTCCACTTCGATAGCGAGCGTACTATCATGTATATGCATAAGCACTGTATGTTATACTGTACATAAAGACGAAAATGTTATATATGAACCACTAAACTGTCGTTGAACTGATTCGCCAGGCATACTGCACATGGATAGTATTCGGTAGTCTTGTTCCGCTCCGACCTAATCACCTTTAGAAATCCGATTTAGGAAGTCTACATGATGTAAGCGGATCACAGTATCTCAGTATTCATTATTCTTCTGTCATGTAGTTGGCTGTCCGAAGTGACAGGCATCACTGGACGGGTATGACTTACCGAATCAACTTTAGGTACATCATCACAGATATTTCCTGGCTCGCTGCAGGTGCATTTGATATGTGCTGGTCCATCTTTAGGCCCTTCCAATCCGTTCTTTTTGAGTCTCAAGGTGAATTCTACACTTCCATCAAAGCCATCATCTGCCCTGATTCGACACTGCCACAGGCGATAATCAGCCTTCCCCATACTCTCAATCAGCATGAGACTCACGTTTTGGCCCCATTGGTCTCCATACCATCGGAAAGTTTCTTCGTGTTTGTTATCATCAAAGTGAAACTCTTTCATTCGATCTTCTACGATTGCATCGGTACCGAACCCTCTTATAACTCCACCATCTAAATTCACTTTGACTGTTCCCGAGGCAGCCAGTGTCGGGGGAACTGATAGGAACGAGAAAAGGCAAATGGACAAATTGCGAAAGAGGACCATAACGACAAGGTTTGCTACCGAATAATGGTTTGGGAGATTAGTTAATAAAGGTTGATTAGACCACGGACTGTATTTATACCCGTTTTGTTGTGTAATATATCATTTTCAGCGTGCAAAGCCGACCATTCTTTCAACTGCTACATTTGTGCTTCGTTTAGTCAACAAAAGATGAGAATGCCCCTTTGATCATTAAGTATTGGCCCTTTGAAACCGACAAAATTGAGCAATCTTTATGATTGTAGGCAGATCGCCGCTAAGGGGCATTATCCTTACTGTAAACATGAGTCACACCTTTCAATGTGCTGAATAATCAGGCGCTTGTATGCAGCATCCTTTCTCAGTCATGTGGTATTATAATTATATGGCCAAAATTCACATCATCACGGGCGCACTGGCAAATGTGGCACAGCGCTGTGCTTATCACGACACTGTATACGACATGTGTACATCATACACATTAGCGTCTCTGAGATCAAGCCTTCGCCGGTACAGAAAACACTAAGACTTTATGTCAATGGACTGTGCCAAAATGGCATAATCATAGGGGATAATATCGTTGTGACGAATTGCATGAATGAAGAAGTACAAATAAGAATGAGCGCGATATGAGAATTTAACTAACCTGCCTCCACAACAATAGAGATATTAGGTGGTCTACGCAAGGCAAGTAAGGAAGCAGAGGTGATCAGTCAAAATTAATTGCCCATCTATTGGAGAAGTACAGAACACGAACTGATGAGACTTATGTTGTAAATCACATTACGTAATTATACTTAGACGCTCTACGTGTCACTTCATCCTGTATATATATTTAACCTTTCATATCATTTCATACTTGTACTTCTCCTCATCGCTATATAAGACGCTGAGGATTAGTACAGGTAAGTCCTATCATATACATCATGCATCTCTATATAAGACGCTGAGGATTAGTACAGATTCCTACAACTTACTGAATCCACAATGGGTGCTTCGTCACATTGAGTCTCATCAGGTTGGTCATCCGCTCCAGGTTGCTCCACGCAAGTACATTTGATATGTACAGATTTATTTTTATCACCCACAAAGCCTGCTTTCTCCGCTCTCAAAGTGAAGTCTACATGATCGTTGAAATTGTCCTCAGCCCACACTGTGTTGTATTACGTAAGCATTAAGTAGTACTGTAAAATTTTACTTAGACTAGTATCCGCGACCTTCGTCGAGCTGCTTAGATATCCTTATTGTACTATTATACATATTGTAACACATTATACAAGCATATAGACAGATATAGACGTATATGCATACTCGTTATCAGTAATACAACACACTGTACACTAAGATATTCGATTGGAGATGATATTTTGGGTGAATGGCAGAAGACAATAGTATTGAAGCAATTTCTGTATCAGTAAGGATCTCCTGCGTAATGCCCAGCTAGGCTGACCCGATGACTATGAAAGTGGCTGTAGATAAGGGTAACATTAATAAAGACTAATGTCGTCAAGGAAACTCACAAATTCAGCAAGCTGTCTGGTTTCATTTAATTTTACCATCCAACTGAAGTCAAATCTGTATTGATAATCAGTGAATTGGAAGTCTTTCTTGCTCGCTAATTCTAGTTTTTTACCCGTGTCAGCAACCAGTGAATCAGGCGGAAAGTTGACGGTTACGCTTCCAGTAGCAGCCAGTGTACTGGGAAGTAAAGCAAGTGGTGATAGGCAGGCGATCAGAGTATTCAAATGAATCATATTGTATTATCGGGTAACCATCGATAATGTAGCATGAGTTAAAACATCCAGTGACAAAATCATCCGTTGCCACCTGCTTATATACTGTACTAACACTGAGTGCTGGATCTCAACGTATAGACGTGTCCTTTCTTTGTTCTACATGTTCTGTAGCAGTGAACCGTCTTTCAGGGCTTTTTGGTTAGAATGAAGCGTCCTTGATTTGTTCTAGGGGTATCAATGCGTATCAGGGATAATTGACAATAATTGTACTGATAGAGTGAATCTCCGTGAATCTCCGTGCATCTCCTCATGCGTTCGTAATTGGAGTTCCACAAACAGTGGTGGTAGTTGTTGGATGGATTCAACGGTAGAATAGGTTTCCTAGGGCGGTATGTTTTGTGTTCGACACACTTATGTGTACACCTGGCTAAGTAAATACATGTAAAGAAAGTATACTGTATACATGAATCTACGGCTACAAATACCACGACAGTACTGCAATTCTCTACCTTAGAATCCCAACTGAGCCTATCATTTCGATATAATGACTCGACCTATTGTATCGCCTAGGCGCTCTGAGGAATTACCATCAATGATTCGATCAGCATTCGTGCATAGTGAATATCACTCTAATTAACTTAGAATACCAACTTACAGAGTTAACGTATGGTGCACCGTCACAGTTGGTTGTACAAGTACATGAGATGTGTGCTCCCGAATCTCTTGGACCCACAAATCCAGCGGGTTGGTTTCTAATTTGGAATTCCACCTTACCGGTAAACCCGACATCTGCTGAGACTGAGCACTAGAGTATATTAAGTAATACATAGTATATAGTACAATACGATTAGCGTTCATCTTTACAAAGCCTTAGCAGATGACATTCAATCATTCGACAGCGTATGGCTCACCTCTTGTGACCAACCGTTCTTCAAGTCTGATCCTGTTCCAACCCAGTTGAATGAGTCTTCGTGTTTTGAATCGTCAAATGTGAAAGATTGACTGGTTACACCACCTACTCCAGACCTGATAGTGGAATCAGAAGCTGTTACCTTGACAGTCCCAGAAGCAGCCAGTACACTAGGAAGTAAAGCGATGGGGGCGAGACAAGTAATTAGAGTAGTGAGTTGCACCATATTTAATTGTTTGCTCGAATATGTATGTAATGATACAGATAGTTACTCAGTAAGGTTGTTCGTTGAGAAAGTAAGTTCAAGTTCGAAGCGGGCACGACTCCGTCTCGTGCTGTTTGGAAACTCGGTATTTATATGCGTGAATTCAAACACATCGAGTCTCCTCCTGTCTGACATGCTGAAGCCGAACAGCCTATGACTGCGATGTTCGCTATAGCCGAGCATCCTTTATGGTGTCCGAAAATGGATAATAATTAGTAAGATGATTGAATAGATTATTAGTCACTCCTACGCATCGTCACAAATGAAAGGAGTGTGAAGGTCTTGTTGAATGAAAGCGATGTATGGATCCGTTTCGAATGGCTACTAAGTCAGTTCATTCTCCTCAAGGTCCTTACATTTTACTTTAGCATGTTTGATAATTGCCAAATGCTACCCTTGGTGCGCTTGCTCGGAGGTTAACCAAGGTATAATGATGTAATGATGGTGCATGTGAGTGTGTGGTTTGTAACATGAAAAGATGAAACCCGGTCTCCGAGTCGCACTATTTTAATCAAGGGGTAAATTATGCTATGCTGAAATGTAACACACGTATGTATATATACGATTTAATCATAACCTCTACCAGATCTCTTTTTACCTTCTTTCCTCTTAAAATGTTTTTTACCATTTTCTGCGCCTGATAGATCTTTTTGATTTCTACCTATCACAGGCATACCATCTGGACCTAGCATTCTTTGATGTGGATATTGTGTTGATCTAGCATAAGATTGACCGCCTTCAGGTAAATCTAATTTTTGATTTCTACCTTTAACAACTAATCTAGGTTGTGCACCAGCTTCATTGAAATAAACGTTATCTAATGCAGAAGCTTTTTCTTTACCTGATCTCATTGGGGCTGAAGCTGCATTAGCTTTAATTTGTCTTGTAGTTAATTGTCTTTCCCTTGCATTTGACGATTCCCCTCCTTCTTGTCCTTCACCTAATATATCACCTGATCCAGAACCAGCAGGTTTTACATATGTATCAGCATTCTTGGATACATGTGTGACAGGTGCTCTCTTTCTACCATTTTCATAAGCTTCTTCAATTTTAGCTAAAGTTATAGCTCTTGAGGATTCCATAAATTGATCAGCATCGACGCCAGGAGGTGGGTGAGCATATAGTAATTTAGCATTAACGTAATCTTTGAATACCACTCTTGCTGCTCGAGATGTGTCGGGCATACCGAAAGAAGATCGGGTCATACCTCTTGCAACTGATAGTTGGCAAAACATCAGTCAGAGCTTAAACAGCAGAACATCTTGTGATGAGTGTGAACTCACTAGCATAGGTAGATAAGAATTCTTCCCATCCAACTTGACCAGAACCACCATCTTCTACACTTCTAACATCAATTCTGATACCATAAGTACCTTCGATGATATCTCTCGGTATTCTCCTACAAATCAAATCTGCTGGTGCTGAATACTCTCTCATTTGATCAATCGGTAACACACCATCGACAACCATATCTGCTTGTGTATTGGCGAATTGTGGGAAAACTAAACCTGGACAATCACATAATGTTACTGTATCTGAAAGGACAAGAGTTTGGAAATGTTTGGTTTTACCAGGTGTAGCTGATACTGAAACTTTCTTTGCACCTAATAAAGCATTGATAGTAGATGATTTACCAACATTAGGGTATCCGACTAAACCAACCATTAATTTGACAGGG